>NC_135815.1:43569527-43894267 GCF_964213995.1 Mustelus asterias | reverse complement strand
TACTGAAGACTACAAAAAGCACTTTAAGAGACATCATGCTGTAACTAACACCCTCCCAAGTCTGTACACAACTCTTGTCATTTATATTGTTGTGATTTGTAGTGATTGTCTCTTTAAGGGCAACACACCAGAAAAGAGTCACCTGACTTGGGGGACCAATTGGAACACAGAGTTGGGAATCACCCCAGATGGTGGAGCCTCCCTTAAGCAAGAGACATGCATTCGAGGAGCAGGTACAACCATGTGGTTGCTGTACAGTTTCTCTTATTAATAAAGACATTTTATGTTCATTAATGAAGCCTGTGAAAGTGTATCATTACAAATATGTATCAAGAAGACCAAGAATCCCAAACCCATGGCAGACTCTACAATAAACATTCCCCATTCAGAAAAGCCACTGTTCACTACTACTGTCACTCAACCAGTTTCATATCCATGTTGTTACTGCTCCCTTTTTTTTGCCATAAGCTCTAACCTTGCTCAGGTTTATTTTGTGGTAACTTATCAAATACATTTTGGCAGTCCATGTAATAACACTAACCTGAACTTTCATTTTATCATTGTTTCATCATTACAAGACAGCTTAACCTGATTCATCTAATCTCCTCAGAACATCAATCATAGCATCCTTCCATGTCAGTACATCATTGTTTCCAAATTAAGTCCAATACCTGGGTTTCAATTACTATTGCTGGCAACCCAATTGCAAATGTTGATCACCATCTGGTGAACAAAATGCTTCTTGACATTGGTCCTAGGCTTTCCTTTAATTTTTTTTCAAAAGCATTCGCACCCTGCTACCCTGACATAGAAATTGTTTCAGATTTCCTTTCTGTATTCTGGAAAGCACTCTTTGCAGTTTTATAAGAAAGTTTCTTGAACCATCACTTTTTGCATGTCAGAGAGCTGTACTTTATCATTTCTTCCTCAGAGAGATTTCCTCTCCCACAGCTGCTCTCTGGGTCACTGAGCAGTTTCACTGTGACCTTTGGAGACTTGAATTCCACAGAATTGACAGTATAATACATCATCCTATTTGCTTTCCATAATGTTGCCATAGAGTTTTTAGACATAATGGCCGGAATTCTACTGCCACACCCACCATGCAAATTGGAGCGGGCAAGGGGTGGACAATAGAAAGGTACGTTGACTTCAGGTGCGGTTTTACGGTTTCAGGATGAAAAATCCCTCTCAATGAATGATCATTCAACTGTTAACCATTTACCTAGACTCTTTAAAGTTTTAATCTAATAATTGAGTATACATGTAGAATGAGTTCTAATTCCTACATATACTGTACCTAGTTTCCAGTGCCATGTGATCTCAGCTATGCAAAGTGGGGTCCAGTCTGGATCTTAATTTCTTATGATGAGCCTACCACTGCCAAGGAGGTGAATGTGGGTGAGATTGTGGAAGGATTTCTCAGCCAAGCATCTATAATAAGGCCATTTAGAGAAACAGATATTTGGCCATCTGTTTCTATTGACATGTTTCATAGGTGGCATAATATGAAAGCTGGGCTAAGCTCCAAGTAACACTGAAGGATTGACAGAGCAGGGATCTGCTTTCACAAGTGGAACTGGGATGCTTACTGTGACTTACTAATATCTTTATGAGGCTATAGTAAGTTATTATTTTTTAACTGTATATTTTGATCACTGTATGTTTATTTGAACAATATTAAGTGGTGCCAAGTGAGGCAAAGTTTTCTTATGCAGACTATAATCTGAATGATGATTTTATAGGGTTATAAGAGCAACAGTCTTTTTTAAAAATACAGATTTTGAATAAATGTTATTAAGTGCATTGCAAGACTTGTCATAGTTATTATATGGCTCATTGGTTCTATAGTGCATACTGAGTGAGCATGGAGGATACAGGAGGGCCATAGAATGTGCATAGAGGGCTTGTAGGGCATGGAGAGGACATAGGGACACAGGGATCATGGGGGAGACATCAAGGGCATGGAAAGGTCATTGGGACATGGATAAGCCCTTTTAAACTTACTTTTCTAAGGTTCTTGAATCCAGTTTATATTCATGACTACTCTAAGGAGCCATGAGTCGTGAGTCCTCAAGAAGCTGGCCCAATCACAAGAAAATTGCAGAGGGGTTTCGTGGGGTGGAGGGTAGTGGTGCATGAGATGCCTACATTCATTAATGAATCGGGGAGGTCTGGAGTATAAGGCACAGGATTGCCTGGATCCCGGAATTTGGTCCCACCTCCTAATTTTAAAGGCCTCTGCAACTCTGTGACAATCCAGCCCTAGCTGTTTGAATGTGTACATAGAGGTAATCTAAAAGTTCAATTAGTTAAATATAAACCAGTTCCTGGCATAGAGCACCTGCAGATTTCTTCTTGTGTATCCACTTTGGAGCATCCTACTCAATAGACATGGGCTTTGCAAGGGCAGTAGCTGACTGGGAAGAATACCACACCAAGTAACATGGTCATCTTTCATGCCCCATCAAGGAGGGAAACTGACTGCTCAATCATCAACAGAAATAAAATAAACGCCTATCTCAGGACTGGATTACTAAACCCACTTGACATCTCCCCCATGTCCCTATGCCCTCTCCATGCCCTACAAGCCATCAATGCTCATTCTATGGCCCTCCTGCATCCTCCATCCAATCTCCCATTGTCAGATCTAACATTTCAGAGCCAACTTGCACCCAGCCTGACATAAAACAGTCTGATGCCATTAAGACAGAATGTCATGCTGAAGATGTAAAACAACTGAAAAAAATTGGCCGCCATGCTCTTGCCCACCATGTGAGCTACAAAGTGCCTGTCTGCCACCTACGCCCCTGGCAGCTAGTCCTTATTTATAGTTCTATAAAGCAAAACAATCCAAAGTTACACTTTATGTTGGATTTTCTGTGTTCCTGAGCAGTGATATTTTAAATCCAGTTTGGATTTTATCGGAATAAAACCAACTTTGAAAGGTAAGAAGCTTATCCTGTAAGGAGATCGACTGTAACATTTGCTGATGATTAATGAAACCATTCTTGAATTTTGTTTTGTTTCTGTGATTTTGGTCTAGATAAGCAGATGGATAAACAGATGGCCAGCGTCACAGTTATATCTTCCTTCCCAGTGCGTAGAGAAACAGTATAAATTAAAAGTGTTCCAAATCAAACTACAAAATTAATGGGACTGGGAGGTTCAAGGTTGTGGCAATTTATTTTTTCTATCCTGATCCTCTCTCTTCTATCATTCAATAGACCACAACAGCTGCATATGCACTAAATATGGAAGGGAAGATGTAAAGGGAAATCACATTCATCCACTACTGTCCATTTTACTCTCTTGTTGAAGCATGGGCGCAATCTTACCGCCCATTCACACCACGCTCCTGCTGCAATCAAGGTGGAAATTTTGGCAACCAGCCAAATCTCCATTCACTGCAACGGGATGGGACAATCCCGCTGGCATGAACAGTCGGAAATTTCTGGCCCAAAGAATATAACAAACTTCGCTAATCTCGCAGATAGTTCGCACCTCTAATATTCCACGGCATAAGAACGAGGAGCAGGAGTAGGCTATCTGGCCCCTTGAGTCTGCCCTGCCATTCAATAAGATTATGGCTGATCTTTTCGTGGACTCAGCTCCACTTAACCGCCTGCTCACCATAACCGTTAATTCCTTTACTGTTCGAAAATTTATCTATCCTTGCCTTAAAAACATTCAATGAGGTAGCCTCAACCGCTTCACTGGGCAGGGAATTCCACTCACTGGGCAGCGAATTCCTGCAACATCTTTGTTGTTTCTTTCTGTACCCACTGAAGGACATTAATTTGATGACCAGACGGCAGCTAATACTCCAGGCAGGGCCTGGCTAGTGCCTTAACTGTGCTTTATTCAAAATCTTCATCTGTGCGCAATTTCTGTCTGGACAGCTCAAGTTGCTGTCGGTTCTTCTCTCCCCACTAAATATCCCTGTGTCCATATTTACAGACGAACTCTCACATCATTCCAATTAAGCAATGTAACCACCAAATTCTTGCAAAGTCATTCAGGACACTTTCAGATTTTATTTACATCCACCATTTACTTTCTCAGCAACAAAGATTTCCAATCATCAAAATGAGGGTTGAAATAAAATGAAACATTTCTACAAATTACATCATTCAACAATAGCATGACCAAGTGGGACAATTTTAAAGGTTTTTTTTCATTCATGAGACATGGGCATCACTGGCTGACCAGCATTTATTGCCCATCCCTATTTGCCCTTTAGAACTGCCTTCTTTAAATGCTGATACAACTGAATGGCTTGCTGCGCCATTTCAGAGGGCAGTTGAGAATCAACCACATTGCTGTGGCTCTGGAGTTACATGTAGGCCAGACCAGGTAAGGATAGCAGATTTCCTTCCCTGAAGGACATTAGTGAACCAGATAGGTTTTTCCGACAATCGACAATGGTTTCATGGTCATCAGCAGATTCTTAATTCCAGAGATTTTATATTGAATTCAAATTCCACCAACTGGCATAGCAGGATTCAGACCCGGGTCCTCAGAACATGAGCTGAGTTTCTAGAATAACAGTCAAGCGATAATATCACTAGGCCACTGCCTCAAACAGAGAAGTGTTTGTGCATATATCTTGAAAGTAGGCGTAATAGGCTAACAACACAGTTAATATTGATCTTGGATCAGAAGAGAGTTATTAGAATGGATCCAGAAGATTTCTAGTTAAGTGGAGGATAGACTGGAGAAGTTAGCATTCTGCTGAGAGCACAGACAACTAAGAGGAGATTTGACAGAGGTGTTTAAAATCATGAAGGGTTAGGTAGAGTAAATAAAGAGGAACTGTTTCCAATGGTTGAAAGATCAATAATCAAAGGATCACAGATGGAAGATGATTGACTAAAGAACAGAGGCAATATGAGGAAATACCTTTCATTGGTTGGCATGGTGGTACGGTGGTTGGCATTGCTGCCTCACAGTGCCAGGGACCCGGGTTGAATTCTTGGCTTGGGCCGCTGTCTGAGTGGAGTTTGTACCTTCTCCCTGTGTCTGCGTGGGTTTCCCCTAGGTGCTCCGGTTTCTTCCCATTGTCCAAAGCTGTGCAAGTTAGGTTGATTGGCCATGCTAAATTGCCCCTTAATGTCAGGGGGACTAGTTAGGGTAAGTGCATGGGGTCATGTGAGTAGGGCCTGGGTGGGACTGTGGTTGGTGCAGACTCAATTGGCTGAATGGCCTCTTTCTGCACTGTCAGGATTCTATTCTATTCCATTCTATGCTATTCTATTCTATTCTATGACTCCCCTTAAAGTCAAGAATCTATCTGACTCCACCTTAAAACATGTCCTCCATTGCTCCCTGAGGAAGAGAATTCCACAGACTAAAGCCAAGAAAAAAATGTTCTCTTCATTTCCGCCTTATATGTGGCCCCTAGTTGTAGGAAGGAAACATCCTTCCAATATCCACCCTGTCAGGTCCCTTCAGGACCTTCTGTGCTTCAGTAAAATCATCTTTCATTCTTCTGAACTCCAATAGATACAGGCCCAAAATGTCCAATCGTTATTCATAACACAACCCCTTCATCCCAGAATCAGTCAAGTGACCTTCCTCTGCACTGCTTCTAATGCAATTATAAAATTGCTTATTGTTAAATAAGGAGCAGACACAACAAAAACTGGTGATGAGGACTATGGAGGTGCACTTGCTGAGCCACTCAGAGAAGATGCTTGAGTGGGAAAAGTTGGAAAAGAAAACATTTCACACTTGCACTATGGAGAACTAATGGACGAGTGTGGATATGAGTAAAATCAACTCTGCAGACAAATTATAGAGTTGACTGTATCAAAATTATAGAGTTGACTGTATCAGGGCGGCACGGTAGCACAGTGGTTAGCACTGCTGCTTCACAGCTCCAGGGACCTGGGTTCGATTCCCGGCTTGGGTCACTGTCTGTGTGGAGTTTGCACATTCTCCTCGTGTCTGCGTGGGTTTCCTCCGGGTGCTCCGGTTTCCTCCCACAGTCCAAAGATGTGCGGGTTAGGTTGATTGGCCATGCTAAAATTGCCCCTTAGTGTCCTGGGATGCGTAGATTAGAGGGATTAGCGGGTAAAATATGTAGGGATATGGGGGTAGGGCCTGGGAGGGATTGTGGTCGGTGCAGACTCGATGGGCCGAATGGCCTCTTTCTGTACTGTAGGGTTTCTATGATTTTCTATGAAAAGACAGGTTGTAGCTTGATTTAGTAACTTGTGTATAAAGGAAACCAAAGTAGCTGCTGGAAGCACGGTTGTGTAATGCGCATATGGGAAACTGGCATTAGTAAAACAGTGGTGGGGCTTTTCAGCATCGTTGGACCTTCTAATAAAAATGTGGAGCAATTGAGCTCTTATATCGAATGTTTTGACTATTTTGCGCAGGAAAACAAAGTAGCTGAAGATATTATTGTTCCCTGTTTCCTTAGCGTGATGGGGGAAAACCTTTAATCTTCTCCGCAGTCAAGTGCACCCTAATAAACCAGGCACTAAAATATACAAGCAAATTGTGGATATTTTACAGAACATAGAACATAGAACAGTACAGCACAGAACAGGCCCTTCGGCCCACAATGTTGTGCCAAGCTTTATCTGAAACCAAGATCACGCTATCCCACTCCCTATCATCCTGGTGTGCTCCATGTGCCTATCCAATAACCGCTTAAATGTTCCTAAAGTGTCTGACTCCACTATCACTGCAGGCAGTCCATTCCACACCCCAACCACTCTCTGCGTAAAGAACCTACCTCTGATATCCTTCCTATATCTCCCACCACGAACCCTATAGTTATGCCCCCTCGTAATAGCTCCATCCACCCGAGGAAATAGTCTTTGAATGTTCACTCTATCTATCCCCTTCCTCATTTTATAATCCTCTATTAAGTCTCCCCTCAGCCTCCTCCGCTCCAGAGAGAACAGCCCCAGCTCCCTCAACCTTTCCTCATAAGACCGACCCTCCAAACCAGGCAGCATCCTGGTAAATCTCCTCTGCACTCTTTCCAGCGCTTCCACATCCTTCTTATAGTGAGGTGACCAGAACTGCACACAATATTCCAAATGTGGTCTCACCAAGGTCCTGTACAGTTGCAGCATAACCCCACGGCTCTTAAACTCCAACCCCCTGTTAATAAAAGCTAACACACTATAGGCTTTCTTCACAGCTCTATCCACTTGAGTGGCAACCTTTAGAGATCTGTGGATATGGACCCCAAGATCTCTCTGTTCCTCCACAGTCTTCAGAACCCTACCTTTGACCCTGTAATCCACATTTAAATTAGTCCTACCAAAATGAATCACCTCACATTTATCAGGGTTAAACTCCATTTGCCATTTTTCAGCCCAGCTTTGCATCCTATCTATGTCTCTTTGCAGCCTACAACAGCCCTCCACCTCATCCACTACTCCACCAATCTTGGTGTCATCAGCAAATTTACTGATCCACCCTTCAGCCCCCTCCTCTAAGTCATTAATAAAAATCACAAAGAGCAGAGGACCAAGCACTGATCCCTGAGGCACTCCGCTAGCAACCTGCCTCCAATCCGAAAATTTTCCATCCACCACCACCCTCTGTCTTCGATCAGACAGCCAGTTACCTATCCAATCGGCCAACTTTCCCTCTATCTCACACCTCCTCACTTTCATCATAAGCCAACCATGGGGGACCTTATCAAACGCCTTACTAAAATCCATGTATATGACATCAACTGCCCTACCTTCATCAACACACTTAGTTACCTCCTCAAAAAATTCTATCAAATGTGTGAGGCACGACTTGCCCTTCACGAATCCGTGCTGACTATCCCGGATTAATCCGCATCTTTCTAAATGGTCGTAAATCCCACCCCTAAGGACCTTTTCCATCAATTTACCAACCACCGAAGTAAGACTAACCGGTCTATAATTACCAGGGTCATTTCTATTCCCTTTCTTAAATAGAGGAACAACATTCGCCATTCTCCAGTCCTCTGGCACCATCCCCGTGGATAGCGAGGACCCAAAGATCAAAGCCAAAGGCTCTGCAATCTCATCCCTTGCCTCCCAAAGAATCCTAGAATATATTTCATCAGGCCCAGGGGACTTATCGACCTTCAGTTTATTCAAAACTGCCAGGACATCCTCCCTCCGAACATCTATTTCCTCCAGCCTGTTAGCCTGTAACACCTTCTCTTCCTCAAAAACATGGCCCCTCTCCTTGGTGAACACTGAAGAAAAGTATTCATTCATCACCTCGCCTATCTTTACTGACTCCATACACAAGTTCCCACTACTGTCCTTGACCGGCCCTAACCTCACCCTGGTCATTCTTTTATTCCTCACATAAGAGTAAAAAGCCTTGGGGTTTTCCTTGATCCGACCCGCCAAGGACTTCTCATGTCCCCTCTTAGCTCTCCTAAGCCCCTTTTTCAGCTCATTCCTTGCTAACTTGTAACCCTCAATTGAGCCATCTGAACCTTGTTTCCTCGTCCCTACATAAGCTTCCCTCTTCCTTTTCACAAGACATTCCACCTCTTTTGTGAACCATGGTTCCCTCACTCGGCCATTTCCTCCCTGCCTGACAGGGACATACCTATCAAGGACACCCAGTATTTGTTCCTTGAAAAAGTTCCACTTTTCATTAGTGCCTTTCTCTGACAGTTTCTGTTCCCAACTTATGCCCCCCAATTCTTGCCTATTCGCATCATAATTACCTCTCCCCCAATTGTAAACCTGCAAGCACATTTTTAGCCTAAACCCTTGATGATTGCTGAGCACTTTAAATTCCATAAAAAAGCCAAGCGGAGGAGGAGTCAATTGCACAATTTGTGACAGTGCTCACAAGATTTGCAGAATATTGTATGTTTGGAGACGAACTTAATGATACCATTCATGTCAGTTTTGTGTGTGGTCTACACAACGAAGCAACACAAAAATGCCTGTTAACTGAGAGAAACCTCACTCTGCAGAAAGCCATTGAAATCACAGTCTCTGTGGAGCTGACTGCAAAGGAAGCCCAACAATTGTTTATGTACTCGAGTACACAAAATATTCACTGAATCGACACCCCGGAGCTCTGGAACTCGTACATGTTACCGGTGTACAAAGCCAGGGCATTCCGCTGCTGAATGCGGGTGTAACAACATGGAATATCAAACTTGTGGAAAATAGGACACATAGAGCATGTCTGCAGGAAGAATAAGCAAGATATGAATAAGGATAAGCAGCAAGACAACATTTAAACAAATTAAAAGCAGAAATGTCCGTGCCAGACAACAGAATTGAGAAGAGCGAAGAGACTTACAGACAGAAGAGGAGTTATCACTAAATGTGCTCGCCATCGCTGGTACTACACACAAACTGGGTCACTCCACTGCTGGAAGGACAGCCAGTAAGGATGGAAATTGATACTGGGGCAGCAGTCTCAAATAAACAAAGAAAAAGAACAGTACAGCACAGCTCATGAACAAGCCCTTCGGCCCACCAAGCCTGTACCGATCACGTTGTCCTACCTAGACCAACCGCCTGTATCCCTTTATACCCCGCCTGTTCATGTGCCACTAGAGACTATCTGCAATGAGAAACTTAAAAATATTTCCATAAAGTGGATCCAGAACTGGCTTGCCCAAAGGAGGCAGAGAGTGGGTATAGATGGGTCTTTTTCTAAATGGAGGTCAGTCACCAGTGGTGTGCCCCAGGGATCTGTTCTGGGACCCTTGCTGTTTTTCATTTTCATAAATGACCTGGATGAGGAAGCGGAGGGATGGGTTGGTAAGTTTGCCGACGACACGAAGGTTGGTGGGGTTGTGGATAGTCTGGAGGGATGTCAGAAGTTAACGAGGGACATAGATAGGATGCAAGACTGGGCGGACAAATGGCAGATGGACTTCAACCCAGATAAATGCGTCGTGGTCCATTTTGGTAGGTCAAGTGGGATGAAGGAGTACAATATAAAGGGAAAGACTCTTAGTACTGTAGAGGATCAGAAGGACCTTGGGGTCTGGGTCCATAGGACTCTGAAATTGGCCCTGCAGGTGGAGGAGTTGGTTAAGAAGGCGTATAGTGTGCTGGCCTTTATCAATCGAGGGATTGAGTTTAGGAGTCCGGGGATAATGATGCAGCTATAAAAGACCCTTGTCAGACCCCACTTGGAGTACTGTGCTCAGTTCTGGTCGCCTCATTACAGGAAGGATGTGGAAAAGATTGAAAGGGTGCAGAGGAGATTTACAAGGATGTTGCCTGGATTGAGTGGCATGCCTTATGAGGATAGGCTGAGGGAGCTCAGTCTTTTCTCCTTGGAGAGACGTCGGATGAGAGGAGACCTAATAGAGGTGTATAAGATGTTGAGAGGCATAGATCTGGTGGACTCTCAAAGGCTTTTTCCCAGGGTGGAAATGTCTGCTACGAGAGGACACAGGTTTAGGGTGCTGGGGGGTAGGTACAGGGGAGATGTTAGGGGTAAGTTTTTCACACAGAGGGTGGTGGGCGAGTGGAATCGGCTGCCATCAGTGGTGGTGGAGGCGAACTCAATAGGGTCTTTTAAGAGACTCCTGGATGAGTACATGGAGCGTAATAAGATGGAGGGTTATAGGTCGGTCTCGAAGGTGTTCAGCACAACTTGTGGGCCGAAGGGCCTGTTTGTGCTGTAGTTTTTCTATGTTTCTATGTTTCTGAAGCCATCAAAGATAGTGCTGAAGACATAATTAGGAGAACTGGTTCCTCTGAAGGAGTCCATTGCAAACTGGCTATGCAACTTAATGGGCAAACAGCAGATTTATCTCTACATGTAATGAAAGGGAACTATCCAACATTGTTGGGTCGTACATGGCTAGAGAAGATTCAACTGAACTGGGCTGAAGTAAACATGATGACCAATGGAGAATCAGACTGAACAAAAGTCTTAAAAACACACTGTTGTTTTAATTGGAAAATTAGGGAGCATGAAGGACGGCCAGGTTGTTGAAGGCAAGTTCTGTACCACATGCTAGTAGGCCAAAGATGGAGGCTGATTTGGAACAACATGTGAAGACTGAAGTTTTGGAATCTGTCAGCATCAGTGAATAGGCCATGCCTATTGTTCCAGTCATCAAGAAAGATAGATCTGTGAGAATTCGTGGAGGCTACAAGGTCACCATTAACCCAGTGTTATATGCTGAACACTATCCATTACCTCGCATTGAAGACCTGTTTGTGGGATTGGCAGGAGGCCAAAATTTCAGCAAAATTGACCTGGGCCGGGCCTATTGGCAGATTAATGTGGACAAGAATCACAGGAATTTCTGACAATTGTGACACACAAAGGCTTGTTGCAGTACCGAAAATTGCCGCTTGGTCTCACATCTGCTCCTGCATTGTTCATCGGGCAATGGATCAGATCCTGAGAAGACTGACTAGAATCCAGTGTTATCTGGATGACATTCGGAACACAAATCGGAACACTATGGTCTGAGAGTCCGTCAGGACAAATGTAAGTTCTTCCAATCCACTGTTGAGTATTTGGGACACATAATTGATGCTACTGGCCTTCAGAAATCCTCTTCTAGTTTTCAGACCATTATAGAGGCATCTGCACCTCAGAATATTAATCAGTTACTTTCCTTTCTGGGATTGCTGAATTTTGTCCCAAACTTTGCAGGATTTTGAAACCATTATATAACCTCTTGTGCCAGAACAAGTGATCAGAACAATGCAATGATGCCTTCAGGAAAACCAAAGAAGATTTACTTAAGGGAGACTTCAGGGAGCCTAGTGGTATTATTGCTAGACTATTAATCCAGAAACTCAGCTCATGTTCTGGGGGCCTGGGTTTGAATCCTGCCATGGCAGATGGTGGAATTTGAATTCAACAAAAAATACCTGGAATTAAGAATTAACTGATAACTATGAAACCATTGTCGATTGTTGGAACAATCCATCTGGTTCACTAATGTCCTTTTGGAAAGAAAATTTGCCATCCTTACCTGGTCTGGCCTACATGTGACTCCAGTGCCACAGCAATATGGTTGACTCTCAACTGCCCTCTGAAATGACCGAGCAAGTCACTCAGTTCAAGTGCAACTAGGGATGGGAATAAATGCTAGTCAGTCAGCGACTCTCACGAATGAATAATTTTTAAAAATGAAGTTCTCACATACTTTAATCCTACTTTACCCATACAGTTAGCTTGTGATGCGTCTCCTTATGGTGTAGATGTAAAATGGACATATTTGGAATGTCAGTTTTATTAATTGAAAACACTGGACTATGAGTTGTGTCCTCTTTATTTACTGGCAGCTGTCTGTCCCAATTCATATTATCTTTCCCTGTGCACTTTTGGAGAAAGAGATTCTTCCAATCATAACTTTCAGTGTCTGGAAATGGTGAGCCTCTCTCCATTGGGGTTTCATGCAGTGCATGGCATTTGCCCATTTTTCCTGAACTGTTATGTGGGGCATCATCAGGTTTATCCAAGCAACAAAAACAAGAATATGTGAAAACTGTTCCATGGCACTTCTCACATTGCCTCTGTTACAACAATGACTATGCTTCAAAAGTACTTCATTGGAACTTCTGGGTGTCCAAAGGACATGAAAGGTACCCTATCTTTTGTAAGTCAAGGCAAATCTTTCTTTTTAAATAGTACTGGCTCACCATTTCCAGACACTGAAAATTATGATCGGAAGAATCTCCTTCTCCAAAAGTGCACAGGGAAAGATAATATGAATTGGGACAGACAACTGCCAGTAAATAAAGAGGACACAACTCATAGTCCAGTGTTTTCAATTAATAAAACTGACATTCCAAATATGTCCATTTTACATCTACACCATAAGGAGACGCATCACAAGCTAACTGTATGGGTAAAGTAGGATCAAAGTGTGTGAGAACTTCATTTTTTAAAATTATTCATTCGTGAGAGTCGCTGACTGACTAGCATTTATTCCCATCCCTAGTTGCACTTGAACTGAGTGACTTGCTCGGTTTATTTTTACTGTTCCTCACGGTCTGTGAGAGCTGTACAAGTGGAAGACCTTACCTGCAGGGGCTTGACGACCAGTCAACCATCCGATCCATGACTCTGATTCATGAAGGCTGGCATGGTGGGTTGTCAAACCTTGAAAGCATCTTGATAGCTACCTAGATATGAGGCATTCACATTCAGGGTAAGGTAACTGACATAACATTCTGTCCACACAGTAATGAAATGAAAGCCCCTTCTGTTCATGATTGAAGTAGTTGAAATGCAAGGTTTTGAGTGCCCCGTATATTCTATAAATTACTCCTTGTACCCATGGGAAGCTTGGCAGAATATAGAATTGGATGTCTGTTCCTTTATTTGTCAGTTTCCATTTGGAAACATTTGAATTTTTCAGTGCTTGGCAACAGAGCAGTTGTAACCTTTTTGATGCAGTGATGAAATGCTACCTGATTAATTTGGTAAAGGTCAATAAATGTTGCCTGCAAGGATTCAGTGGAAAAGAAATTCAAAACAGTGGTGACTTTGAATGATGCAGATGAGGTTGCTTTCTTCATAGAACTGGGTTGCAGGCCTTCAGCCAATAGTCAACATATCTCCTAACAGTCTCTCACCTTTTTTTTATTCTTCTGATCAAAGAGGATAATTACACAATTTTACTGTTTTATAACATTTGTTGAAGTTGTCAAGTAGTTTGGCCTAAAACTGGGAGCAATGGAAGTGATGCCATGTTCACTGCCTATGCGATTTTAGCAGTGGCATTGGGAGGGGGTGGGATGCGGGTCAGGTGGCCAACTCGCCAGATAGAACCTGGCACACTGGTGGCCAGGCCTGTGGATGTGGGTGCTTCCTTTTTGGGAATCCTGTGCCCATCGCAAGCCCCCACCCAAGTAATTTTCCTCCCCCAAGTTTCTCCTTTCCAGCCCAGCCCCCATCCTGATGATTCCAGCCATTAACCCCCATCTTAGGCCACTGTCTGTGTGGAGTTGCACGTTCTACCTGGGCGGGATTTTACGGCCTCGCTCGAGCGAGACCAGAAATTCCTGCCTGAGGTCAACCGACATTTCTGTTGTCCGCTTCTTGCCCACTCTGATTCCATGGTGGGCGGACAGGGCGGTAGATGTTTCCACAAGGTCACCACTAATTCTTCTAAACTCCAATGAGTACAGGACCAAACTGCTCAACCTTTCCTCAAAAGACACCCCGTTCACCCCAAGAATCAACCTAGTGAACTTTCCCTATATTGCCTCCAACATAAGAACATAAGAACTAGGAGTAGGAGTAGGCCATCTGGCCCCTCGAGCCTGCTCCGCCATTCAATAAGATCATGGCTGATCTTTTCGTGGACTCAGCTCCACTTACCCGCCCGCTCACCATAACCCTTAATTCCTTTACTGTTCAAAAATTTATCTATCCTTGCCTTAAAAACATTCAACGAGGTAGCTTCAACTGCTTCACTGGGCAGGGAATTCCACCGATTCACAACCCTTTGTGTGAAGACGTTCCTCCTCAACTCAGTCCTAAATCTGCTCCCCCTTATTTTGAGGCTATGCCCCCTAGTTCTAGTTTCACCTGGCAGTGGAAACAACTTCCCTGCTTATATCTTCTCTATTTCCTTCATAATATTATATGTTTCTATAAGATCTCCCCTCATTCTTATGAATTCCAATGAGTTTAACCGCAGTCTACTCAGTCTCTCCTCATAATCCAACCCTCTCAACTCCGGAATCAACCTAGTGAATCTCCTCTGCACCCCCTCCAATGCCAGTATATCCTTTCTCAAGTAAGGAGACCAAAACTGTACACAGTACTCCAGGAGTGGCCTCACCAGCATCTTATACAGCTGTAACAAAATCTCGCTGTTTTTAAACTCCATCCCTCTAGCAATAAAGGACAAAATTCCATTTGCCTTCTCAATTACCTGCTGCAGCTGCAAACCAACTCCTTGTGATTCCTGCACAAGGACACCCAGGTCCCTCTGCACAGCAGCATGCTGCAATTTTTTACCATGTAATAATAGTCCATTTTGCTGTTATTCCTACCAAAATAGATGACCTCACATCTATCAACATTGTACCCCATCTGCCAGACCCTCGCTCACTCACTTAGACTATCTATATTCCTTTGCAGACTTTCAGCATCTTCTGCACACTTTGCTCTGCCACACATCTTAGTGTTATCTGCAAATCACTACACTTGGTCCCCAACTCCAAATCATCTATGTAAATCATAAACAATTGCGGTCCTAACACTGATCCCTGAGGCACACCACTAGTCACTGATCGCCAACCAGAAAAACACCCATTTACCCCCACTCTTTGCTTTCTGTTAGTTAGCCAATCCTCTATCCATGCTAATACACTACCCATAACACCGTGCACCTTTATCTTATGTAGCAGTCTTTGGTGTGGCACCTTGTCAAATGCCTTCTGGAAATCCAGATACACCACATCAACAGGTTCCCCATTGTCCACTGCACATGTAATGTCCTCAAAGAATTCCACCAAATTAGTCAAACATGACCCATGCTGCTTCTTACCAATGGGACAATTTATATCCAGATGTCTCGCTATTTCTTCCTTGATGATACATTCAAGCATTTTCCCTCCTACAGAAGTTAAGCTAACCGGCCTATAGTTACCCGCCTTTTGTGTACCTCCTTTTTTAAACGGTGGCGTCACATTTGCTGTTTTCCAATCTGCAGGAACCACCCCAGAGTCTAGCGAATTTTGGTAAATTACCACTAGAGCATTTGCTATTTCTCCCGCCATCTCTTTTAGTACCCTGGGATGCATTCCATCAGGACCAGGAGACTTGTCTACCTTTAGCCCCATTAACTTGCCCAACACTATCTCCTTCGTGATAATGATACTTTCTAGTTTCTCACCTGCCATAGCCCTCCTCAATTTTCCTCAAATGTCATCAATTTTTGACAGGTTATTTGTGTCTTCCACTGTGAAGACTGACACAAAATACCTGTTCAATGCCTCAGCCATTTTCTCATTTCCAGTTATTACATCCCCCTTCTCATCCTCTAAAGGACCAATGTTTACTTTAGCCACTCTTTTTCATGCTATATATTTGTAGAAACTTTTGCCATCTGTTTTTATATTCTGAGCTAGCTTACTCTCATAATCCATCTTACTTTTCTTTATAGCTTTTTTGTGGCTTTCTGCTGACCTTTAAAGATTTCCCAATCCTCTAGCACTGTAGGGAACACAACAGCATCCCTTGTTAAGTAACGTTCATGCATTTGGCTACTTGTGTAATTGTGTGAATGTCTGTATTTCTCGGCCAGAATTGTCTGACCTTGTCCGCGGCTGGGATTCTCCAGTCCCGCTGTTGTGAATGAAGATTTGGCTGAGCACCAAATTCTCCATTCTCACTGGCAGCAGTGGCAGGTCATAAATCATCAGAAAATTTTGGCTTTAGTGTATCTGTGTAACTTGTGCATAATTTGTGTACAATTTTGTGCATGCAAGTGTAATCTGTCCATGTTTAAAATGTGCGTATACATTTAGGGGGATCATACTGCATCCTTTTTATCTGAGATTTTCTTGATTTCTTTAATTACTCTTCACTACAATATTTGATCAGATATTTTTAACTACAGGCCTGACATAAATGTTTTATTCATTTATTTCAATAAGAGGATCCAAAGATTAATGAGTTCTCTTGGGTTCAAATCCCTTGTTTCATTGCTGCATCTTTGATTCATCTTTAATGTGTTTTGTCAGTGATGAAAAATGAAGTTGCATTAGTGCAGTATCATTGTCAGACCTATCTCTGCAAATCTCGATTGCTCTCTCTTTCACAACCTTGCTAATAAAGCACCCAGCTTTACTGGAAAAGCTATTTCTTGACTGATGTTCTTATAATTCTTTTGTTATCTTTCAGATCATTTCCTGTTTTCTTTCCAGTTTATTTATTTTTAATGACCCATTTTTCATTTTACAAGTTATTTTAAATTTGTAAGTTTACTTTGACAACTGTCCATTTATTTCTCTTTCATTTTCTTGTCATTCCATTCATTCTTTCTCCCCTTTTGACATTAGACATTGGGTTATTATCAAATCACTGTTTGTGGGAGCTTCCATACACAAATTGGTTGTCACATTTCCCACATTATAACAGTGACTGCAACTACAACGTTGGCTGTAAGGAGCTTTAGGGCGTCCTAAGGCCATGGTAGGTCCTATATAATTGCAAGTTATTTTTTTCTTGCTTGACCTTTTTGATTTGATTTGATTTGATTTATTATTGTCGCATGTATTCGTATACAGTAAAAAGTATTGTTTCTTGCGCGCTATACAGACAGAGCATACCGTTTATAGAGAAGGAAAAGAGAAAGTGCAGAATGTGTTGTTACACTCATAGCTAGGGTGTAGGGAAAGATCAACTTAATGCAAGGTAGGTCCATTCAAAAGTCTGACGGCAGCAGGGAAGAAGCTGCTCTTGAGTCGGTTGGTACATGACTTTTGTATCTTTTTCCCAATGGAAGAAGGTGGAAGAGAGAATGTCCGGAGTGCATGGGGTCCTTGATTATGCTGGCTGCTTTGCCGAGGCAACGGGAAGTATAGACAGACTCAATGGATGGGAGACTGTTTTGCACGATGGATTGGGCTACATTCACGACCTTTTGTAGTTTCTTGCGGTCTTGGGCAGAGTAGGAGCCATACCAAGCTGTGATACAACCAGAAAGAATGCTTTCTATGGTGCATCTGTAAAAGTTGGTGAGAGTCGTAGCTGACATGCTAAACTTCCTTAGTCTTCTGAGAAAGTAGAAGCGTTGGTGGGCTTTCTTAACTAGTGTCAGCACGGGGGGACCAGAACAGGTTGTTGGTGATCTCGACACCAAAAACGTGAAGCTCTCGACCCTTTCCACTTTGTCCCCGTTGATGTAGACAGGGGCATGTTCTCCACCACGCTTCTTGAAGTCGCTGACAGTCTCCTTTGTTTTGTTGGCATTGAGGGAGAGATTATTGTTGCCGCACCAGTTCACCAGATTCTCTATCTCATTCCTGTACTCTGTCTCATCATTGTTTGAGATCCGACCCACTACAGTGGTGTCGTCAGCAAACTTGAAAATTGAGTTGGAGGGGAATTTGGCCACACAGCCATAGGTATATGAGAAGTATAGTCAGGGGTGGAGACAACAGCCTTGAGGGGCACCGGTGTTGAGGATGATTGTGAAGGAGGTGTATCCATGCTGATTGTGGTCTGTGAGTTAGGAAGTTCAGGATCCAGTCACAGAGGGAGGTGCCAAGGCCCAGGCCATGGAGTTTGGAGATGAGTTTTGTAGGAATAATGGTGTTGAAGGCTGAGCTGTAGTGAATAAATAGGAATCTGACATAGGTGTCTTTGTTGTCTAGGTGTTCCAGGGTTGAATGCAGGGCCAAGGAGATAGCGTCAGGTGTGGACCTGTTGCAGCAGTAGGCAAACTATAGTGGATCTAGGTAGTCCAGGAGGCTGGAATTGATTTGTGCCATGACTAGCTTTTCGAAGCACTTCATAATGATGGATGTGAGAGCCACCGAGCGATAGTCATGAAGGCACGCTGCTTGGCTTTTCTTAGGTACCGGAATGATGGTCATCTTCTTGAAGCAGATAGGCACCTCAGATTGTTGTAAAAAGGGGTTGAAGATGTCTGTGAATTCCCCACCAGCTGATCCGCGCAGGACCTGAGTGCTCGTTCAGGTACCCCATCCAGGCCAGTCACTTTCCGTGGGTTGACCTTTGAGAAGGCTGCTCCGACATCTGCAATGGTGAGCCCAGATACAGGTTCATCCAGGGCTTCCAGGGTGGAGGGCATGCTCTCGCTGACCTCTTGCTCAAAACAGGCATAGGGTGCATTGAGCTCATCAGGGAAGGGTGCATTGGAGCCAATGATTTTAGATGCCTTTATCTTGTAGCCTGTTATGTCTTGTAGACCTTGGCGGGGGTCAGTGTGGCTAACCTGGGACTCTAGCTTGGTCCGGTACTGTCGTTTGGCATCTTTGATTGATTTCCTTAGATCATATCTGACTTTCTTGTATAGGTCAGGGTCGCCTGACTTGAACGCCTCAGATCTGGACTTCAGCAAGCAGTGGATATCCCTGTTCATCCATGATTTCTGATTGGGAAACACACGGATTTGCTTCTTTGGCACACAGTCTTCTACACACTTACTAATGAAGTCAGTTACTGTAATGGCGTACTTGTTTAGGTTGATCACAGAGTTTTTAAATACTGACCAGTCCACTGACTCCAAGCAGTCCTGTAGAAGGTCTTTCAATTCCTCAGACTGACAATCACGACCTTCTTTGATGGATTCTCCTGCTTCAGTTTTTGTTTGTAAGCCGGGAGCAGGAGCACAGCCTTGTGGTCTGATTTGCCAAAGTGTGGGTGGGCAACAGAGTGGTAGGCATGTTTGTGGTGCTCAGTCTGTGGGCTCTGCCATTGTTAGATATCAGGTCCAGCCCCTGGTCCAAAGGAGAGAGAAATAGTTAATGTCTCAGGTCAGTGCCCTTTCTGATCAGTTCTGTTGGAAGTTCATCAACCTGAAATGTTAACTCTCTTCATCTCTCCATATATGCTGCCTGACCTGCTGATTATTTTCATCATTTTCTGTCTTTACTTCAGATTTCCAGCATCTGCAGTATTTTACTTATTGTCAGGGTATCAGATCATAAAAGCCATAATATATTATGAAGCCAAACTAGATCCCAACAATTTTCTATTTTTGGCATTGTGAGGATAAGATGTTCCACTCCAGGTGCAATTCTGCTGACACACTGGGAAGCTTTTATCAAAACATACTTTATTTAGCAGCACAGTTTAATTATAACAAATGAATTAGCTTAACCTTTAACAATTGAACAATATTTAATCATGACAAGAGACAGGTCTTAACTGCTAACCTATCACTATGAGTTCCAGTCAAGCAATATTTCTGTTATAGACTTAAACCTCTCTTTAAAGTTAGTTAGCAAATCACAAGTGTACTTGCTTTGACTTTCGTTACCTGCCTTGGAGATTTCAGAAAGCTTTTGGAGAGAGAATCATTTCTATGATTTCTGACAGAGAGAGAAAGAGAGAGTGACACTACTTTCTATTGGCAGCCCAGACAGCAACTGCTTGTATTTTAAAATGAAAATGAAACTGGATTTCCTGAAAACTTAGTTCCTCCCATTAATCACATGAATCTTCCGCTGTCAATCAACCTAATCAAAAACTCTCATGGCTCTGCATAAATCCAAGAAGAACCTAAATAAACAGAAGCTCCATTAACTCTACAAAGTCACACTTTCCTAGCTCAAATCAGTTATCAATCTGCATTTTTAGCATTTGCTGTATGTTTACCAGACAGATTGACTCCTGTACCAAAAGAATGCCTCTGAAAACAACCCTACGTTAAACATAAAATATATCAAAATAGCACAGTATTATCACATTATCCATGATCTATGGGTGTTAATTCATCAAGTTAACCGTGTCCATAGCATGGCATAATTGACACTTCCACTGATACTGACATATTATTCAACTAAAATTTGAAACATGTTTGCTCATTTTAAAAATGTTTGAGAAGAAAAGTATTACTTGTCTCACTTGCTGAACTCTCTCTGACTGGGAGATGGTGGCATAGTGGTAACACTACTGGGCTAGTAATCAAGAGACTGGGGCATTGGTAACCATAAAACTATCACTGAATGTTGTCCATGGCTAACTAAGGAAATTAAAGATGAAGTATTAAATGAAATTAAAATTGAAGTATTTAATTCCACAAAGATAAGTGGCAGGTCAGAAGGTTGGATAGAATATAAAGACATCCGAGGATGACTAAAAGATCAATAAGGAGAGTAAAATTAATGTATGAGAGAAAGATAGCTAGCAATATAAAAACAGATTGGAAGAGGTTCCATAGCCAGCGGAAGCATCACCCCTGCTGTAGGTTACAGGGATGTGAGGGTTGTAGGTGTTGTTGAGGGTTGAATGTGTGTAGGTTGTAGGGATAGAGGGCCTGTGTAAGGTAATCTGTCAGAATGTCGGTGCAGATTTGATGGGCCGAAAGGCCTCTTCTGCACTGTCAGGATTCTATAATTCTATGAGCCCTGCAAATAAATTGAAGATATTGTATTATTATTTACTATTATAGAACCATAGAATCTACAGCATAGAAGGAGGCCATTTGGCCCATCGAGCCTATACTGACAACAATCCCACCCAGGCCCTATTCCTGTAATCCCACGTAGCTACTGTCCTAATCTCCCTGACACTAAGGGACAATTTATCATGGCCAATCAACCTAACCCACACACCTTTGATGTGAAGATGTCGGTGTTGGACTGGAGTGGGCACAGTAAGAAGTCTCACAACACCAGGATAAAGTCCAACAGGTTTATTTGGAATCAGGTGCTTTCAGAATGCTGCTCCTTCATCAGGTGAGTCTCTTGATGATGCAGCAGCGCTCCAAAAGCTCGGGATTCCAAATAAACCTGTTGGACTTTAACCTGGTGTTGTGAGACTTCTTACTGTGCACACATCTTTGGACTAATGGAGGAAACCGGAGCACTCAGAGGAAACCCACGCAGACAGGGGGAGAATGTGCAAACTGCACACAAACAGTCACCTGAGGCCTGGTCTCTGGCGCTGTGAGGCAGCAGTGCTAACCACTATGCCACCGTGGCACCCCATTATAAACCCCATTGTCACAATTCTTCTTTAAAATTTCCTTTGGTGGCAATAGAAGCTACATAAAGAACAAGGCAGGTCAAATTTTGATAAGGTGGAGATATGGAGAGGCCAAGTCCTGAACCTGGAATAAAATAACACAATGATGTTTCAAGACACCATGGTAGCACTACTATCATGTTAAAAACCACCCTAGAGGTTGAAGAATAACAGAAACATTTGCTTATTATTCAATGAGATCTGAAAGTTGAAGGTGATCTTAGGAAATGTAGAAATGTTAGGAGATATTTTCACAAATATTTGTGGTATCTAATATTAGGTCAGATGCACAGGGAATGCAGATAGGATAAACCATTTTTCACATTATTATTTGGGTTGACGTAACCCACCCACAAAACCACCACCATTCTTCCCAAAAATATTCTTTCAGAAGTATAACAAATTTGATTGCACTGTCATAAGCCGATGACTGACCAACAAAAGTAATGAGTATTGATGCTGAATACGAACGGAACAAATTGTCAGGTGATCACTTCACGAGAACATCCCGCCAAACAGCAAATAGCAGCTTTAATCTATGACTCTTTCAACTTTAAGCAAAGTCAATGTAAAGAAAGTGTCTATGGGGATGAGCAATTAAGCTGCATATGGAGCTGGGATAGAGGAATTGATCCTTTGGGAGAAGTAATTTAGGATAAGAAGCTGAACCGGATCAAGAGACTTTATAAGCAGTTCATTCACAATATTCCATTCATCTTTAAGTATTTTGCAGCTGGTGGATTATAAATGGGGCAAACTTCAGGGACCACTTCATGCAGCTGTGAAATCCATTGGCATGAAAGAATGTTCCTGCTGAAAGTAATAAATGTACACAAGATCCTGTCATATAATGCTTCATTTCTAATGGAATTACAACATCTTCCTGAATGTTGCAAATTAGTTAGAATACTACTGGTATTACAGGTCCTCCCGGACTAGTGTTTCCAAGACAAGACTTATGCCAAACAGTATTGCATATTCATTAGATTATTGGCACTGGATTTATGGAAAATGTACTAACATTGTGCTCAACAGGTTTGATATTATAGCTGTGGATAAATACACAGGAGGAATACTTCTTTTCAATTACTTTTTCATGAAAAACATTTTTTCTGCCCACATTTCTGTCTTGTTTTATTTTATTATTTAGTATCAGAAGAAGATCTTTTTATTACCTGCTTCTCATTGTATAATAGTTTCAAACAAGCAGGACAGTGTAACAATTAATTCAAAATGTCATCTTGGTGGCTCAGAAGTATTCAGAAATACTAGATTTCTTTTGCTGTGTTCATTTCTGTCAGAATGTTTTATTTTATTCCTTCATGGAAACGGGGAATAACTGGCAGAAGCAGCCTTTATTATCCATCTCAAATCACCCTTGAGAAGGTGGTGGTGAACCGTTGCATTTCATGTGGTGAAGATACAGTTAGGGAGGAAGTTTCAAGATTTTCACCCAACACCAATGAGTAATCAGTAATATAATTCAAAGTCAGGACATTGTGTGGCTTGCAGGAAAGCTTGCTTCCAAACCACAGCTGCCCTTTTCCTTCTAGGTAGAAGTGGATACAGGATACAGGCAGCTTTGTCCTGGATGGTACTATGGTTCCTCATTGTTGTTGAAGATACACTCATCTAGGCAAGTGAAGAGTAATCCATTAAACTCCTGACTTGTATCTTGTAGAGTAAAGGTTTTGGAGAGTTCCTCACCACAGGATCATAGAATCATAGAATCCCTACAGTGCAGAAGGAGGCCATTCAACCCACTGGCCCATCCGACAGAGCATCCCACCAGGCCCCATCCCTGTAACCTCACGTATTAAGGCTGGAATTGAACCTGGGTCCCTGGAGCTGTGAGGCAGCAGTGCTAACCACTGTACCACCATGCACCCTGGCTAGCATTTATTGCCCATCCTTTGTGGCCCTGAAGACATGGTGATGGATTGGTTAGGTTCAACTGACTGGCTTGCTAGGCCAATGCAGAGAATAGTTAAAAGTTAACCAGGTTAGTGTCGGACGAGAATCCCATATTGATCGCATTGCATTAGCACGGCAGGTTTTCTTCCCAAAAAGACATAAGTAAAACAGTGGGGCTTTTACAGCAATCCAATAGCTTCGTGGTCGTGTTTATTGTTACCTGTTGATTATTTTTAAAATATTTTTTTTAATGAATTCAAAATCTCAGAACTTCCTTGATGTGATATGAGTTCACATCATCTGGAAAATTAGTCCAGGCCATTTAATTGCCAGCCCTGCTTTACTACTAATTATATTTTTATGCTTTTCACATTGAAAGTGTGTCACAAAACGAATTGAGAGGTAGCTTTGATGTCTTAACTCATGCAGATGAGGAGTGGAACAGATTAGAGACCAACAAGGCAAACTACACATGGAGGTAGGGTGAATGGCTAAAGTTTAAAGTTTATTTATTAGTGTCACCAGTCGGCTTATATTAACACTGCAATAAAGTTGCTGTGAAAATCCCCTAGTCGCCATACTCTGGCACCTGTTTGGGTACACTGAGGGAGAATTTAGCATGGCCAATCCACCAACCAGCACATCTTTCAGATGTGGGACAAAACTGGAACACCCAGAGACACAGGGAGACCATGCAGACTCCGCACAGACAGTGACCCAAGCTGGGAATCAAACCTGAGTCCCTGGCAGGCAGAAGTGCTAACCACTGTGCCACTATGCCACCCTATGATTAAATGAGTATTTTGCATCTGCCTTTACCAAGGAAGAAAATACTGCCACTGTCACAGTGAAAGAAATTGCTGAGATACTGGGTGGGCTAAATATTAATAAAAAGGAGATATTAAAAAGGCTGATTGCATTTTAAGTTTATAAATCACCAGAACCAAATGGGACATATCTGAGTGTGCTGAAGGAAGTTAAGTGTGGAAATTACAGAGGTAATGTCCATAATCTTTCAATCCTCCTTAGATATGGGATTGGGGAATTGTAAATATTATACCTTAATTCAAAAAAGGGGTTGAAAGGCTAAACCTTGCACAGTCGGGCCAATCAATTTATTCTTAGTGGGGGAAAGCTTTTAAAAATGATAATGTGAAATTCTACTCACAGTTACTTGAACAAGTATGGTTTAATTACCTTTCCAGAATGGGTTTCCAGCAAGGACCAATTGTGTTTGACTAACTTGATTAAGGCTTTGATGAGATAAGAGAGGGTTAATGAGGGTAATGAGATTGATGTGATGTATATGGATTTTCAAAATACATTTGATAAAATGACACATAATAGGCTTGTTGAAGCGAGTGAAATAAAAGGGGCAATGGAAGCATGGATTCAAAGTTGGGTGAGGGGAAAGAAACAGAGTAGGAGCGATTAGTTGTTTCTCGTACGGGAAGAAGGCGTACAGTGGGGTTCCCTAGGGGATGTTATGAGGACCATTGCATTTCTTGATTTATAATCATGACCTAGACTTGGGTGTACAGGACACAATCTAAAAATTTGTAGATAACTCCAAACTTAGAAGTTACTTGGTCTGGCCTATATGTGACTCCAGACCCACAGCAATGTGGTTGACTCTTAAATGTCCTCAGGGATGGGCAATAAATGCTGACCCAGCTAATGACGCCCACATCCCATGAATTAATTTTTTTAAATGGTAATTTGCATGTCTTGCATGCCCCGCCACTGAGGAAACATACAGTGGGCGTCAACCTCAGAAGAACTGGAAGATCCCATTAGCAGAGAGAGCTGGGAAAACCCACCCCTTTTTATGCAGCAAGTGGTTAGGATCGGGAATGCACTGCCTAATAGTGTGGTAGGTTCAATTGTGGTTTTCAAAAGGAATTGGGCAAACACCTTAAAAAAAAGATTGCAGGACTATGGGGAAAGAGTGGGGGAGTGGGACTAACAGAGTTGCTCTTGATCAGAGCTTACTTTTCTTCACTTAATTTGTTTAGAATCATAGAATCCCTGCAGTGCAGAAGGAGGCCAGTTGGCCCATCGAGTCTGCGCTGACAACAATCCCACCCAGACCCTATCCCCATAACCCCGCATATTTACCCTATTAATTCCCTTGGCATTCAGGGGCAGAGAAAATCTCCATTACAAAGGAGGAAGTGTTAGGTTTGTTAGAGAATTTAAAGACTGACAAATCCCCAGGGCCTGATGGAATCTATCCAAGGCTGCTCAGGGAGACGAGAGATGAAATCGCTGGGCCTCTGACGCAAATCTTTGTCTCGTCACTGGACGCAGGTGAGGTCCCAGAGGATTGGAGGATAGCTAATGTGGTCCCGTTATTTAAGAAGGGTAGAAAGGATAACCCGGGTAATTATAGGCCGGTGAGCTTGACGTCCGTGGTGGGGAAGTTGTTGGAGAAGATTCTTAGAGATAGGATGTATGCGCATTTAGAAAGGAATAAACTCATTAACGATAGTCAGCATGGTTTTGTGAGAGGGAGGTCATGCCTCACTAACCTGGTGGAGTTTTTTGAAGAAGTGACCAAAATGGTTGACGAGGGAAGGGCCGTGGATGTTGTCTATATGGACTTTAGTAAAGCGTTTGACAAAGTCCCTCATGGTAGGCTGGTGAAAAAGGTTGGATCTCATGGGATAAAGGGGGAGGTGGCTAGATGGGTGGAGAACTGGCTTGGTCACAGAAGACAGAGGGTGGTAGTGGAAGGGTCTTTTTCCGGCTGGAGGCCTGTGACTAGTGGTGTTCCGCAGGGCTCTGTATTGGGACCTCTGCTGTTTGTGATTTATATAAATGATCTGGAAGAAGGTATAACTGGGGTGATCAGTAAGTTTGCGGACGACACAAAATTGGCAGGACTTGCAGATAGTGAGGAGCATTGTCAGAAGCTACAGAAGGACATAGATAGGCTGGAAATTTGGGCAAAGAAATGGCAGATGGAGTTCAATCCTGATAAATGCGAAGTGATGCATTTTGGTAGAAATAATGTAGGGAGGAGCTATACGATAAATGGCAGAACCATAAAGGGTGTAGATACGCAGAGAGACCTGGGTGTGCAAGTCCACAGATCCTTGAAAGTGACGTCACAGGTGGAGAAGGTGGTGAAGAAGGCATATGGCATGCTTGCCTTTATAGGACGGGGCATAGAGTATAAAAGTTGGGGTCTGATGTTGCAGATGTATAGAACGTTGGTTCGGCCGCATCTGGAATACTGCGCCCAGTTCTGGTCGCCACACTACCAGAAGGACGTGGAGGCTTTGGAGAGAGTACAGAGGAGGTTTACCAGGATGTTACCTGGTATGGAGGGGCTTAGTTATGAGGAGAGATTGGGTAAACTGGGGTTGTTCTCCCTGGAAAGACGGAGGATGAGGGGAGACTTAATAGAGGTGTATAAAATTATGAAAGGCATAGATAGGGTGAACGGTGGGAAACTTTTCCCCGGGTCGGTGGTGACGTTCACGAGGGGTCATAGGTTCAAGGTGAAGGGGGGGAGGTTTAACACAGATATCAGACGGACATATTTTACACAGAGGGTGGTGGGGGCCTGGAATGCGCTGCCAGGCAAGGTGGTGGAGGCGGACACACTGGGAACGTTTAAGACTTATCTAGACAGCCATATGAACGGAGTGGGAATGGAGGGATACAAAAGAATGGTCTAGTTTGGACCAGGGAGCGGCGTGGGCTTGGAGGGCCGAAGGGCCTGTTCCTGTGCTGTATTGTTCTTTGTTCTTTGTTCTCTTTGTTTAGTATGGCCAATCAACCTAACCCACACATCTTTGGACTGTGGGAGGAAACCCACACAGACAAGAGGAGAATGTGCAAACTCCACACAGACAGTCACCCGATGCTGCAATTGAACCCAGGTCCTGGCGCTGTGAGGCAACAATGCTAACCACTGTAACCGACATGACGGGCTGAATGGCAATCTTCTGTGGTCTAACTAGAACATAGAACATAGAACAGTACAGCACAGAACAGGCCCTTCGGCCCACGATGTTGTGCCGAGCTTTATCTGAAACCAAGATCAAGCTATCCCACTCCCTATCATCCTGGTGTGCTCCATGTGCCTATCCAATAACCGCTTAAATGTTTCTAAAGTGTCTGACTCCACTATCACTGCAGGCAGTCCATTCCACACCCCAACCACTCTCTGCGTAAAGAACCTACCTCTGATATCCGTCCTGTATCTCCCACTGTTCAATGATAGTGTGTCATACAAAAGTGTGGCAGGTGCTCAGGGACAGTTTTGGGAGTCTGGAAAAGGTGAGCCTGGCACAGAAATAACCTTAGGTAATGTTGTGGGGTCTGAAGATGCATCACTGTTCCTCCAGATAGTTACGTAAGATAGCTCCTGCTTCTGGTACAGCAACATCTACTGAGCAGTCTCCACAGTGGATACAATAGGTTGCCATAAAGCCTTTGTAATATGATCCCAATTAGCATTGCGTTCATCAACCTCCTGCCCGAATGAAGTGGGTGCTTCACTTGCACAGCTTAACTATAACTGTGAGAAAAGAGCAATAAGTGAATCCCTTTGATTTTAACTCCCATTTCACCCAATCTCTGGGGGTGGAGGGAGTTAAATTCCCTCTTCTGTTTCACCTTCATCAAATAAGAACTAGATCTTACAATAAAACAGTTTTTTGTTCCTTTGGAAGAAAAGTTCACACCATAGAATCATAGAGTCAATTTACAGCACGGAAAGAGGCCCTTCAGCCCATCATATCTGCACCGGCCATCAAGCACCATCTGTTCTAATCCCATTTTCCAGCACTTGGCCTGTAGCTTTCTATGTTATGGCATTTCAAGTGCTCATCTAAATGCTTCTTAAATGTTGTGAGTGTTCCTGCCTCTACCACACTTTCAAGCAGGGAGCTCCAGATTCCAATCACCCTCTGGGTGGAAAAGGTTTTCCTCACACCTCCTATAAAACTCTTGCCCCTTACCTTAAATCTATGTCCCCTGGTAATTGACCTCTCTGCTAAGTGGAAAAGTTCCTTTCTATCCACCCTATCTATGCCCTTCATAATTTTATACACCTCAATCAAGTCCCCTCCCAACTTTCTCTGCTCTAAGCTTATCCAGTCTCTCTTGATAGCTGAAATCCTGCAGCCTAGGCAAAATCCTGGTGAATCATCTCTGCACCTTCTCTAGTGTAATCACTTCCTTCCTATAATGTGGCGACCAGAACTACACACAGTACACCAGCTGTGGCCTAACCAGCATTTTATACACCTCCATTATAACCTCCCTGTTCTTATATTCAATGTCTCAGTTAATAAAGGCAAGTGTGCCTTTTTAACCACCTTATCTACCTGCCCTGCTGTCTTCAGAGATCCATGGATATGGACACCAAGATCCTTCTGATCATCTTCCTGGGGTCAAAGCATTCAATGTGTATTTCCATGCCTTGTTAGTCCTCTCAAAATGCATTCCCTCACACTTTTCAGGGTTAAATTCCATTTGCCTATGTTCTGCCCATCTAACCAGTCTGTCTATATCATCCTGTGATCCAAGGCTTTGCTCCTCACTTTTACCACACCATCAGTTTTTGTGTCATCTGTCGTCATAACCAGATCTGGCTATTCCCCTTTACAAACACTCGTAAAAATGCGAACTGTTCTCTCAAGATTCATGACAGAACATTATGAAAGTTTTACGAGAAATATTTGCCATGATGTCAGAAGTTGGAAGGCACATGGTATGATGTTGAGTCAGCTGGGATAGGAGTAGAGCATTGATCATAGAATACCTGGATTATTAGCTGTTAAAGGCCTGAAGCAATGATCTGAATTTTTAGGCCACCTGGTAGTGGCAGCAGAGGCGGGTGGCAGTAAAATCTGGGATCTGTACTTTGACAACTCCTCAATGCAGTCCCGCTATTTGGTATTTTACCAGTGGTCAGAACGAATATTGATTGTTTGCCTGCTCCAATTAAAGAGGTGGATAGCCTATTTGGGTAATTATAGGTCCTATTAGGGATCCTTGTACAATATTTTGCTGAATGTAGGGCAAAACTTCACCTCATGGCGACGTTGTCGGCTAAATGGAAGCAGCCTCCCTGCGGCAGCCTGAAGATCCATCAGAGACAATTGCTCCGTGACACAAAGATAGGGGCTCAAGGCACGGAAAACAGCACCCACGGCACCAATGATCTTCCTGGAGTGGGTTTCACTTCTGACCCTCAGCTTACTGATTGTTTATTAAACATGTCTGGCTGGCCCAGCTTTCTGCAGTCTCCTGCTTGCTTGCCTTTGCAGTGATCACCCCTCCAACTGAGACTTCAGAGCTGTCAGCCCTCTGATTGGACAGGCAGCAACAAGGACCGCCCGCTATCCTGAATTGGACGTTGGGTCACTGTTGACAATTAGGAGGCCGCCAAGCATTAAATCACACTGCCAAGAAATGCAGGCCGAGACCCACTCTCCACCAAGAGGCCCAGGTCCTGTCAGCCGTGGTAAAATTCAGGTCAATGGTTCGGAGTGAAGCCTAAAGCACAGCTGGGGTGCAGCCTTGTGTGTCAGTCATGAAGCACAGAATATTCATGAGACAGTGTAGAATCCACCAGTGTCAGTTGTAAGATGTACAGATGATTGATTGTAGGAAGTACAAAAAGAACATTTAAACTGGTTGTCTACAACATGTGTTCCAAAAAAGTTACCTCGGGGTTTCATTTTTATTACTTCCAGCTGCTCTGATAGTCAGCAGGCCATTTTCTCACTGACATTTTTATTCATATTCTCAATTTCAATAGCCCCAGTCTGAAAAGTAGCAGACTGCATGTTGATTGTTGGGAGCAAAACTTAAATCTCAGAGCACTCGTTTTGTGTGCATTGAAGAAGCACAATGGAGGCCAATTTTGGGGACCATTCCCATTCCCAAAGTGCATCTGAAAAATGTCTGAGCCACTAATAGATTGTGCCATTTTTTCAGGCATCCCTAGTGCATGGTCACCTCAATATGAATTATCTCTGTAAATGAGAGGCCAAACGTATGTTTTACCACCAATCTGTCAAATCGGATTACAACGAATAAAGCAAGTTTGATCCACTCAAAATTTTTTAAGTACCCACTAACAAAAACTGATACTGCTTTTTTAAGAATTCGACAATTGTTCCAGTGCAGCCAACAGAATCAGAAGTCCTCTGGCCCCCAGCTCCTATATTCCTAATCACCCTGCTCCCCAACTCCCCACAACCTCCCTCACAACGACCCATTGCTGCTCGATCCCTCACCCATCTCACGGGATATACCAAGGAGTCACTGCTGGTGAAGCAAGCATCTTGAAATTGATATTTTTCAAATGGCCAAACTGTCTGTGAAGGCAGCTTGACACAAGGCCCTAGGCCCAATTCCAGGCAGGCTTCAGGTCTGAAAATGGGCCGAAAGAAATCTCTGGGCATGATCTTACCGGCTGTCCATGCCATGCTCCCACTGTAGCAAAGTCGGAGAATTTGACACCCAGCCAAATCTCCGTTCATTGCAGCAGGATGGGAAAATCCCAGCCGCGGGCGAGGTCAGAGCATCCAGCTGTCTGTCTTTGAAACTAGCTAGCTACCAGCTGGAAACTCCTGTCATTGTCAAACAAGCAGAAAGAGGCATAGCACTCCAAGGTTCCTGATTAAAATTGGACAGTTGATAACTGCTGAAATGGACTGAGGAAGACTTCAGCGCAATTGATACTCAGACTTAAGGGGCCTCAGAGCACTCTGGCTTTGGCACTTTGAGCTGCAGTGGGATAGGAATTTATTGGAGCAGAAAAACTGAGACCAGAGGGCTTATTGAAACAACATTGTGATAGCCAGTCCTTAAATTGCCTCAATTTGCTCTTAAGCTCCGGACGTTTGTGCGCTTCCAGCTCACAACCATTAAACCGCAATGGGGATAATTTTCCATCTCTTCAGATCTTTATTTTCATTTAAATCAATGTTATAAGAACGATGGAAAGCAGGCTGTCTATCCTCTATGACCCATTTTACACTTGCACAAAGCCAAATTCTAACTGCTAAGAATGTAAATGGGATGATTTTCCTATTGGCGAACGCTGACTGAACCTTCATGGTAATTTAGTGAATTCTGGCAAGCTTTCAAATTGTAAGATTTTGATGGATTAGTTTTCCCTAACTTGAACAGTGTTATCCCATGAAGGAAAAGTTCTCTCCTGAACAGCAAAGTGTCACGAAGGGGATCATGACACATGTGTCTATATTGATACAGTTAAATCAAAATTGGAATGCTCTCAGCTTCAGACTATATGTAATTGTGGTTATGATTTAAGAGTAGCTGCTATCCTCAGTGACCCAGACATCCTTTCACAGTGACAGTGCTAATCTAACTAAAGTATAACAGTGGGAAATCCCAATGCACTTCATCTTCTGGCATCAGTAACAAGTAAGTTGTCAGGGATGGACAATGGGATGGTTGAACAATGAGCAGTCAACAGATGTTTTCCATTTAAGTGGAGAAAATCCAATAAACATGGCAGATTTATCTAAATCATGTGCTCCCAGTGTTTATCTAAACAGACAATATTCTTTTTAGAAACCTTTAAGGCATATCTGTTAAAGCACATAAAGCTAAATCTGGAGACATTTCAAGGGTGAGGAATGCACACATGGTATCTCAATAATTGATGTAGCTGTAAGCAGACAATTTGATTTAAACTGTGAGAAGAGAACCAGAGGATGTAAGCTTAAAATTGTCAGGTCTCAAGTGAGACAAGAGGATTGATGTTAACTCCGAGTGCCAGTGCATGATATTCCTGTGCAAGAGTTTTAACTTGGAGACCCAGCAGATTTGCATAGCCGGGTCTCATATAGATGGACGGCAAGGTGACAGAGTGGTTAGCATTGCCTCACAGCAGGGACCCAGGTTCAATTCTGGCCTTGGGTGACTGTGGTGTGTGTTCCCCATGTCTCTGTGGATTTCCTCAGGGTGCTCCGGTTACTCCCACAATCCAAAGATGTGCAGGTTAGGATTGGCCATCAAAAATTGTCCCTAGGTATCCCAAGGTGTGTAGGTTAGATGGATTAGCCATGGTAAATGTGTGGGGTTACGAGGATAGGGTGGGGGTGTGGGTCTGGGTAAGATACTCTGTCAGAGAGTCGGTGCAGACTCGATGGGCCAAATGGCCTCCTTCTCCACTGTAGGGATTCTATGTTTCTATCAATGCCAGCCAACGACATATTGAGCAGAAAGTAGAAGCTTGTTGATAATTGGCAATTAAGGTTGTGAGGTAGCATGCTGCCAAGCAAAAGATGATGGCTGGTAGCATAAGTCATATAAAAGGGTGTTCTGAAGGTCCAAGGCTGGGTGGAAGGGTTTTAAGCTTGGAACAGCAGAACAATGTTTTCTTAACCTGACTGAATAATTCTCAACTTCAGTCAAACCCCTCCATTTCCTATCTCTGATATGCCTTCAGAAGTAATACTGTAAAGAAAAGTGTTCAAACAAAATGTTTACATGCACAGAATTTTTCTAATGTTCAGGTTATTTTTCTGCAGGATTTCTCGCAGCAATGCCCTGAAGGTCATTCTTCATTTCCCAGAGATTCCTGAAGGGGTGACACCCAATTCTGCCTCCACTATGAAAAGTTACTTACATGTTCTAGCTGGCTCCTACTGGCTTTACCTGGCAGGGCAGCTGCCCTGATCGCTCTGTTAAGGTGTGTATTCAATTCCAATGGAGTCTCATGGGATCTGATTTGTGTTTATTAATGAGACTTCAAGCCAGAGTCCGGTAGGACTCCAGAAGCAGCAGTTTTAAAATGGGCAGCTGAAGACACTTGATTTTAGCTGCTCACCTCTCCTCGGCCACTGATCAGGGGAAGTTAGAAGGTAAAAGGATTTTCTGTTGAAGTGCAACAAGGAGAGAAAGATGTCATGATTGACCATTATGATGGGAGAGCGGTGACAGCAGTGTACACAGTGACCAAATATTGTGGGAAATTTAAATTGTGAGCAAGAGTGAAACAAGTCATTGGCATGAAAACTCGGCAAAACCACAGGGAATGCCTGATTTATTCAAAGAATCAAAGAATAAAGGATTAACTGCAGCACATAGGATATTAGATATCAACACATCTCATTAAGTTAAGTTCAGTTAATCAGTGTCATAAGTAAGCTTACATTAACACCACAATGATATTACCGTGAAAGCTGTTCGGGTACACGGAGGGATGCATTGGCCAATGCATCAAACCAGTACACCTTTCGGACTGTGAGAGGAAACCTGAGCAACCAGAGGAAACCCATGCAGACATGGGGGCGAAGGTGCAGACTCTGCACACAGTCTCCCAAGTCAGGAATCGAACCCGGGTCCCTGGTGCTGTGCCACTGTGTCCATAAGATGGAGACTTGCATGCTGACAGGCCCCATCAAGAGGTTTTGTGAGGGATGATAAATGATTGTGGCTGAAAAAAATTGAATTCTGCCTTTAACGATGTAATGGGCTAATATTAGAAAGGGGAAATATTTGGGAAGTATTGCGTATAGTATTTTTATTCCTTGCAATATTTTAAAAAGATATCGGCAGACTACTTATGGGCTGTCTCTAAGACTTCTATGCTGTGAAATAGATGCAGCTGTTTATAAAGCCAGATGTCTCCTTATTATGACATAAGATTAAAAGTTAGCACACTCTATGGAGTAATCCTAAATTCACTGTTGAGTGGTATTAGTGAATGTTCAAACATGTTTTATGTTGCAGTGGGGAAATTCATTACTCAAAACACGAATTGCAGCTGAGCATTTTGATTTACCAAAGTCCACCAGTAAAGGTGTTCAAAATAATCTTTTAATATATGTATGTAAGCCGGAAGTTTCCAGCCCTATCCGCCTGCAGGATCTTCCAGTCCCGCCGATGGCAACTCTTCATGACGTGTTCCCTGGTGATGGAGTGTACGGGGCATGCAACACCCCGTAGACATTGGTGTGACCAGAATATTCCACTGTCAGCTATTGGTGGACTGGCCCCATCACCGGAAAATACACTATGGGGGGGGGGGGGGGGGTGGGGAGGGGCAGGGGGTGCTGGATTATCCCATCCATAGTATTCACTTCTTAAGAGCAAGGTTCTGCCCATTTACCTGCTGTTTCAGACAATCACGCTTTGGGCTGCGCTCATCTCAAAACCGTCAAATCCCGCCCGAGATCAGCGGACCTTTCCACCGCTCGCCTGCTCCGATTCCCGTGGCAGGTGGAACAGTAAAATTCACCCCTATGATTACCTCTCAAACTTAAATGCATTCAAACAATGTGTTTCTGATTAAATCTAATTGGGTTTCTGCCCTGCATCGGAGACTGCACATTTAGAAAAGTATCTAAATACAAGGTTGATCAGAAAACAGAATCAAATGGGCCATTAAAAATGGACCATCTAAATATCAATATAATAAAAACAAACCAATCTGAAGATCATGGAGGTGGTGAGCACTGTTACCTCACAGCGCCAGGGACCCGGGTTCGATTCCAAGCTTGGGTCTCTATCTGTGTGGAGTTTGCACATTCTCCCCATATCTGCGTGGGTTTCCTCCGAATGCTCCGGTTTCCTTCCACAGTCCAAAGATGTGCGGGTTAGGTGGATTGGCCATGCTAAATTGCCCCTTAGTGTCAGGGGGACTAGCTAGGGTAAATGCATGGGGTTATAGGGATAGGGCCTGGGTGGGATTATGGTTAGTGCAGACTCGATGGGCCGAATGTCCTCCTTTTACACTGCAATATTCTATGATTCTATGATCAATGTCCAAAGCATTGATCTGTAACACCACAAACGTATGTAATGTGTTACAATGAAAACCTGTTTAAAAGTGTGAAGATTCATTTATATTAAGTTAAAGTAAACATTTTAATATCACTATATCTCATGAATCAATTAAAAAACTGCTTTCACTGACCTTTTTGAGAACTTTGGCCAAATCCATCCATTCCTTGATAAGCTCAATTAGCTGCAGTTGTCGGGACCAAGATTTGGTAAATTCTCTCCAGTGAGCTATAGTAGCAGAAAAATCTATCAAAGTTCATAGCCTAAGCAGGTTTTAAAAAATCAGTAATGCCTTTCAGTCTTAAACTTAGACAAGCAGGGTTGAAACAAACGTCAGAATGTTCCAAAGTTCCATAGAAACTAATCAAATCCTCCTCCTTTGTAACTCCTGCTATTTGGGCCTGAATGTTTCCAGCTTTGTAGAAATAGAGTTGAAGATAAGGAGGACCAGAAAAATAATGGGAGAATCCTTTGGGACTATACCACATGGCCTTCCCATTCCTGGTCAATTTTCTTGGGAGCGGCCAGAGGGTGGAAACTGAAACCTGCTGGCAAGCAGCAGGCATCCAAGTGAGGCAGTTGTGGTGGTAATGAAACGCTATTTTGCACAGAGTTTGGAACTTTGATGAAGCTGCATTGATCCTGCAGAGCTACAGCAGTTTTCCAGATGCAGTGAAACACAAGAACAACAGGAAGCAATTGTTGCCTGTTAGTGACAGGCAGGAAAATGGGCAGTTTACAAACAGGAAGCCTCATGGCTACAATCAAGAGAGTTCAACTTAACTTTTGGAATCATGGAATGATACAGCATAGAAAGAAGCCACTTATCCCAGCATGCCTGTTCCAGTTCTTTGAAAATTCTACCCTGTCATTGCATGGCAGGAACCCCCATTGCGTCGGGGGCACAGATGATTGTATTGTGAGATCTCACCAGCGCAAATCTCGTTCTTTGACTCTTGTGAAATTTTGCATCCCTGTCGCCATTTAGGCCAATGGCAAATGGGAGCACAAAGTCCCGGCCTATGTTTCCGAGTTCCAATTTCCCCACAAGAGGGAACACCCTTCCAATATCCACCCTTTCCACTGCCGTCAAGACCATATATATGTCAGTATACCTCTCATTATCCTAAACTCCAATGGGTATAGATCTAACCATCCAATAGGACGGTTATGAAACCATCTTTCATAAAATAAGACTATCATCCCAGGAAAGAGTCACATGAACATTCTCTGAATTGCTTCTAAAGCAATTGTATATATTTTTTCAAATAAGGAGACCCAGATGTGGTCTCATCAAGGCCCGGTACAGCTGCACTAAAACTTCTCTTCATCTATATTCCATTTGTCTTTCAATAAATGTCAGCATTCCATTCGCCTTCCTAATCACTTGCTGTACCTGCATAATAACTTTATGTAATTCATGTACGAGGACATCCAGTCCCTTTGTACCACCGTGTTCTGCAATCTTTCTCCATTTCTTTTTATTTGTTCATGGAATGTGGGCATCACTGGCTGGGCCAGCATTTATTGCCCATCCCTGAGGGCATTTAAGAGTCAACCATGTTGCTGTGGGTCTAGAGTCACATGCAGGCCAAGCCAGGTAAGGACAGCAGATTTCCTTCCCGAAACAGTGTGCTGCTTTTCCATTCTTCCTGCTAAAATGGGCATGTTCACATTTCCAATTCCATTCCTGCACTTAGTGATGCGCTAAGGCAGACTTTCATCTGCTTCCATAGCTAGTTATTTGTGAAACTAGTTATTTGTTCGTCTGTCACCATAGGCTTGTCGCTTGAGGGGCGCCACTCTACATCAAGCGTGGCTGACCCGGCATTTCTCCGACTCTTACTGCTGGCCATTGTCATGTTTGGAAGGATTTACAGTTCAACACTCAACCTGTTTGGCTGCGTTATGGATGCACCACCCTTGGCCATCAAGTCCTGGAGTGGGACTTGAAACTGGAGCTTCGAACTCAGAGGCAGGGACGCTACTCACTGAATCACAAGGCCCCCATGTTCATGCTCCATCTGCCAAATTTTGGCTTACTCGCTTAACCTGTTTATGTCCCTTTGCAGACTCTCTGGGCGGGATTTTCCAACCGTGTGCACGCCTAGACTGGAAATTCCTGCCCGAGGTCAACGAAGCTTTGAATGGTGCTCTAAATTTTCTGTCACACCCGCTGTGATTCCTGTGACAGGCAGAACGGGAAAATTCTGCACTCAATCTCCTGTTGGCAACTTACATTCCTATGTACATATTACAGAGAAGGAAGTGCTGGAAGTCTTAAAGCACATCAAGGTAGATAAATCCCCAGGGCCTGATGAAGTGTATCCCAGGACATTGTGGGAGGCTAGGGAGGAAATTGTGGGGCCCCTAGCCGAGATATTTGAATCATCGATAGTCACGGGTGAGGTGCCTGAAGATTGGACAGTGGCAAATGTTGTGCCTTAGTTTAAAAAGGGCTGTAGGGAAAAGCCTGGGAACTACAGGCCAGTGAGCCTCACATCTGTGGTGGGTAAATTGTTGGAAGGTATTTTGAGAGACAGGATCTATAGGCATTTAGAGTTGCAAGTACTGATTAGGGACAGTCAGCATGGCTTTGTGAGTGGAAAATCATGTCTCACAAATTTGATTGAGTTTTTTGAAGGGGTAACCAAGAAGATAGATGAGGGCAGTGCAGTTGATGTTGTCTAATTGGACTTTAGCAAGGCCTTTGATAAGGTACCACATGGTACGTTGTTGCATAAGGTAAAATCTCACGGGATCCAGGGTGAGGTATCTAAATGGATACAAAATTGGCTTCTTGACAGAAGCCAGAGGGTGGTAGTAGAGAGTTGTTTTTCAAACTGGAGGCCTGTGACCAGCGGTGTGCCTCAGGGATCAGTGCTGGGTCCACTGATATTTGTCATTTATATTAATGATTTGGATGAGAATATAGAAGGCATGGTTGGTAAGTTTGCAGATGACTCTAAGATTGGTGGCATAGTGGACAGTGAAGAAAATTATTTCCAATTGCAACGGGATCTTGATCAATTGGGCCAGTGGACATAAGAACATAAGAACATAAGAAATAGGAGCAGGAGTAGGCCATCTAGCCCCTCGAGCCTGCCCCGCCATTCAATAAGATCATGGCTGATCTGAAGTGGATCAGTTCCACTTACCCGCCTGATCCCCAAAACCCCTAATTCCCTTACCGATCAGGAATCCATCTATCCGTGATTTAAACATATTCAACGAGGTAGCCTCCACCACTTCAGTGGGCAGAGAATTCCAGAGATTCACCACCCTCTGAGAGAAGAAGTTCCTCCTCAACTCTGTCCTAACTGACCCCCCTTTATTTTGAGGCTGTGCCCTCTAGTTCTAGTTTCCTTTCTAAGTGGAAAGAATCTCTCCATCTTGACCCTATCCAGCCCCTTCATTATCTTATAGGTCTCTATAAGATCCCCCCTCAGCCTTCTAAATTCCAGCGAATACAAACCCAATCTGCTCAGTCTCTCCTCATAATCAACACCCCTCATCTCTGGTATCAACCTGGTGAACCTTCTCTGCACTCTCTCCAAGGCCAATATATCCTTCCGCAAATAAGGGGACCAATACTGCACACAGCATTCCAGCTGCAGCCTCACCAATGCCCTGTACAGATGCAGCAAGACATCTCTGCTTTTATATTCTATCCCCCTTGCGATATAGGCCAACATCCCATTTGCCTTCTTGATCACCTGTTGCACCTGCAGACTGTGTTTTTGTGTCTCATGTACAAGGACCCCCAGGTCCCTCTGCACAGCAGCATGTTGTAATTTCTTTCCATTTAGATAATAATCCAATTTGCTATTATTTCCTCCAAAGTGAATAACCTTGCATTTGTCAACATTATACTCCATCTGCCAAATCCTCGCCCACTCACTCAGCCTGTCCAAATCTCTCTGCAGACCTTCTACGCCCTCCACACGATTCACTTTTCCACTTATCTTTGTGTCATCTGCAAACTTTATTACCCTACACTCAGTCCCCTCCTCCAGATCGTCTATATAAATGGTAAATAGTTCAGGCCCCAGTACCGATCCCTGCGGCACGCCACTAGTTACCATCTGCCAACCAGAAAAGCACCCATTTATTCCGACTCTCTGCTTCCTGTCAGATAGCCAATCCCCAATCCACGCTAACACCCTACCCCCAACTCCGTGTGACCCAATCTTCTTCAGCAACCTTTTGTGAGGCACCTCATCAAACGCCTTTTGGAAATCCAAAAACACCGCATCCACCGGTTCCCCTCCGTCAACCGCACTGGTCACATCTTCATACAAATCCAACAAGTTCGTCAAGCATGACTTTCCCCTCATGAATCCATCCTGAGTCTGCTTAATCGAACCATTCTTATCCAGATGGCCTGCTATTTCTTCTTTAATGATGGATTCCAGCATTTTCCCAACTACAGACGTTGAGCTAACCGGCCTGTAGTTACCCGCCTTTTGTCTATTTCCTTTTTTAAACAGCGGCGTAACATTAGCCGTTTTCCAATCCGCCGACACTACCCCAGAATCTAATGAATTTTGATAAATAACCACTAACGCATCCGCTATTACCTCTGACATTTCTTTCAGTACCCTGGGATGCATTCCATCCGGGCCCGGGGACTTGTCCACCTTCAGTCCTGTTAGTCTACCAAGCACTGCCTCCCTGGTAACATTAATTGTATTGAGTACCTCTCCTCCTACCAACCCTCTAGCGTTAATATTCGGTAAACTATTTGTGTCTTCCACCGTGAAGACCGACACAAAAAACTTATTTAAAGTTTCAGCCATTTCCTCATTTCCCACTATTAAATCCCCCCTCTTGTCCTCCAAGGGTCCAACATTCACTCTTGCCACTCTATTCCTTTTTATATATTTGTAGAAGCTTTTGCTATCATTTTTTATATTTAGAGCTAGCCTAGCTTCATAACCTATCTTTCCTTTCTTTATCGCTTTCTTAGTCGTTCTTTGTTGTTTTTTAAAGTTTTCCCAATCTTCCGATTCTCCACTATTTTTGGCCACTCTGTACGCATCGGTCTTTAATTTAATACTCTCCTTAATTTCCTTCGTTATCCACGGCTGGTCATCCCTTTTCTTACAACCCTTCTTTATCACTGGAATATATTGTTGCTGAGTACTGAAAAGGATCTCCTTAAAAATCCTCCACTGTTCCTCAGCTGTCCTACCTACCAGTCTGCTCTCCCAGTCCACCTTAGCCAATTCAGCCCTCATCCTATCTTACTTCCCTCTGTTCAAACAGAGGACAGTGGTATGGGACCCTAATTTCTACTCTTCCATTTGTATCAGAAATTTGACCATATTGTGATCACTTGACCCAAGAGGGTCTTTCACAAGAACATCCTTAATTCTACCTACCTCGTTACACATTACCAGATCTAAGATAACTCGTTCCCTCGTCGGTTCTGTAACATACTGTCCAAGGTAACTATCCCGACAGCATTCTAAGAACTCTTCCTCCATCCCACCCTTTCCAACTTGAGTCAGCCAATCAATATGCAGGTTGAAGTCCCCCATGATTATTGCCGTTCCGTTGTTGCACGCATCCATTATTTGCTTGTTTATAGCCCTCCCCACCTCAACATTATTATTTGGGGGCCTATAGACCAGGCCTACTAGTGTCTTTCTCCCCCTACTATTCCTTATCTCTACCCATAACGATTCCACGTTTTGTTCCTTAGAGCCTATGTCATCCCTCACTACTACCCTGATATTATCTTTTATTAACAGAGCTACCCCACCACCTTTTCCTTCCTGTCTATTCTTCCTAAATGCCTGATACCCCTGGATATTCATCTCCCAGTCCTGGTCTCCGTGCAGTCACGTTTCTGTAATGGCCACTAGATCATACCCATTAGTGCTGATTTGCACCATCAACTCATTAACTTTGTTCCGAATGCTTCTTGCATTCAGGCAAAGTGTCTTTATTCCAGCTTTTATCTGGACCCGATTTGATGAAACGCTATCAACCTCTCCCTCGCCCTCTACTCCTTTAACTACTTGAATGCCCTCATTCAATTGCACTCGCTCCCTCTCCTCTACCATTGATTTCGTAATTCCTCTTACCTCTGCACCCTCCCCCCCATAAATTAGTTTAAAGCCCCATCTGCAGCCCTAGTGATATGATTCGCTAGGACTCTGGTCCCAGCACGGTTCAAACGGAGACCATCCCATTTATACAGGTCCCATCTGCCCAAATACTGGTGCCAATGTCCCATGAATTCGAACCCATTCCTCCCACACCAATCCTTGAGCCACGCATTCGTCGCCTTAATCCTATTAACCCTGCGCCAATTTGCGCGTGGTTCAGGTAGTAATCCAGAGATTACCACCTTGTTGGTTCTGCTTTTTAATTTGTTCCCCAGCTCTTCGTACTCCCTCTGTAGATCCTTAGTTCCTGTTTTGTCTATGTCATTCGCACCTCCATGGACCTATATGGACTGACGCATAGCAGATGGAGTTTAATTTAGACAAATGTGAGGTGAAGCATTTTGGTAGATTGAACCAGGGCAGGACTTACTCAGTTAATAGTAGGGCATTGGGGAGAGTTACAAAACAAAGAGATCTAGGGGTACATGTTCACAGCTCCTTGAAAGTGGAGTCACAGGTGGTGAAGAAGGCATTCGGCATGCTTGGTTTCATCGGTCAGAACATTGAATACAGGAGTTGGAATGTCTTGTTGAAATTGTACAAGACATTGGTAAGGCCACACTTGGAATACTGTGTGAAATTCTGGTCACCCTATTATAGAAAGGATATTATTAAACTAGAAAGAGTGCAGAAAAGATTTACTAGGATGCTACCGGGACTTGATGGATTGAGTTAAAAGGAGAGGCTGGATAGACTCGGACTTTTTTCTCTGGAGCGTATGAGGCTGAGGGGTGATCTTATAGAGGTCCATAAAATAATGAGGGGCACAGATCAGCTAGATAGTCAATATCTTTTCCCAAAGGTAGGGGAGTCTAAAACTAGAGGGCATAGGTTTAAGATAAGAGGGAAGAGATACAAAAGTGTCCAGAGGGGCAGTTTTTTCACACAGAGGGTGGTGAGTGTCTGGAACAAGCTGCCAGAGGTAGTAGTAGAGGCGGGTACAATTTTGTCTCATAAAAAGCATTTAGATAGTTACATGGGTACGATGGGTATAGAGGGATATGGACCAAATGCGAGCAATTTGGATTAGCTTAGGGGTTTTAAAATAAAAGGGCGGCATGGACAAGTTGGGCCGAAGGGCCTGTTTCCATGCTGTAAACCTCTATGACTCTATGTATCTTAATGTCAGGTGCAAATTTAGCAACCTTAAATTCATTCATTACATCCAAATCATTGATATCGATTGTAATAAGTTGGGACGATTGCGTCCCGGGCTCGCTAATTTCATTTAAATGAGCTTTTACATATATTTATTCCTCATGCTGGAAGTGGGCGAGAGGCTGACCTCGCTGTCATCCGGTGCCGGTAAGATCGTGGGAGGCGAGAAATCGGGCACGAACCTGATTTCTTGGCTCTTGCGTGATTTTACTGGCTTGCCCCACACATTAGCCGGTGGGGCGCAATGGCAAGATCGCCCCCATTGAATTGATCCAGGACAGAGTTAGACAGATTTTTGATAAACAAGGGAGTGAAGGGTTATGGGGCGCAGACAGGAAAGTGGAATTAAGACCACAATCAGCCACGATCTTATTGAATGGTTAATCTTCCTTACACTCCCACTATGTCTAGGTGCTTCCCCAGGATCTGCAGCTGAGGTTGAGGAGGCCTGTGACCTCCACGCCCTGTTGCCTTTGATAACCTTGGTAGGCATCCCCTGTGGGGCCTGGGTTTTGAGGGCTCTGGCCTGCTTTCAGGCAGCACGTGTATTGAAGTGCTGCCATCATCAGTGTTTGGGGGTGGAGGAGTGTTACTCACAGGAAGAGGTTGTCAGATACGCTGGACACCCCAGGGTCTCCTGAGTGCAAGACCCCGGTCTGTGAACCAGACTATTCTTATCCCTTCGGATGCCCAATGAGCCTCCATGGGATAGAGAGGCAGCTGGGGTGAGGTCCAGAAGCCCCAACTTCCTCTGGCGCTGACACTCGTGGGTTCCCATTAGTGCCTGCACCATGCAGTTGAAGCCCTGCATCATGGAGTTCACACGCTCAGATATGGAGGTCATGAGCTGAACCATTGTGCGGACATCTCCTGCCCTGGAGTGCACGTCTTGTGCCAAGGCATCCACTGCGGATGCCACCCTGGCAGTGTTGGTCTCATTGCGCTGGAGTGATGACACCATCTCCTCGGTGAGAAGGCAATGGGACTCCTCCAGTCAGCCTTGCAATTCGAGGAGAGATGCTGTCACCCTCTCCTGATACTCGCGACTCTGCCTCTGCAATTCCATCAACTCTGGGATGACCGGATCCAAGGCACATCATCAGCAGAATCCTGGGCTCCGGCATCCCTCTGAGTACCGGTTCCCTAGGACATCACTTCCTCAGCCTACTGTGGATCTTCACCTGTGAGGTGCTCACCAGTGAGTGACCCAGAAGCCTGCCTACGTAGTGATCCCACCAAGCTCTGAATATCTGTGATGGTGCCAAGTGTGGGTGACAGCTATGACGCCTCTTCATTGGTGGGGTTGGAGAAGTCTCCCTCAGAACTGCTCATGTCCAGTGGGTCCAGGGGGTGTGAGGATTGTCTGGCCTGCTTAGCTGCTTTGCCTGAAGAGAAGGGAGATGGCATGACTGCATCACAGGGGATAAATGAAGGGACATTGATTATTCACTTGATACTTGGAGAATGACAGCATGTCTTGAGGATTCTTACTTTTGTCTGCAGCCCCCACCTCACCATCAGTGCAGGCACGCTCTTCCTCCTCTCTGGCCAGCCCATGGCTCTCTCCTCAAATAGCGTGAGTGTTCTGAGCTCTGGCATTACTCCAGCTGAGCATGTTAGCTGTTGCTTGTTGTGGTTGAGTTTGTCTGGCAATGAAGCAGACAGGGAGAGTGTAGGCGGGAGTGGTGACATTTAAGTTGACGATGAGGTGTGGCAGATATGGGTCTTGAGTGGGAGCTGGAGTGTGAGCAGCATGGCAGCGAGTAGGGGGGACATGGTGATTGGGGGAGGGGGGAAGAGGGCATCTTTACAGCTGTTGGCAAAGCCCAAAATGGTTGGGTGAGAGATGAAGTTGAAGGTGGGAGGGGTGTGCGAGGGAGTCCAGAAAAAGACTACCCGAGGCTCACTTACCCTGGCTAAGCAAAGAAGACCATTCATCTTCTTGCGACACTGCTGCCCCGTCCACTTCCGCAGCAAACTTGCACTCACTGGGGCTGCCACTGCACCCCAGACAGGGCTGGTGACCTTGGTTAGTGGAAGGATGCCTTCTCGAGCAGGGATAGAGTGCATCCCACCTCTACTGCACTCCACCCAGCAGTCTGGTGAGGTCTCCCTCTGAGAAACGATGTACAGGCTTCCTGGCTGCCGTCTCCTGCAGTCGCTGTGGGACAACTGCTGCGGAGAGGTTTATATGCAGCTTCACAGTGATTGGTGCGATTACGTTGAGCCAGGGCGGGTGAATCGGAGGGAGACCACTGTGAGACGGCATGATTCTCATGGGCATAAAAACTTTTACTCCATTTTTCTCAATGAAACCAACACAGTTCCAAATTCTGGTAAGATCGCCCCCAGTGTGTTTTTGAAGAAAAAGGCCTTTGATAAGAGCCACAACAGCATTTGGGTTTTCTAAAGGCATTGGATCAAAAGCAAGTTTACAAGATCTGTAAAGATTTAAGAGGAATGTACAAATTAGGCTAACGTTTACAACATAACTGTGGAGCTGAAATAATGTAATCACTTTTTATTGATAGGGTTGAGCGCTTTGCAAATGTAACACATTTAATATACAACATAATGGGAGCGATTCGCCCAACCTGCTGCTCTGGAAATGGACATGGAGCTGATTTCAATATTTAAATTGCAATTTCCATTTGATTAGCAGGCCTAGGACTGAAGTCTCCGGGCCCACTAGCATCTCCCCCTCCACCAGGAATCATTCACTCCAGCGGGGTTTATAACTGCTCCCCACTAATGGGGAACAGACAGCCCGACCATGCTGGAGTGAAGAGAGGCCATTGAGGCCCCCTCAGCAGGTCGGGGGTAAGGAGGGGAGTGGCCAGTGAAAGCTGGGGGTGCCAGCCTGGCCCCCTTGTACTGCCCAAGGGGCACCTAGGCACTGTCCAACAGACATTGGACAATGCCAAGGGGTGAGGCCAGAGGGGACGGGGCCTATAGCGGTCGATCGGTGGGGGTGGGAGGGTCCTGCTGCCACTCTGCATTTGGGAACGGTGGCGGAGAGAGGGATGGAGGGAGGGCGGTGATCAGGGCTGGCCAGCTGGGTGGATGGGGCGGGGGTCAGGGATGCCGGGGGGGTGGTCAAGGCTGCCGGGAGGTTGGGGCTGCCAGGGAGGGAGGTGATCGGGACTGCGAGGAGGGGAATCAGTAGATCGGGACTGGCCAGGAGTGGGTGCAGGACATCGGGGCTTGCCTGCGGAGGTCCGGGAGGCCAGCGATCGGTGGGTGGGGGAGTTGGAGGGTCAGTGATGCGGGGTTGTGGGGCTGGCCAGCAATCAGGCTGGCCTGTCATTGGGAGATCGGCAGTGCAGGGTTACTGCACATGTGTCGATCTCGGCACTGACAGATCGGTGCGTGCACAGTGGCCCACTCAGTACTTTGCTGCCAGCCTCTCAGGTGTCAATAGGCTTCACCCCCTGACTTTCAGAGGGAATCCTGCTAGAGCACTCCGCAATGCTCAGAGTGCTGAAGATTCAAATCCTGCTAAAACAAACCAGCGGGAGTTACTCCCGCTTACATACAAATTGGGGACTTCAAATGTTTTTTGGAGAATCCCAGCCGATCTCTTTGCCACGCTGAAAACCCTTAGTTTATAGTATATGGACATGTATTAGATCAGGATTTTTAAATCAAGCTTAACACAACATTGGTGTTGCTTACATTTATTATAGGCTGGATTTTCTGCCACCCTACCCTGTCCCCCCCACCCCTCCAGCGAGGCGGGTTTGCCCATGGCGGATGCAACATGCCATTGGCTGCCAGCAGGATCTTTAACCAGCTGATCCATCAGGAGAGCTCACAGTGTTGCTGTGTTAATAGAGATCCCCAAACAGTGATGAAGGTGGCAAACTTCAGTTGCACAGTGACCATATTTTCGGTACCATTTTGCATAGGTCATGCATGTGGACTTATGGTTTAGCAGCTCCATCGACGGGGAACACATCACGAGGGGTCAACTTCTGCAGAATGGAAGATCCCTCTGGTAGGAGAGGCTGGAAAATCCTGCTCTATGACCCATGTGACTCATGGGGGACTATCAGCTGCTGCGATAATAACATGGAGGAAATGATGTGACTTTAATAACAAAACATTAACAACCAGTATGAATTAATAAAATGTTTTATACCAGATTGCAGGATATTTATAAAGGTATTGGCATCCATTGCGGCTCATTGCAAGATGGTACTATTGGTTTCTGCTCCTGGTTTTGTTGAGTCCCTTATATCTCTTTGCGTCTTGTATATAGAATAGAGTTATCCTTGCTTGTTGCTTGGTTTTTTTTTGCCAGTTTTCTCCTCTTCCCTCTTCTGCTCCTGAAACATTGATGTCTTTTTGAGGTATTATTCCATATGGAATATATCACACGAGTGTTAATTATGCTTGTCTGAACCTAAACATTGAGTCCTCCTCCTGCCTCCAAAATACCTATTTGGGTGCAATGCAGTCCCCTCCTTCCAAGATTGGGCCCCTCCCTCAACACCCCTCTACATTCCCAAGTAACTCTCCTACTGCATATTCCAGGGACAGCTTCCAGCCAGGCCACCCCATATTGCAGTTGCTCTGGAACTGCTGCAGGGAGCTTGATCTGTCCACAGCCCTTCAGCCACCCTGTTAATGAGGCCTGGTCTGAACAATCGAGCAGGCCTCCCATCAAAACTATCAGGGCACAGAGGGAAAATTTGACCGTTTCGGTGCAGAATCCGAAATCACCGACCAACAGCAATGACATTGTTGCTGCACTAGTTGAAATTAATTAATTCAGTACGGGCTAGAGACCATTGTGTTCCGCATGGCTAGCAAAGTGCTTGCTTCTTTAACCAGCTGATCCATCAGGGGAGCTCACAGTGTTGCTCTGTTAATAGGGATCCCCAAACAGTGATGAAGGTGGGATTCTTCAGTCACATAGGGGGCATATTTTTGGTGCCATTTTCCATAGGTCATTAGCACAGACACTGGGTGCCAGAAGAACATAGACTAAGCAATCTGTAACATTCCCCAACCTTTAATATTGTTTGGACTCTATTGCAGTGCCATTTGCAATCTCAATGCTGAAGATAATCCCCTATTTAAATTTTGCAAATTTAGCATGCATTCGGCAGCAGGAAGGACACTCTAACAGTCCCATTTAATTGGATTGTTAACTACTTTCAGGTTAGTTGCTCTTGATGTTGTCATGAAAATATCAGGGAGACTCAAGAAATTGGAATATTTTCTGCGGGTAATGTTCTGGTCACATATTTTAAACTGAGAATATGTGAGTAAGATAATTAAGGCAGGGACAGGGTGAGTGTGTGAATAGAACTAGTGCATTTTGAATGTGAGATTAGCATCACTACAAACAGATATTTACCTAAGGCAATGTAGCCCCAATGGATCCAGAGCATGAATAGGTTGTTGTGGATTTAAAGGAAGATATGAGATATGAAGGGAAGGGGTCATAGGGAAGATGGATAGAGTGAGTTTACTTTGCTCTTAAATGCTAAAAGCTAAAATATAGCGATGGAAGTAATTAAGTCTGGAAGTTGGTAGGTCTAAAGAAGTTAAGTCAGGTAAGGGAGAGATCAAAGGGAAAAACATATTTAAGGGGATACTGAAACCTATGCAAGGGAACTGTTTTGTTTATAGGTCTCAGGCAACAGCAGGAATAACTGTTCACCTCCCAACAAGCAGTGTGTGTGAAGGAAGCATGATTTGAAAAGCAAACTCTTGGTTTACCTCAGAAGCAACCCCAAGAGATGTAAATCCCTGTGTGGTAACATTTACTGGATATTTATAGATCTTAAAATCTATAAAATGTTGTAGAACACATTGGGGAGAGTTAACTTTGCTCCCCGCTCACTACGATTCCCATGGTGGGTGAGGTTGAAAAAGTTCCCCCATTGTCTTTGCTTCATTGTGTTTTCTTCTATTTCTTAATAAATATTTGTTTTATTAAAATCATCACAAAAAGTCAGGGGCATAATTTTCTAGATTCAAATCTCTCCTCATACTATACAAATTGTAAACACAGTTGAGGGTAGTTGATTTGATTTGATTTGATTTATTATTGTCACATGTATTGAGTTGGTTGGTACGTGACCTCAGACTTTTTTATCTTTTTCCCAACGGAAGAACGTGGAAGAGAGAATGTCTGGGGTGCGTGGGGTCCTTAATTATGCTGCCTGATTTGCCAAGACAGGGGGAAGTGTAGACAGAGTCAATGGATGGGAGACTGGTTTGCATGATGGATTGGGCTACATTCACAACCTTTTGTAGTTTCTTGTGGTCTTGGGCAGAGCAGGAGCCATACCAAGCTGTGATACAACCAGAAAGAATGCTTTCTATGGTGCATCTGTAAAAGTTGGTGAGAGTCATAGCTGACATGCCAAATTTCCTTAGTCTTCTGAGAAAGTGGAGGCATTGGTGGGCTTTCTTAACTATAGTGTTGGCATGGGGGGACCAGGGCAGGTTGTTGCTGATCTGGACACCTAAAAACATGAAGCGCTCGACCATTTCTACTTCATCACCGGTGATGTAGACAGGGGCATGTTCTCCACTACGCTTCCTGAAGTCGACGACTATCTCCTTCATTTTGTTGACATTGAGAGAGAGATTATTGTTGCCGCACCAGTTCACCAGATTCTTTATCTCATTCCTGTACTCTGTCTCGTCATGGTTTCAAATTTCCCTTCTGTGATTTGAACAACTCCGCATTTACTATCAGCTGCACCCTTAACAATTTCTACTGGCTGTTACAGATTCACTCGAATCCTTTGGAAGTTTGTACTGCTACTTCCAGGTGTGGCGCCAGATGAAGAACTTGGTTCTCACTTCATAGAATCACTACAGTGCAGAAGGAGGCCATTTGGCGCGTCCAATCTACACCGGCAACAACAGGCCTAATACTAACCCCACAGATTTACCCCGCTCGTCCCCCTAGCATTGAGGGGCATCTTAACATGGCCAATCAACCTAACTCGCACATCTTTAGAGTCTTGACAGAAGACAGTGGGTTCACGCTCCACAGAGGAGACTGGTGGTTCAGCACTCCTGGCAATTTGTTGGAGAGCAGATTGCTGGACTGCTGCAAGACATTTTGAACACTGCTATCCACAGTTTAGACAGCAGCAGTCTGAAACTGCATGGTCACAAGTTGACACTGCATGACTTCAGTCTCAGATTCCACTTCAGTACTCAGTTGTTGGGAGGCCTCTGCATGTGCTGGGAGATCAGACACTACAACTTCATTGGGTCCCCACAGGTGGAAATGGATTAAGCTTTGCACCACGGTGCCACAGTGGTTAGCACTGTTGCCTTACAATGTCATGGACCCGGGTTCGATTCCAGCCTTGGGTGACTGTGTGTGTGGAGTTCTCCCCGTGTTTGCATGAGTTTCCTCTGGGTGCTCCGGTTTCCTCTCACAGTCCAAAGATATGCAGGTTAGGTGGATTAACCAGGCTAAATTGCCTCTTAGTGTCCAAAGATGTTCAGGTTAGGTGGATTAGCTGTGGTAAATGTGCAGAGTTACGGGGATAAGGCTGGGGGTGGACCTGGGTAAGATACTCTTTTGGAGAATGGATTGCAGGCTCGTTGGGCCAAATGGCCTCTTTCTGCCCTGGAAAGATTCTATGGTTCTATGGTCTAACACATCCACGCTGAAAAGGGTGGGCTCCAGGCCCTGAGAAAAACCCTGTAACAAGTTGGTGTTGGACTCCTCCAGTCTCCATGTTAATATCTCCAGTCTTTCTGGCAGGTCTGCCCCAAGGATTTCATTGTGGCATGTCCATCAGCCTTTTTTCAGATGTCATTCCATAAAAGTCCTCATCCGAGCTCTCCATAGCAGGATACATGTGCTACCTCGCCCTCTGATGAGCGGGCACTTGCTCTACCCATTTCCTCTGCCTGGGCAGCAATCCATTTCTGCTTGGTTTCACATCACACCCAGATCCCACTGTTAAGCTATCCTCGAAAGTATGTGCAGTGTCCGTGTCTGAGCTGGTGGCTGCGAGTGTGAGATCGAGTGACATTGTTCCTTCATCAGCGTCTTTTCCCTCTTTCACTTCTTCTTCCAGCACCCACTGTCTGACCAAGATGCCAACCCGTGTATTTAAAAGCAGAAGTGTACAAAGGTAGACTTGAAGGAAAGAAGGGGAGAAAGCAAGAGGTGCATCCTTAATAAAAGAATATTACTGCGGATGCTGGAATCTGAAACCAAAAGAGAAAATGCTGGAAAATCTCAGCAGGTCTGGCAGCATCTGTAAGGAGAGAAAAGAGCTGACGTTTTGAGTCCAGATTGTGGAAATGAAGGGAAAGTAGGATATGAGAAGGATGATTAAGTTTAAGCAAACTTTCTTCAATAGTTTAATTCTCATCCTTGACCACCCCTCAGTCATTACTGCTCATTTATGGCGAGCACTGAATCCTCCTCCATCAGGGTGGGGACATGCAGATGTACCAATGTATACTGCTGGTTAGGTGCTGCTGCCATTGATAATCCTCTACCTTATCCTAGAAGTAAAAAGGAAGTGTATCAATGAGTGTGGTGCAATCTGTCTGGGTAATGTGCCTGGCTTGGTAGAACAGCTGGCAGATTGTTTAAGCCTTGGGTTGTGTGCCAGTCTAACAATAGTGGGAAGTGTCTAAGAGGACACCAGGAAAACTCAGCAATTCTGTCAGCCTCTGTAAGGAGAGAAACAGAGTTAACATTTTGAGACCTTCGACTCTTTGTCAGAACTGAAGGCAGGGAGAATGTGTTAAAGGTGTAGAAACTGCAACAAAAAGTAGCAACTTTAAAAACAGAAGATATTTGGCCTTGTGTGACAGGGAAGGGTTGCATTGAGGCAATGCATGTATAGAATGTTTAAAAAAAGGTGGGTTAAAGATGGAGGAGAAAGATCACAATCTAAAGTTGCCAAACTGAATGTTGAGTCATAAGGGTTCTGACGTGCCCAACCAGAAGATGAGACGCTGCTCTTCCAGCTTATGTCAGGCTTCACTGCAGCATTGCAGCAGGTGGAGGACGGACATGTGGCTATGAGAGCAAGGTGTCAAGTTAAAATAGCAAGCAACAAGAAGGTTAGGGCCATGCTTGCGGACTGAGTAAAGGTGTTCTGCAAAGCTGTCACCCCAGTCTGCGTTTAGTTTCCCCAGTGTAGAGGAGACCACATTGGGAGCAGTGAATACAATAGACCAAATTGAAGGAAGTGGAGTTGAAACGCTGCTTAACGTGAAAGGAATGTTAGGGACCTTGAGTGGTGAGGAGGGAGGCGGTAAAGGGACAGGTGTTGCACCTTCCGCGATTGCAAGGTAAAGTGCCACAGGAAGGAGCGGGGGAGCCCTTGGGACTCAACATGAGTTCGGCAACTTTAGATTTTGAACTTTCTCCTCCATCTTTAACCACCCCCCTCCATTGTTTAATATTCTATACATATATTGTCTCAATGCATCCTCTGCTCCCCCTCTCACACTGGACCACCTGTCTTTTGTTCTTAAAGTTGCTATTTTTGTGGCAGTTTCTACAGCTGTGACGCATGCTCCCTCCTTCCCATTCTGACAAAAAGCCAAGAACTCTCTTTCTCTCCCAGTAGATGCTGGCAGACCTGCTGAGTTTTTCCACCATCCTCTGTTCTTGTTTCAGATTCCAGTAGCTACAGAACTTTGCTTATTGTTATATATGTGTCCAAGGTAGAAATGAAGCTATGAATATGATCTATGGGTCGTGGTTGATAGAGATTGTTGGTAGGTGAGTAAAGGAGGGTGGGTGCATCAAGCAGTGTGTGAGACTCATGATGCAGTTGGTGGGATATGACATTTGAAGATAAATTAGCTGGACTTGAACTGGCCTGTAATACTTAAAGCCAGCCTGCTGATCTTAAAGCGGAGATGCACTTTGATTCGAACAAATACTGGTATTCAAAAGTTAAAGTTAAAGTTTATTTATTAGTCACAAGTAGGCTTACATCAACATTGCAATGAAGTTACTGTGAAAATCCCCTAGTTGCCACACTCTGGCAGCAGTTCTGGTACACTGAGGGAGAATTTAGCCTAGCCAATGCACGTAACCAGCACATCTTTGGACTGTGGGATGAAACTGGAGCAAGCCCACGTAGGCACAGGTAGAACATAAAAACTCCGCACAGACAGTGATCCAAGCTAGGAATTGAACCTGGGTCCCTGGAGCTGTGAGCCAGCAGTGCTAACCATTGTGCCACCATGCTGCCTCAAAGAGAGTTTGACATGGGAATTAGACAAAAATGGGACAACATGGCAAATAACAGACCCCAAGGTTCTCCTAATGCAGCACTGGAGGCCTTGGTCCAGGCAGTGGACAGAAATAGAGATCCTCTAACCAGGAAGCTCTTCAGAAAGACATTGTAAAGGCCCCAAGTTAAATCAAAGAAACACAATCTTTGTGCCTGCCCTTGAGAACAATCCGATTTTGCCCGCAAGACTTTTTGAATATTTAATTACTGCAAGGCTGACGCTGTAACATTTACATTCAATGCCTCACAAAATTTTTCTTTTAAATCAACATTTTTATCAAGAGGCTATCATTAACAGAATCATTTCTTTAGACTTGAGCAGAGTTGCTTCCAATTAATTAACAGTGATCAAAATGCAGCAGTCATGAAATAAGTTATGCAGCATTAACCCATTCTCCAGATGTGAAAGTGTTCTTTTAAATTCGATTTCTTTAAAACAAACACTCATATAGAATGTCCCCTGCCAGAGTAAACCACATTGATTAACCAATTTAACCAGACTGGAAAACATCAAAAAAGCTTCTTCAAACTTTCTGTGGGAGTCAGAACATTCTCTGACCTGGACAGCAGAAAGGCTCATTTTGAAATGATTTTGAATGTATCTTGAATTTCAATCTGCTATCAAACCAGGCTTCACATTAAATAATTTCCACAGTGCATCATTTTGACTTTTATGGATGGCTTGATAATTCCCCATTCAGTTTGTCCTCCAGTTTAGATTTTTGGTATCTCCCATCCATCTGCATTTTTAAACCTGCACTCACAGGGGTAATTAACAACTCTTTTTTAGTCTAATCTGTTGACCTGAATAATCGTCAATGAATGAATTAAAAAGTGTGCATTGTCTGGGAAATCTTCTGTGGAGAATCAGATAAAATGACCAAAACATGTGCCAGATGCTTGCAAAATCTATCACAAAATATTTTACTCATCAAATCTGCCAAGACAACCTAGGCAGTTTGCCTGCACTTCAATGTTATGAGTTTAACAGATTATTGTGTAATTGTTTTTCAGATTAAGGTTAACCCTAATAAAAATGAAACATTATAATTTCACATTGGTTTAATGTATCAGAATGTCTCTCCTGTCACTCTAAGCCTGTATTGTTAGAAGAGTTCAGAACTAATTTATTTTAGGATGAAACGTAATTACGTACATGTACAGAAATGACAAATTTATAGTTTAATAGTGCATAATGGATAGCGGAAAAAGACTTCACTGAAGCACCAAGGACAAAGTTTTTATTTGTCTTATTTGTTTTCAGTGCTGTGTCATCCTTTAATGACGTTTTCACTCACTAGCTTGAATCTTCATTGGTCCCGTATTGGGTTTCAATACACTGTAATGTTCAGATTATGAATGAAGTCCCACTTTGGAAAAATAATGATTAGAAAGGAATGCCTGTCCAATGTTATTCCCCTTTATCTTTTCCAAGAATTGTTGAATGACGCTGTACTGCCAAGAGCACCAACAGCTCTCTAATACCTTTGATGTGCAACTATTCCTCATAGGTGAGTTACATATTTGTGCCAGTAGAATCAGTGAAAAAAGCCAAAGTAATTCACAGCAAAGCTTAGTTTTGTTTTCACCCAATGTTCAGATTAATACGCTCGCCAGCAAAGATCAGTCATAGAATCATACAGTGCAGAAGAGGCCCTTTGGCCCATCAAATCTGTACCAACACATGAGAAACACCTGAACTCCCACCTAATGCCATCTACCAGCACTTGGCCTATAGCCTTGAATGTTATGACGTGCCAAGTACTCATCCGGAGACTTTTTAAAGGATGAGAGGCTACCACCCTCCCAGGCAGCGCATTCCAGACCATCACCACCCTCTGGGTAAAAACGTTTTTCCTCACATTCTCTCTAAACCTCCTGTCCCTCACCTTGAATCTATGTCCCCTTGTGACTGACCCTTCAACTAAGGGGAACAGCTGCTCCTTATCCACATGCCCCTCATAACCTTGTACACCTCAATCAGGTTGCCCCTCAGTCTTCTCTGCTCCAATGAAAACAATCCAAGCCTACCCAACCTCTCATAACTTAAATGTTCCATCCCAGGCAGCATTCTGGTGAATCTCCTCTGTACCCCTCCAGTGCAATCACATCCTTCCTATAATAGTCAGTTGCAATCTGGAATGGGAATCATAGTTGAACTTTTACCGACTTCCATGGATACTGACATCTACCTGAAGACCAGTTAACACAATGTGAACAAACCTTCCTGGACTCAATAGCTGAGCATTATTTCACTAAGAATCTGTTGATTTTTAAAAAATTAATGAAATGTTGACCATCATTGGCTAGGCTAGCGTTTATTACTTACTCCTAATTGCCCTTTAGAATGTGGTGTTGGTGAGCCGCCATCTTGAAGTGCATGTGGTGGGAGTACACTCACAATGCTGTTCCAGGATTTTGAACCAGCAACAGTGAGACTATAGCTATATTGTTCCAAGTCAGGATGGTGTGTGGTTTGGAGGGGAATTTGCCGGTGGTGGTATTCACATGCGTCTGCTGATCTCGTCATCCTGTGTGGTACAGGTTGTGAATTTGGAAGGTGGTGTTGTTGTAGGATGTTTGGTGAGTTGTTGCAGTGCATCTTGTACCTGTCTTGACATACGCTTGTGGGTGATGGATAGGCTTTGGGAGGGAGAGCAGGTGAGTTATTCGCCATAGATTCCCAGCCTCTGACCTTTCCTTTAGCCACAGTATTTATGTAGCTAGTCCAGTTCAGTATTTGGTCAACATTAACCCTGAAGATATTGAGAATGAGGGATTCAATGATGGTAATACTATTGCATGTCAAGAGGAGATGGTCAGATTCTCTCAGGTTAGAGATAGTCATTAACTGACAATTGTGTGGCACAAATGTTACTTGCCATTTATCAACCAAAGTCTTAATGTTGTTCAGGCCTTGCTGTATGTAGGCACGGACTGCTTTGGTATCTAAGGATGGACAACAAATGCTGGCCTTACCAGTGACACCCACATCCCATGAAAGAACAAAAAACACTCCAAACACCCAAAATTACCAAAACCTCAGCAACAACCAATAGAAAGTAATAAGCTACTAACCAGAAAATTGGATGATGTTGTCAGTCCGTAGCTGATTTTTCCATTCCAGGGTGCATAGACCCCAAAGTGAATTGTCGATGTTTGGTAACACAGAACTTGAGTATTGCTGAAAAAATACATTTTGTTAAAGCTTTTTGTCTTGCACTCATCAGGACAATTGCAAGATTGCCAATGTCAGGGAAAAGAACAGCTTTATACTGTATGAAGAAAACAATGCTGATAGGTTGGCAAGTGGTCTTTGATTGGTAGAGACATTGTCATGGAGAATGCCCCAGTTGATAGTAGCTGACAGTTAACTGCCAGGCATTGTTTGAAATTTAAACCAGGCAACTTGACGCTGATTGACCAAGGCAAGACCCAATGAACCAATGGATGACTATCACTTATTTTGTTTAGTTGAAACTGGTGCAATGTGTGTACATGTTCCTTCTCTCTGCAAAAGAGCAGGACACTGTGTATTAACATATGTAGCTTCCAGTACATGTAAATGTTTCACACTGTGAACCCAACTGACTACCTTAAATTGGTTGTCAGCTCAACTCTTACAATTGTCCAATTGTGAAATCACATCTAATGTGAGACATTGTGTTTTGAGTTTTGCAGCCACGGGCTGGTTGGATATATCTGTACCTTGCCTGTAGCAAACAGTGGCTGGGACATACTGGGCGGGATTTTCCAGCCGCTCTCGCCCCAAGCCCAGAAAATCCTGCCCGAGGTCAAGGACCTTTGCATCGTCCGTGTCCCGCCCACTACGATTCCCGTGGTGTGTGGGACAGGAAAATTCCACTCACTGTTTCATATGACCCAACATCCCACCTTTGGGACGTACAGCCTACATTCCTAGCATCACACTGGCACTGAAATTCATAAACCACATGACTCATTTGTGTGATGGACAGAACATCTTTTTGATAGGCTGCAGCATCCTGTTAGTGATGAAGACCACACCTGTTGCAACTGCATAGTAACAGTGTGAAAGAGTTAGCTTCAGTCTTAACTATTAGCAGCTGCCAGGTCTCTCCATGTGCTTTTCCCACGCTTTTGGAGTTTTGGTGGGAACATGACCCTCTCCCCTTGAAACTTTTAAAATTTCACTTATTTTACTGATGGAAAGCTCTCAGCAATCTCTGCAGTGTTTTCTTCTGCTTCTGGCTATTTGAAGAGTCAGTTTACCCTCTGATTTGTGATCTCCCCTTTTTTGTCAATTTCACTGGAGACCCAGTCCAAGGGGCAGTTTTGAAAACTTATTCACTTCCTTTCTTCTACACGGGTTGAGGACATTTTAAAACTTCGCAACCTCACTGCCTGCTATCCTCCAGCACCCCCTTCCCCCCCCCCCCCCCCCCCCACCCCTCCTCCTCACAGACTCTGCTCAGATCAGGAACCCGGCAATCCTAGCCTCTTCTTTCACTTGTGCTCCTGGAACAGGTCCTGCAGCTCCTTGCGGCACTTTCCCATTTCACCGATAACACTGTTCTCTGTTCTCTTTGTTTCTCTCTTCAAAATAACTCTGTACTGGCTACCTTTTTTTTCTTAAGTTCCATTTATCCTTAAACAGAAAATCACAGCTTTTGTTCCTGAGGGTGATTGTCTCTTCATCCTTTTCCTATACACTTCAAAACTCTTGACTCCACCGGCCAATCCAGGCTTGTTCCACAACTGCCCCTCAGTATCTGGCAATAGCTCAACATTTCACTGGCTCTATTGTCCAAAGATTCGAGTGAGTATATTTTTCCTTCCGACTTTGATTAAAACAGGGATACTCACACGTGTCGGGCCACAGGCAGTGTTCATAGAGTCATAGAATCTTTGAATCCCTACAGTGCAGATGAGGTAATTCGGCCCATCAAGTCTGCACCGACTCTCTGACAAAACATCCCACCCAGGCCCTCTCCCCCGCCCTATCTCAGCAACCACATACATTTAGCATGGCGAATCTATCTAACTTACACACCTTGGGAACCAAGGGGCAATTTATCATGGCCAATCCACCTAAACTGCACATCTTTGGACAGTGGGAGGAACTGGAGCACCCAAAGGAAATTCACATAGATACGAGGAGAATGTGCCCATGATCCATTCAATTCTCAATGCCAATGAAATGATGGATACTCACAGACCTTGTCTGGAACACAAAGGGTATTTATTAATAAGGAACAAAAACTGTAACAAGGCTAGCAGACTCTTCTTTTACCTGTGAGCAGTGAGGCTCTCTCCGTCCCCTCCCCTCCCCCCTCTCCCCCCAAAGCTCTCCCATTCCCTAAATGTTTTCAACATGTCTTCAGACTATCTTCTACTTTAGGCAGAATTCCACCCTCTGGGGTGATTACCCACTCTCAGTCCCAATTGATCCCTCAAGCCAGGTGACCCTCTCCTGTGTTTCCCTTAAAGGAATAATCTCCACAATCACCACAAATTTGTAGGCCAGAATTCTGCCAGCCCCTGCGCTGCTCGTCCTTCCTGTCGTGAGTCTCTGAGCCATCTTTTTGTAGCCTAATCAGCTCTGCGCCGGAAATCAGCCCGGAGCTAATTATCATATGGAAATGTTAATCATCACATCAGATTGCACAGAGCGGTGCAAGCAGTTCAGCACTGAAACCAAACACAAATATTTGTTTTCTCATCTGTTCCCAATGTTTCCATTTATTTTCCTGGTCATGTATTTTTAGCATGTAGGGTGGCATGGTGGCACAGTCTCAGCACTGCTACCTCAAAGCGCCAGGGACCCGGGTTCAATTCTGGCTCGGGTTACTGTCTGGGTGCCGTTTGCACATTCTCCCCGTGTCTGCGTGGGTTTCCTTCGGGTGTTCTGGCTTCCTCCCACACTTTAACTTGGTGTTGTTAAAACTCTTACTGTGTTCCTCCCACACTCCAAGGATGCGCTGGTTAGGTGGATTGGCCATGCTAAATTGTCTCTTATTGTCTCAAGATATGTAGGTTAGGGGAATTAGCGGGGTAAACACATGGGGTTATGGGGATATGGCCTGGATAAGATGCTCTTTCGGAGCGTTGGTACAGACTCAATGGGCCAAATTGTCTCCTTCTGCACTGTAGGGATTCTCTGATTCTATTTCTCTATCATAAAACCACATTCAGCTGCGTGTTTAGAATGGTTCAAACGATGAATTTGTCTGAATGTGATGTTGTATGCGGTTACAGTATATATATCGTGTGGTGGATTGAAGTGTTTTACACTTGTAGCAGAGCAGGGAAATGATGTTCGGTTTGATCCTGGGTGGCCATAATGTGAAACTTTATTGGCTGGAAACTGAAAACACAACAATATCAAAACAAGGAAGACAAATGCTCAATGCAAACAGAGATGAGAAAATAAGGCAACAAATTGCAGCAAATCTAAATTTGGAACAATCACAGATACCCCAAGGACTAAATAAATATCAGCCGCAAACATTGACCGGAAGATGTCTTGTAACCAACAATCAATAGCCACTATATTCTAGTCCAAAAACCAAACGACAAGGCACTTCTGGACAAAAATGCTTTTATCATTTACTTCAGAATCAAAGACCTGCACACAGAGTAGTCTGGATTTTCTGCTATATTGGCACTGCTAGATTAGAGTAATTAGAATGGACAGGATGGAAAATGGATCAGGAGCCTTTTCTGCCAAGTCATGCACCAACTGTTCCAGCCCCACACCACCCATTCTGCTCTGTTTCTGTGCTTCAGCTTCACCACCAAGTGATGGGGGAATTTACAATGCAGCTGCTCAAAGGCTGGATTTTACCTGGGAAGCACACTGCTCACCCGTCCCGGAAGGTATGTTAGCTGGTGGCTGACACACCAGAAAGAAGCCTTCCCATGCAGCTGTACCATGCCAGGGTGAGCTCAGCTAGCTGAGAGTTGGACTTCCTTCCCTCGGTGAGAGGGATTGACTCGCAGTCCTAGCAGTACTCGAGTTCAGTAGTGGGTATTGCCGGGACTGAAGACTTTGACCTGGAAGTTGAGGCTTGAGTTATCTGATGAAGATAGAATCAATCTTGATTATGATGCTTCTTGCTGTCAAATAGTCCAGTGATGCTGTTTGCTAAAGTTCATATATAAATAATGGACACTTAGATGATACATTATAGTTCCATCAAGGCTGCAGAACAGTGCCCGTGGCATAAGTCACCACTTAGATCTGAGAGTTAGTATAAAAGGCACATTTTAAAAACTAACCTGCTGTTAGTGGTCCAGCGGTGCCATCTATTTACTGGTGATTCTTTTTCCAAACGTATTTGTTAAAATAATCATGACTAATGCAACAATATGTATTACTGCTAAAATATGTCACAGGTTACAGTGGTAACCATCTCTCGGAGCACAAAACCAGTTTATAAGTCTTGGATTCAGTTAAATTGATCAGTACAGCTCGGTCAAAGCCATAAATGTGAAGATGTGCTGAATGATAACTATGGTCTGCGTTGAAAGTTAATGATACAATGTGGTCAACCTATGACGTTTTTCATAGCTATATCGTTCTTTAAAAACATTGATATTATAAATACATTTAATCTGCAGAGTGCGTTTCCCTGAAACATGCAGTGAAAATAAATTCCAACCAATGTCCCTGCACACGATGGGACTTCCTTTAAATCACATAATTCAGTTCTAGTTTTAAAAGTTTATTTATCAGTGTCACAACTAGGCTTACATTAACATTGCAATGAAGTTACTGTGAAAATCCCCTCGTCGCCACACTCTGGCGCCTGTTCGGTTACACTGATGGAGAATTTAACATGGCCAATGCACCTAACCAGCATATCTTTTGGACTGTGGGAGGAAACTGGAGCACCCGGAGGAAACCCACGCAGACACAGGGAGAATGTGCAAACTCCACACAGACAGTGACCTAAGCCGGGAATCGAACCCGGGTCCCTGGCGCTGTGAGGCCCTCTCATGACTTTACTTACTGGCAGACTGTAGTTGTGATGGATAATGGAAACCTCTTGTTCCAAGGTCAGTTTGTGGGGGTGGTCACTCCTGGTTTCCCTCATTTATGGTTCTGTAGGTGTGACATTCTCTTGCCGTTCAGATTGCTCGCCCTGTTCATTGAATTTAGGGCAGTTCCATTCATTCGATTGATGCCTGACTGGGTCTTGACCAGATACAACCTTGGTTGCTGCAGCTTCTCAACTACCATACCAGTACTGTTCACGTCTTAGATCCATCCTGTCTAGCCCCTTACAAGAATCAGATGATCTTGAACCATAGGTCTCTGGTTAAATGTATGAGCTTGACTCGCTCGGTAGACTCCTTCCTCCTTCCTAATTCAATCATGGTCATCCACCATGACATGTTCAACAGGGTCATCAGCATGTGGTCAATCAAAAGCTGGTGTGGGATGAACCCATTGTGTAATGATGTGGAACAATAACAAAGGAAAGCAGGCTCAAAATTGTAATTCTTTCTTTGTAGGTTTTTACAGGACACACTCATCACTCAGCTTCTCCATTAGACTGAGGTTATTTTGAGGAGATTGTGGCATGTACAAATCCATAAGATGCTGCAAAGGATTGGAAGCACTCAGAGGTGAATTGAGGTCCATTATCAGAGATGACAATGTCTGGAATGCTATGTGTAAAGAATGTTTTCTTCAAGAAGGTAATACCAACTTTGGAAATGAGACCATGTGGCTTTTGCACCTCTATGCAGAAGGAATAATAGTCCACTATTATGAGAAATAGTTTCCCTTTGTCATCAAATAAATCCATGCCAAGGCGCACTCATTGTTGTGATGGGTAGGAGGAAGGCACATGCGGCTCTTTCTGCTCCTGAATGGCACAGGAGACACAGTTGGAGATGATCTCTTCAATAGAGTGTGAATTCCTTGGCCACTATACTGACTGCTGTGCCCTGGACTGACACTTGCTTATATCGACATGTCCTTGGTGGATTTTTCGGAGGACATCCAGGTGGAGAGCTTGTGGTACCTTCATTCTTACAATATATAATGGGAGTTGTCTACAATAAGAGGAGGTTGTCTATGCTGCTGAAGTGGTGACTCTGTTTGAAATATTTCCTCAAGATGGGATTGCTTGAACAGCACTACGGACATCCGTCCAGGCATTGCATGTGAATCTGGATGTTTACATCTTTACTTTGGGCCACACGAAATGTACACAAATTCTGGTTTGTTGCTGGTAGACAAGGCTGTGTCGGCTTCAAACTCTATTCTGAAGATTTTATCTTCCAGTATTGGGTAAGTGGCAGGTATCCTGGACAGTGAATCAGCTGTTGTCTGATAGTTACCTTGTACATACTCTGTAATAGCGTCGTATCGCAGGAATCCAAGTTGCAATCTCTGAATCCTGGGTGGTATCTTTGCGATCTCTTTTGCATTCAGCAGAGTTGCTTATGATCAGTCTCAGTCTGAGACTGTAGGCCCAATATAAAATCAGAGAATCTCTCACATGCCCAAGTGACTGCGAAGGCTTCTTTTTCGAAAACTACATAGCACAGTTCAATCTCGGTTCATGAACTGGCTGCAGAGTAAACACGTCTTTTTTTTCCCATCACTTTGGATCTGGATTAGCACTGCTCCCAGTTCCACTGCAGAGCATCAGTTGCCACAGTCACAGCAAGTTCAGTGCTTTAGTGGGTTAGGATGTCTGAGCATGTTAGCATCTTTTTGATTTGTTCAAATGACTGCTACTCTGTTCAAGCCAACACTGAGCCTGCTCCTGTCATAACTGATGTCTGAGGAGTTTATTTAACTGAACTAAGTGAGGCAGGAATTTACCAAGTTAGTTGACCATGCTCATAAACCTTTGGAGCTCTGTTATATTTTTAGGTCTCAGGAATTCCATTATTGCCATTTTTTGTCTGTGGGTCTGCGTCAGTGATGGGCAACCTAGGCTAGTGGGTAGCCCTCCTTCATCTCAGTGGGCCGCAAGATTGAATTCAGGCTTGTTCACGAACCATGACCCCATGAAAAAGGGTAAATACATTTCATACATGCAGAATATTTTATAACAAGTTATAGAAAATGCTTAATCAGTTATATAATAATAGAATTATCATCAACTTCAAATGGCAAAACCAAAAGGAATGTGGAGGGAAACTATCTTCCTCGGCTTGTATCCAAAAAGAACCAAGTGTTTCATTATAAAGCACTATCAGAGGGCTAGCCAAAGCTTTATGGCAATTATGGTTTGTGGAGAGGATATAACAGCAAATAATTTTGAATGGAATTATTTTTCTATCCAGTGGTCTGAGTCAGAACCTCTAGTATTTCATTTTCTTTCATTAACTGGAAGATTTTGTTGTACATTGATGTAACGTAAGGAATATTGAAGCAGGAAAATAGCACATGATGAAGAATGGTCATTGACGAAGGCAGGAGACAGAAACAAAAGCAGCAGATAAGGGGAAATTATTTCACAAGAGTGATAATTACTGATTGATGTCAGAGAACCCTAGATCCGCACCTAGAGGCCAGTCTAGTGTTGGACCGAGTCATGTGTACAAGCAAGCATGAAGACAGCTCCTAGCTTGAACCAATTACCATATCTATGCACATAGTTCTTATAGTTAATAAATATATACAGTTAACATACGTAAGATTACAAAGGCTTCATTAAGACATACCGAACAGTTTCCAACACCCTACAACAAGGTGAAAAACCCTTAACTGGCACAGAATAATGCAGAGAAAAATCAAAATCCTGCAAGACTAAAGAAAAATTCAAAGAAGAACTCTGACCTGAAGAAAAGCTTGACAAACAGGTGCACAGAGGAAAATCACCAGGAGAAAGCGCCAAAAAAAGGTTTGGAAGCTGAAGGCAGACATTTAAAATTCTTCCCTGCAGCAGAAGATTCCATATGATCTCCTGCAAGTGTAACTCCAATTTCCAGAGACAGTCAGAAGACATAGAAGGGGTAAGCTAAAGCTTTTAAATTTCAGGGTAAAACACATCGCGAGAAACTTTTAAATGGTTCCGTGATCAGGAATTTCCATTATAACTTGTTATAAAATATTCTGCATGTATGAAATGTATTTACTCTTTTTCATGGAGTCAGATAAATCAGCTTTCCAAATAGGCACCTGAATACATGGTGTCGGAGTCCGCTCCAAGAAGGAAAATATATATTATTTAATTCAGATCAATCACAACGAAAGCCCACGATCAGTGTGTTTGTATGTTAAAGTTATGTTTTCTTATTCTGAGAGTGATTGTCCAAATTTAAATAATCCCAGCAACAAGCTCTTTGTGAGTTTTTTAAAAAAGGAAGGTTATTTTTTAATCACACACTTGTCCCAAATGTTTAAAACGCCATGTCTCACTCACTCGACTCTCACATGCTATCACATACACGACCATCAGATACTGATGTAGGTAAAACTATACAATTACAAATTAAGATTTCTCTTTCATGGCAGGCCCATAGTTTCTGAGATGATTTGATGCTTTTTTTTAAGTTAAGGTCTCATAAGGTAAAAGATTCTCAGTAAGCTGCAATGCTTCTTGTAGTGGAATTTTCAGGAGTTTGGTTCTCAGGTGAACACAAATTTGATAATGGTTGGGGAAAGTCCTTCTTCCATTTCCAAGATACTGTTGATTATTACCTTGGCTGCTTCAATGATTCATAGCTGGCCTAATTGTTTTCTGATAGAACTCTGCCTGCAGAATAGCTTCTTGCTGTTATTTTAAAAGCAGTCAAAAAATAGCTTCCTCACCATGTGACTTGTAAAAGTATCAAAAAATGTTTAAAGTTTGAAGTTTATGTATTAGTGTCACAACTAGGTTTACATTAACACTGCAATGAAGTTACTGTGAAATTCCCCTAGCTGCTACACTCCGGCGCCTGTTCTGGTCAATGCACCTAACCAACACATCTTTCAGACTGTGGGAGAAAATTGGAGCACCCGGAAGACACGGGGAGGACATGCAGACTGCACAGACAGTGACCCAAGCCAGGAATTGAACCTAAGTCCCTGGCGCTGTGAGGCAGCAGTGCTAACCACTGTGCCACTGTGCCGCCCAGCATGTTGATTGCATATCCTGTGTTGTCATGTGACATCTTGAAATTCAGCCAGACTAGTTTGGATGAGGGTCCATTATAATAAAATAGGAGGTCAATGGGATCCATTCACATTCATCTAACAGTTATTGGACCGCATTCTCCGGCCATTCATGCTGGCAGGATTCTCTGGTCCCGCCGGCGGTGCACCCCCTGCCTCGGGTTTCCCGGCGGCGTGGGGAGCCTTCAGTGGGAATTTCCATTGATAACAGTGGGAACAGAGGATCACACCACCAAAGAACCATGCGCCACCTCCCACTGCTGGGAAAAAACACTGAGGGGAGGCCTGAGAACCTCACACATTGACTTTCAATGCTCCTTTATTCTAAGAAGAAACAGGAAGACATGCTGGTTAGAATGCTATGGTTCTTTTATTGGTTCATCCATTAAAAAAAAGGGATATGTGAATTCCCTGGATCACTATTTAATTAGGTGTTTGTTTGAGATTCAGGATTGTCTGGAACTCAAAATGCCAGAAGGTCACATGATTTCTAGTGGTAATTTTAATAGCCTGTGTTCAAAATTTTAAAGTATTGACCAAATATAATGGAACATGACAGGAAACATTCCATGCAATTCATCCTTTAGAAAAATATTGGGTACAAGAGTTGGCAAACCATGTTGCAGCTATATAAAACCTTAGTTAGGCCGCAATTGGAGTATCGTGTGCAGTCCTGGTCATCACGCTACCAGAAGGACGTGGAAGCTTTGGAGAGAATGCAAAGAAGGTTCACCAGGATGTTGCCTGGTCTGGAGGGTGTTGACTGTGTGAGGAGAGGCTGAATAAACCAGGATTGTTTTCAATGGAAAGACGGAGGCTGAGGAGAGACCTGATGGAAGCCTACAAAATGATGAGAGGCATAGACAGAGTGGATAGTCAGAGGCTTTTTCCCAGGGTGAAAGTATCAATCACAAGGGCACAGGTTCAAGGTGAGAGGGGAAAAGTTTAAAGGAGATGTGCAGGGGATGTTTTTCACGCAGAACGTGGTGGGTGCCTGAAATGCGCTGCCAGATGAGGTGGTGGAAATAGGCACATTAGCAATATTTAAGAGGCATCTGGATAGGTACATGAACAGGGAGGAATCGTGGGATATGGCCTGAGTAAGGGCAGGAGGTTTTTTTTTACTTTAGTTAGGGCATTATGATTGGCACTGGCTTGGAGGTCTGAAGGGCCTGTTCCTGTGCTGTACTTCTCTTTTTTCTTTGTTCTTTGTGTACACTTTTGGGCATTTTACCTTTAAAACAGCATTAATGTATTAGGCTGTGAGAGAAACATTGTGAATGGGCTTTTGGCTGCAGATAATCAGGAGAATGCCAACGAACTACCTTGATTTTTATTGGAACTCTAAGAAAAGACATGTGTCCAGATTTTTAAAATCCTAAGAGAAATATAGAAATCAGAAACATTTAAGTTAATTGAACTGGCTGTGACTGCAGGAGTAGAGCACACAAGTATGAAATTACAAGCCGCCAGCAAGGCTCGAGATCAAAGCAAATCTTTCTCCAGAGTAATGCCATAAATTTGACAGCTTGTGTTCCACTCATTAACATCTTGGAAATATGAATATGTTAAATTCAGATTCATAGAAGATTCTAGTAGATTCCCCATAGCATTGCTCACAGTAAATCAGAGATATTTACCTTCCTTTAGCTATGTACCATTGACCTTCCTCTTATCTGCACATGGCTGCCTAACCTCACTCTTCCTGATCATGTTTTCTGTGTCTTTAGCTCCTTGATGTTTCTTTCCTCTGAGTGAATCTCTATGTCTATCACTATTTATCTCTTCCTTTATCCTGTCACTCATTTTCTTAGTCCACTCTCTTATGCCAACCTACCACTTTCTATCTGTTTCTGGCAGGAATTTTATCGTCCCGCCCGCCACGGGAATCAGAGCGGGCAAGGGGCGGACCATGCAAAGGCCCATTGACCTCGAGCGAGATTTTACAGTTTTGGGACAAGCAAGGCCATAAAATCCCATCTTCTGTCTCCTTTCTCTCTCCCTCCTCAGTTTCCTCTTATGGTTTTTTCTGTCTCTGCACAACTTCATTTCTCCATCTTTTCTCTCTCTCTTTGTGCGTCAGCCTCTTTCTAATCCTAGTCTTTCCCATTCCCTTGCTCCTCCATGTAATCTTTATTTGTGTAAATGATCAGGAAGTGTGAAGGTATAACATTGGGAGGGCCATAAGTGGGAGGGACAAGGAGAGGAATTCACTGTTGCTGATCAGAGTGAAGAAAAAATGGTGAGTCTTGGTTTGAGACTGGTTTAAAATTGCTATATTCAGAAGATATTGTTTTGTATGATGGGGAATAGCCCCTTTAAAGGAATGGGTCAGGTGACCTTGGGTGTGGGGTGATCTGCCGAGGAACTGCCATGGGAGGGCAGTTGTAGTTTGGAGTGTGGAGCAAGGAAGGTTGCAATAAAGATTTGTTTTTCCCTGACACCTGTCTGTGGAGTGAGTTCTTGAGGATATACCTCAGTAGTAAAGAATGAAAAGAACAGGAAGGGTCAAGGTCAAATGCATTGCTTTACTGGGCTTTACTGTGACTTATACCTCCATCATAATTAGCACAGAGATTGACTGCTTTGCTGGGCTGCCCCTACCCATTACTAACCTGCTTTTATGACATTGGCTTCTGCTTTTCTGCTGAGACCTGTCACTCAAATATTGATTTCCCGCCTGCTTTAGATGCTGCTTGCATGCTGCAGAATCAGCACTGCAGCTATCTACTTGCTTCTCTTTCTCTCTTATATCAGCTACAAAACTCCTCCCACGTTCTTTTGTGGAAAGGGTTCAACATCTCCTCAACCTCCTTCGGCTGCTTCTGATCTTGCACGATCCTCACCCCCTTAGAACCTGGACCAGTTTCCTCATTTGCACTGATGCTATGGGTTTCCTGTCTCTCCTCCTCTGGGTCTCTGCACTTCACTGCTCTTACTCATGTGATCATGGTGCACTGTTCCTCCTCAATCTCTTTGACTCCTCTGTAACGAGGGGGATGGAGTATAAAAGCATGGAGGTCTTGCTGCAATTGTACAATGTACTGGTGAGGCCGCAACTATAGTACTGTGTGCAATTTTGGTCCCCTTATTTGCGAAATGATATATTGGCCTTGGAGGGAGAACAGAGAAGGTTCACCAGGTTGATACCGGAGATGAGGGGGTTAGCTTATGAGGAGAGATTGAGTAGATTGGGCTTGTACTCGTTGGAGTTTAGAAGGCTGAGGGGAGATCTTATAGAGATATATAAGATAATAAAGGGGCTAGACAGGGTAGAGGCAGAGAGATACTTTCCACTTACAATGGAAACAAGAACTAGAGGACACAGCCTCAAAATAAGGGGGAGTCAGTTTAGAACAGAGTTGAGAAGGAACTTCTTCTCTCAGAGGGTAGTGAATCTCTGGATTTCTCTGCCCATTGAAGCAGTGGAGGCTACCTCATTAAATATGTTTAAGTCACAGGTAGATAGATTTCTGATCAATAAGGGAATTAAGGGTTATGGGGAGCGGGCGGGTAAGTGGAACTAAACCACTATCAGACCTTATTGAATGGCGGGGCAGGCTCGAGGGGCTAGATGGCCTACTCCTGCTCCTATTTCTTATGTTCTTATGTTCTTAACCTTCAACACTCCCTCCTCCCCCATGCCTTTCCTCTGCCATGCAGCTTTGTACAACTGCTTACAACTAGTTCCACTCCTGCCTGTCTGATCATAAAGACTGGATTAGTTGTAAGTATTCGCATTCCAACCATTATTCATGTAAATTGAGTCTGTGTCTTATAAGTTCTGTTTGTGAACAGAATTCCCACTCACCTGAAGAAGGGGCTCAGAGCCTCGAAAGCTTGTGTGGCTTTTGCTACCAAATAAACCTGTTGGACTTTAACCTGGTGTTGTTAAACTTCTTACTGTGTTTACCCCAGTCCAACGCCGGCATCTCCACATCATGTCTGATCATAGCCAGAACAATCCCATCAATGGTCTCTCTTCCTGGGACCTCCAGATTTCCCCAAGGAATTATCCTTGTCATCTCCTCATAGCTTTCTACATGATGACAAACTTCAGCAGCCATTGAATCAGCTTCCATATACATGTGGGTGACTTCCTACTTTGCCTCTTTATCACCTTTTTCAGCTCTTACAGTCTGGCTGTGTTCTCAGACTGCTTGAGGGACATTCATCTTTGGATAAGTTGACATTTCTTCCAGTTTCCAATATTGGAAAGACAGAACCTATCATTAACTGCACAGTAGCACAAGTGGTTAGCACTGCTGCCTCACAGTGTCAGGAACCCAGATTCAATTCCCGGCGATATTTGCACGTTCTCCCTGTGTCTGTGTGGGTTTCCTCCAGGTGCTCTGGTTTCCTTCCACAGTCCAAAAGACGTGCTGGTTAGGTGCATTGGCCATGCTAACTTCTCTCTCAGTGTACTCGAACAGGCACCAGAGTGTGGCGACGAGGGGATTTTCACAGTAACTTCATTGCAGTGTTAATGTAAGCCTACTTGTGACACTCAAAAATAAACTTTAAAAACTTAAAATTTTAAACTTTAAAAATTTAAACTTCATTACAGATTAAACCCACTCCCCAACCACTGTCTATGGGTAACGTTCACACCTTTCACATACCTTCCAACTACCGACCCCATATCTTCTCCACTGTAAATGCTGTTAATTCTCCTTCTGTAACATTGCCCAACCTCGGCTCCTAGCTCAGTTCCCCACACTGCTGTTGGTGGCCTTGTCTCTGGTTACCTTTCTTCTGGAATTAGTGGGCTGCCTTAAGGATTGACCAACGGAAAGATATGGTAGAGGACTGGGAGAACATTTTTTTCAAGTTAGCATGGTCACTAAGAGCAGGTCCGTTTTCATTTTGATGCAGCTTTCGGAAGCAAGGGTTAACAATATGGGGCAGCACAGTGGCACAGTGGTTAGCACTGCTGCCTCACAGCGTCAGGGACCCGGGTTCAACTCTGGCCTCAGGTCACTGCCTGTGTGGAGTTTGCACATTCTCCCCATGTCTGCATGGGTTTCCTCCGAGTGCTCCAGTTTCCTCCCACACTCCAAAGATGTGCTGGTTAGGTTGATTGGTCATGCTAAATTGACCATAGTGCCAGGGGGATTAGCAGGGTAAATATGTGGGGTTATGGGAATAGGGCCTTTGTGGGATTGTGGTCGGTGCAGACTCGATGGGCCGAATGGCCTCCTTCTGCATTGTAGAGATTCTATGATATCAACTGATGGGAGAGTAAGGGAGCCATTTTTAAGGCTGGCTCAAATGTGAGTGGGCAACTGGGGAGTCATTGAATGGGTCATTAGTAATTATATTATATAAGGACTTTCGAGCTGCAATGTTCTACTATAAGGAGGGAATAAGGTAGTGTAGAGCAGATAGAATACTGCAAAGAAAAGGAGCAGACAGGACAAGATGGAGCAAGCACTGATCATTTAGCATATCACAGCATGATGTAGTGCGATATGCAACTACATGTTGACAGGTAAACTTCCATTGATAAAATTGTCATTCCAAAAGGTAAAGTAGGTGGTTTCATTTATAAATGGTATTATAAAATGTGTTAATCAGAATTGATATGGGAAGTTAGACATGAAAAACACATACACGATACTGTTACACAAAATGTTTTAAAACCTAACCAACAACATAAATTAATAAAATTCGGAAAGTTATAAACAAATCATAACAAATAATATTCAGGCAAAAATATTATTCCTAGTGGGAGAACAGTAATATAGATCTTTTAAAAATATATATTTTTAGTTATGTAATAATTAAAGCTAATATTACTGTGAACCAGCAGTCAAGTTTACACTTAAGAAAAGTACCTTTGAATCATTCTTGCTGTGTTGTGAAGGTGTGTTTTACATCGACTCTCCCACATCTCCCACTTCTGATTTTCAAGATCAGCAACATTCTGACAGTCATAGTTATACTGAGGCAGGTTTAGGTTAGATACCCCAGCAGGTGGCACGATGGCACAGTGGTTAGCATTGCTATCTCACAGCGCCAGAAACCCGAGTTTGATTCCCAGCTTGGGTCACCACCTCTGCGGAGTCTGCACGTTCTCCCCATGTCTGCATGGGTTTCGACCTGGTGCTCCAGTTTCCTCACACAGTCTGAAAGATGTGCTGGTTAGCTGCATTGGCCATGCTACATTCTCCCTCAGTGTACCCGAACAGGCGCCGGAGCGTGGCGGCGAGGAGATTTTCACAGTAACGTCATTGCAGTGTTAATGTAAGCCCACTTGTGACACTAATAAATAAACTTTAAAACTATATTGAATTTCACTTTCCAGTTGTATCTTATCTGACTCTGTGTTAACACTCATTGCGATGTTAAGGTTGCAAACGTACCCGAACATTGATTCAGACAGCAGCAGACTGGCCCTGGATATATGGGTAAACTGTTGGAGTAATCTAATTATGTCATATCAGTTCATTGTCTTTCTCCAGCAAAGTTTTTGAATTTAAAAATTTAAATGTGCTATATTAGAAAAAACTATCACCTCGTGAGTACATTCACTAGCGCATGGATTAAAGAAATGTCTTAAAAAGATGAATTCTGTCACTCTAGTTAGATGATTTCAGCATCCTCTGTATGTATTTCTCCAGTGCAACTATGGAAGGGCAGTCTATGCATGGCACAGCGCTGACTATAGCAGATATTTGCCTTTGTAAATATAAATGCAGTATTCGATAAATGGTAATAAGTTACCATGGTAACAGCCAGATGTGGACTTGATCCAGTTGAGCAAGTCCGGTTTCGTTTTTATTGAGGATTAAGTAACAGGAATAGCATTTACAATTACTTATTCAAATGAGATTAGTCTATTAATAATTGCCCTAATTTATGGTTCAAGCAATTCATTCTCCTTAATTAAAATTCTGTTTAACTTTACTGGAAAGTCAGAAAATAGCAGTAATTACTCGAAGTGGTACTGTACCTCCAGTCGCGACAATGCAATAATTAGGAAATGTGCCTTCACATTACCCTAACAAGATCATCCATCCAGCAGTTTCTTGCCAGGGTCAGAAAGTTCACCTTCCCGTGTTTTTAAATTGCAAACAGTAATGAAGGTTAATAGCTGCTCCACATGAGATTGTGCTTGCTGGGAAGTGGCAGAGGGGGAACGTAAAGAGGATGACAGTGTGGATTGCCTGTAACTGCTGAGAGAGCTTCTGCTTTTCTCAGCTAGGAGCTGAGCTTGAACCAGTGGACTGCTACGACTGCATTATACTCTGGACTCCCTTGCAATATGACTTTCTCCACAAGCACAATAAAACCAAGGAGTTAGCATAGATAAGAGCATCTGTAACAACCAGTTCAGCTAGCTGCCTTAACATGCATGATCTCTGCTCATAATGATATGCCAGGTTATTCCTTTCACGTCTCTTTTTGTACGTGAACTGCTGCAAGATTGAATCAAAAATTAATAATTAAAGGGGTAGATCTGACAGCGCAATCTGTCGTAGTGCCTGAAAGCCCCAGTGGGAGTCAATTGTACATGTAGAACTGATGAATATCCATAACAATCAACATCAATGAGATGGTATCATTTTGGAGAGTTGGTGCCATTGCGTCTACTTGTGTGAGAAGCGAGGGCTGATGGTGTACAAATTCAAAAGGATGTTGTTGCTTCAAGGTGTTGTCCCTACATCTGAAATGACTTTAAGATAACTAAAGCAAAATGGCCTGAAAGGTCAAGTTGTTGGCTCACTGCATGGATTTCTTTTTCAATTTCAATTGTACTTTTTCTCTTGTATGAGGGCATCACATTTTTTGAGTAACGCGGACATCTGGGCTATTACCTATCCCACATGGGCAGGCAATTCTGTTTTGTGATTGGTTGCTATTACGGTTAGGTAGGGGTCAGTTTAAACGGAACTGTTTTCCTCTTACATAAAGTAGGTGTTTTCAATTTGTCTGTTTCAAGAATAGTCGGTAGGGTATTTTTTCCCGACCCCCTGATTTTTGTGTGATCTAATTTTAATAATAATCCATAATTAAACTGGAGTTCAGATTAACTCAGAAGGTTAGTTTAATTTCACACATTCAAAACCTATGAAAAAAAAGCATGAGCAACAAATCACTCCACCTTCACATAGTAAAGGCGGGGATAGAGAAAAGAAGGTTTACAGTAAGAGAACCACATACAACTGAATATTGGTTCATGTGAATCCCAAAGTCAAAGTCCAGTGAGGAATTCTTTCATGTAGGCATTTTGAGTTTGGCTGGCTGTAGGCCGGTGTTGCAAGATTCACTTTTCAGGTGGTGCTGATGTCACAAGATGAAGTGTGCACACCGAGATTCAGTCAGTTTTGTAGGCAATGGTTTAGATGGGCCTGTCTGGACAGAGTTGGCTGCTTTGTGGTTTGCCAGTCGGTTGGTAAAACAGCAAACTGGATGCACAATGCAGAAATGTAATATTAAATCGTCTCAAGGGCCAAAGTCTTGGTTCATGCGACCTTCCTCCTAAAGAGTGACTTCAAAAGGGATGTTTATCCAGCATCTGAAATTGGCTTTGTTTTCAGGACTGATAATATCTCAGCTAAAATGGGTTGAAAGGGGAGCCATTTCTGTTAGCATTTGGGAACACAGTAAGAAGTCTCACAACACCAGGTTAAAGTCCAACAGGTTTATTTGGTAGCAAATACAATAAGCTTTCGGAGCGCTGCTCCTTCGTCAGATGGAGTGGAAATGTGCTCTCAAACAGTGCACAGAGACACAAAATCAAGTTACAGAATACTGATTAGAATGCGAATCCCTACAGCCAGCCAGGTCTTAAAGGTACAGACAATGTGGGTGGAGGGAGCATTAAACACAGGTTAAAGAGATGTGTATTGTCTCCAGACAGAACAGCTAGTGAGATTCTGCAAGTCCAGGGGGCAAGCTGTGGGGGTTACTGATAATGTGACATAAATCCAACATCCCGGTTTAGGCCTTCCTCATGTGTGCGGAACTTGGCTATCAGTTTCTGCTCAGCGACTCTGCGCTGTCGTGTGTCATGAAGGCCACCTTGGAGAACGCTTACCTGAAGATCCAAGGCTGAATGCCCGTGACTGCTGAAGTGCTCCCCCACAGGAAGAGAACAGTCTTGCCTGATGATTGTCGAGCGGTGTTCATTCATCCGTTGTCGTAGCGTCTGCATGGCTTCCCCAATGTACCATGCCTCGGGACATCCTTTCCTGCAGTGTATCAGGTAGACAATGTTGGCCGAGTTGCAAGAGTAGGTACCGTGTACCTGGTAGATGGTGTTCTCACGTGAGATGATGGCATCCGTGTCGATGATCCGGCACGTCTTGCAGAGGTTGCTGTGGCAGGTTTGTGTGGTGTCATGGTCACTGTTCTCCTGAAGGCTGGGTAGTTTGCTGCGGACAATGGTCTGTTTGAGGTTGCGCGGTTGTTTGAAGGCAAGAAGTGGGGGTGTGGGATGGCCTTGGCGAGATGTTCGTCTTCATCAATGACATGTTGAAGGCTCCGGAGGAGATGCCGTAGCTTCTCCGCTCCGGGGAAGTACTGGACGACGAAGGGTACTCTGTCCACCGTGTCCCGTGTTTGTCTTCTGAGGAGGTCGGTGCGGTTTTTCGCTGTGGCACGTCGGAACTGTTGATCGATGAGTCGAGCGCCATATCCTGTTCTTATGAGGGCATCTTTCAGCGTCTGGAGGTGTCTGTTGCGATCCTCCTCATCCGAGCAGATCCTGTGTATTCGGAGGGCTTGTCCGTAGGGGATGGCTTCTTTAACGTGTTTAGGGTGGAAGCTGGAGAAGTGGAGCATCATGAGGTTATCCGTGGGCTTGCGGTACAGTGAGCAGAAACTGATAGCCAAGTTCCGCACACATGAGGACGGCCTAAACCGGGATGTTGGATTTATGTCACATTATCAGTATCCCCCACAGCTTGCCTCCTGGACTTGCAGAATCTCACTAGCTGTTCTGTCTGGAGACAATACACATCTCTTTAACCTGTGTTTAATGCTCCCTCCACCCACATTGTCTATACCTTTAAGACCTGGCTGGTTGTAGGGATTCGCATTCTAATCAGTATTCTGTAACTTGATTTTGTGTCTCTGTGCACTGTTTGAGAGCACATTTCCACTCCATCTGACGAAGGAGCAGCGCTCCGAAAGCTTATTGTATTTGCTACCAAATAAACTTGTTGGACTTTAACCTGGTGTTGTTAAAACTCTTACTGTGTTTACCCCAGTCCAACGCCGGCAATTCCACATCAGCATTTGGGAAGCCATTGTCTCAGTAGGCCCACTGACTCTGCTAGCAAGGTTGGCTCATCATATACAAATGGAATTCCTGTGGCTCCCTTTGAAATTCTTCTGAACAGTCCCAGGTTGTCTGTTAGTAGCTCCCGAGGAATAACTAGGTGTGAAATTCCAGACTGAGAAGACTGCATTTAGTTCTGGAGAAAATGTTCCGTTTAAAAATTTAAAAATAGGAATAAGGATCAAGTGTTTAAAGGTGTTTAAAGTGTTTAAGGGGGCACGATGGCATAGTGGTGAGCACTGCTGCCTCACAATGCCAGGGACCCGGGTTCAATTCCAGTCTCGGGTGACTGTGTGGAGTTTGCACATTCCCCCTGTGTCTATGTGGGAGTGCTCCAGTTTCCTCCTACAGTCCAAAGATGTGCGGGTTAGGTTGATTGGCCATGCTAAATTGACCCTTAGTATCCCAAGATGTGTCGGTTAGGGGATTAGCGGGGTAAACGATTAGTGGGGTTTCGGGGATAGGGGTTGGGTGGGATTGTTGTTGTTGCAAGCTCAATGGGCCCAATGGCCTACTTCTGCACTGTAGGGATTCTATGATTCTACAACATACAGCATTGAGTTTATTTTCCATGTTGGAGGAAGCCAAATGTTGCCAAGAAAAATACTTCTAATAATGAAAAATGGGCAATGCCCTGTTTCTGTTGTTTCCATCTGTAGGTATTCTGATAGAAATAATTCCTAAAGTTCACCTATTTTTGTTGTAGTTATAACCTGCCCTTCACACTGTTGGGCACATCTGTGTTCCCTCCAGCTGGACTCATGCCACACAAATCTGATAACTTCATCCAGCAGAAAGACAAATCAGTGTGTTGCTGATGATAATTTTGGATGGTAATCTTTCCTTTTTGCAAATAGGTAATCAACTGTGAATCGCTAATTTTCCAACCAGGATGTAAATACAGCTGTGCTATTAAGAAATCAGAATGCATAAGCAATGGCCACTCACATTATTGGCAAACACTGGATCTCTGACTGAGATTTCACCATCATTCTTGCCAGGGGCATGCAAACAAGGATAATTTTTCATCTGCCAAATAATTTTAGTCAAGGCTGCCTGAATGTGAGTTTGAATTATAGAATCATAGTTTGTGTCTATATATGCCCCATTTGTGAAACAAATCCTACACTTACCTGATGAAGGGGCGTTGCTCCGAAAGCTGGTGCTACCAAATAAACCTGTTGGACTTTAACCTGGTGTTGTGAGACTGTATTTTCTCTTATAAATGCACGTTGCTCAAGTGCATCTATCCACTCATCACACATCTTAATAACATCATCTACGGGTGCTTTGTTTACCAGATTCACCATGTCATCCTTGGCATCACTGCTTTCTTTTATCATTTACCTTTCATGACCTGAAAATGGCCTTGGTCCATCGGCTGAATTAATGACATTACGTTGGATGGGTGGTGGGTTGGAGGACAGTAAACAGCGAAAACACTGTTCATCACCAAGAGTTTGGCAGTGGGATGCCTATCAATTATTTAGGAGCAACATGATTTTACAGTTTTCTTCAAGTCCAGCTATGCAACAATGCCCACGTGCCTCTTCTACAAAGTGTTTGTGAAACCAATCAGAAAAGATGTCTCTGGTTATCCAAGTTCTGTTATGGGCATAATAGTGAACACGTAATGTCTGAAACCTTTGAAGCTTCTGGGTCATTTGTTTTTCTCAATTGCAGCTAATTTACATTTATGTGTGTCGGCAGTATTAGAACAACCAAAGACAGTCAATCTAAATGTGAATGAAAATCTAAATGAAGCATCTAAATGGTTCATTTTGGCAGGTCAAATAGGATGGCGGAATATAATAGTAATGGTAGGACTCTTGGCAGGGTGGAAGATCAGAAGGATTTTGGGGTCCGAGTTCATAGGACGCTCAAAGCAGCTGTGCAGGTTGAGGCTGTGGTTAAGAAGGCGTATGGTGTACTGGCCTTCATCAATCGAGGAATTGAGTTTAGGAGTCGTGAGATAATGTTGCAGCTATATAAGACCCTGGTCAGACCACACTTGGAGTACTGTGCTCAGTTCTGGTCACCTCATTACAGAAAGGATGTGGAAGCCATAGAAAGGGTGCAGAGGAGATTTACAAGGATGTTGCCTGGGTTGGGGAGCACGCCTTATGAGGATAGGTTGAGTGAGCTCGGCCTTTTCTCCTTGGAGAGACGAAGGATGAGGGGTGACCTGATGGAGGTGTATAAGATGTTGAGAGGTATTGATCGAGTGGATAGTCAGAGGCTTTATCCCAGGGCTGAAATGGTTGCCACAAGAGGACACAGGTTTAAGGTGCTGGGAGTAGGTACAGAGGAGATGTCAGGGGTAAGTTTTTCACTCAGAGGGTGGTGGGTGCGTGGAATGGGCTGCCAGCAACGGTGGTGGAGGTGGATTCGATAGGGTCTTTTGAAAGACTTTTAGATAAGTACATGGAACTTAGTAAGATAGAGGGTTATAGGTAAGCCTAGTAATCGCTAAGGTAGGGACATGTTCAGCACAACTTTGTGGGCTGAAGGGCCTGTATTGTGCTGTAGTTTTTCTATGTTTCTATGTTTCTAAAAGTACAGCACAGGAACAGGCCCTTCAGCCCGCCAAGCCCATGCCAATCATGATGCCCTAACTAAACTAAAAACAGCTTTCTGCCCTTACTCGGTCCGTATCCCCCTATTCCCTCCCTATTCATATACCCATCCAGATGCCTCTTAAATGTTGCTACTGTACCTGTCTCCACCACCCCCTCTGGCATCACGTTCCAGGAACCCACCACTCTCTGTGTGAAACACCCCCCCCCCCCCCACCCCCCATCCCCCGTACATCTCCCTTAAACCTTCCCCCTCACCTTGAACCTGTGCCTCCTTGTAATTGACACGTCCACCCTGGGAAAAAGCCTCTCACCATCCATCCTGTCTATACTTCTCATAATCAGGTCTCCCCTCAGCCTCCATTTTTCCAGTGAAAACAATCCTAGTTTATTTAACCTCTCCTCATAGTCGACACCCTCGAGACCAGGCAACATCCTGGTGAACCTTCTCTGCACTCTCTCCAAAGCTTCCACATCCTTCTGGTAGTGCGGTGACCAGAACTGCATGCAGCCTAACCAAGGTTTTATATAGCTGCAACATGATTTGCCAACTCTTGTACTCAATGCCCCGGCCAATGAAGCAAGCATGCTATGTGCCTTCTTAATCACCTTGTGTATTATCCTTAGCATCCTTGACACCTGTTGGTGCATTCTCCTCATCGACATGCACACTCAAACTTCACTTTACAATCAGACTTTCAGACCTTTGGCTGTGTCAAGCAGAATACCACTGCTCCAACGGTCCGCAGTAAGGAGTTACCCATCTTCAGCTGCCTCCTCAAATCTTCATTGCTTCTTTCAACCCACTTTTCTTCAAGTCCCTTTGCAGCTCTTTCTTTAAGTTGGTGCTTCATTTGACGTTAACTTTCCTTCTGGAGGTTCTGGGATTGTCCTCCTGTCCTCTTTCTTGTGTACGGCACCAAAATAGCGCTGCTGCTCAGGTCACCTGTACTTTTGTACCATATTAGAACATAGAACATAGAACAGTACAGCACAGAACAGGCCCTTCGGCCCACGATGTTGTGCCAAGCTTTATCTGAAACCAAGATCAAGCTATCCCACTCCCTATCATCCTGGTGTGCTCCATGTGCCTATCCAATAACCGCTTAAATGTTCCTAAAGTGTCTGACTCCACTATCACTGCAGGCAGTCCATTCCACACCCCAACCACTCTCTGCGTAAAGAACCTACCTCTGATATCCTTCCTATATCTTCCACCATGAACCCTATAGTTATGCTCCCTTGTAATAGCTCCATCCACCCGAGGAAATAGTCTTTGAACGTTCACTCTATCTATGCCCTTCATCATTTTATAAACCTCTATTAAGTCTCCCCTCAGCCTCCTCTGCTCCAGAGAGAACAGCCCTAGCTCCCTCAACCTTTCCTCATAAGACCGACCCTCCAAACCAGGCAGCATCCTGGTAAATCTCCTCTGCACTCTTTCCAGCGCTTCCACATCCTTCTTATAGTGAGGTGACCAGAACTGTACACAATATTCCAAATGTGGTCTCACCAAGGTCCTGTACAGTTGCAGCATAACCCCACGGCTCCAACCCCCTGTTAATAAAAGCTAACACACTATAGGCCTTCTTCACAGCTCTATCCACTTGAGTGGCAACCTTTAGAGATCTGTGGATATGGACCCCAAGATCTCTCTGTTCCTCCACAGTCTTCAGAACCCTACCTTACATTATAAACATGTAAAAGTGCCAGAATAAAGATTTTGTTTAAAAGGTGTCTTGTAGTAACTGTGTTAGCCATGGCTCAGTAACTGCACTTCTCCCAGAGTCAGAAAATTATAGGTTCTCGTCCCACTCCAAACCCAATGATTGCTGATGCTCAGTGCTAGCACTGTGGGAATACAGCATTGTCTGAGGTGCTGATTTCCAATGAGACATTAGACTGATACCTCAACTGCTAATTCCGATCAATGTAACTAATCACATGGCACAATTTTTTTAAAGTGCAGAACAGTCCACCCCAGTGTCCTGGTCAATATTTATCCCTCTACTAACAATTAAAAAGCGATTAACTGGTCATGATCACATTGCTGTTTATGAGAGCTTGCTGTGCATAAATGGGATGCCGCATTTTCTACATTACAATAGTGACCACACTTCAAAAGTATTTCACTGGAATATCCTGAGTGATGACTGATGGTATATGAATGCAAATTCTTCTTTGCTTCAATACTCTGTCGAATTGAGAATGTCAATAATACTTACTCATGTGGTTGGAAATTCCACTGCATGTAACTCTTCTCCTGAATCTTCAAAGCCTATTCACCACCTACGAGACACAAGTTAGGAGTGCGATGGAGCACTCTCCACTTGCCTGGATGAGCAACGCTCCAACAACACTCAAGAAACTCAATACCATTCAAGATAAAGCAGCCTATTTGATTGGCATCACATCCACTTTGAGCATTTGCTCCCTCCAGCACTGGCACACAGTGGCATCTGTGTATACCAAGACAAGATGCTGTGTAGCAACTTGCCAAGCCTGTTTCAAAAGCACCTACCAAACCTGCAATCTCTACCATCTTAGAAGACAAGGGAACTTGCACCATCTGCAAGTGTCCCTCCAAGTCAAATACCATCCTATTCACCATTCATTCACTGGGGCGGCATGGTGGCACAGTGGTTAGCACTGCTGCCTCACAGTGCCTGGAACCCAAGTTCAATTCCCGGCTTGGGTCACTATCTGTGCGGAGTTTGCACGTTCTCCCGTGTCTGCGTGGGTTTCCTCCGGGTGCTCTGGTTTCCTCCCGAAAGACATGCTGGTTAGGTGCATTGGCCATGCTAGCTTCTCCCTCAGTGTACCCGAACAGGTGCCAGAGTGTGGTGACTGGGGGATTTTCAAAGTAACTTCATCGCAGTATTAATGTAAGCCTACTTGTAACAATAATAAATAAACTAATAACTGAACTGTTGCTGGATCAAAAAGCTGGACCTCCCTTTCGAACAGTATTTTGGGTGTATCTACACCAGATAGACTGCAGCAGTTCAAGAAGGTGATTCATTGCTACTTTCTCAAGGGCAATTAGGAATGGAATACAAATACTGGCCTTGACAGTGACTCTCACATCCCATGAAAAAAATTAAAAAACACACGTGTATAAAACCCGATTCTTCAGTGGAATTCTAGGGGTTGCAACAAAAGGCAGGTGTGATAACTCTTGAACAAACAATGACATTGGGTAAAATTTTACATTCCCCTGCCAGCAGGTTATTAGGTGGGGAGGTAGTTAGTAAGTGGGGTGTCTCCATCAGCAGCCTCCTTTCAACATATATAAGACACTACAAGCTATATAAGACACTTGTCAGACCCCACTTGGAGTACTGTGCTCAGTTCTGGTCGCCTCATTACAGGAAGGATGTGGAAAAGATTGAAAGGGTGCAGAGGCGAATTACAAGGAGGTTGCCTGGATTGAGTGGCATGCCTTATGAGGATAGGCTGAGGGAGCTTGGTCTTTTCTCCTTGGAGAGACGTAGGATGAGAGGAGACCTAATAGAGGTATATAAGATGTTGAGAGGCATAGATCGGGTGGACTCTCAGAGGCTTTTTCCCAGGGTGGAAATGGCTGCTACGAGAGGACACAGGTTTAAGGTGCTGGGGGGTAGGTACAGGGGAAATGTTAGGGGGAAGTTTTTCACACAGAGGGTGGTGGGTGAGTGGAATCGGCTGCCGTCAGTGGTGGTGGAGGCGAACTCAATAGGGTCTTTTAAGAGACTCCTGGATGAGTACATGGGACTTAATAGGATGGAGGGTTATAGGTAGGCCTAAATGGTAGGGATATGTTCGGCACAACTTGTGGGCCGAAGGGCCTGTTTTGTGCTGTAGTTTTCTATGTTTCTATGTTTCTCTATGTTTCTAACATCTAGCACCTCCCCCAAAAGTACGACCCCTACATGTCCTCCTTCTCCAACCCCCCCACCCCTCCCCCTCAATCTTTCCACTAGCATTCCCACATCCCTTTCTGATCTACCCCCTGGGCCTCACCTCTCCACTTTTCCCTATGACCCCCAAAACTTATCTGATCCTGGACTCCTGGAATTTAGGATCTTTCCCCCAGCCATTTCCAGCATCTGCTCTGGTAAGAATACATCTCCACTTTAAAAGGTGCAGGCTGGATTTAAGTGCTGTTAGCCTGGCAAGAATTTGGGACCTTCCTGAGGGGTTCAGCCACTCAACAACTCATTTAGTGCTTCCTCAATGCTGCAGTCAATTAAATTAGCGGATGTAGATAGCGAATTATAGAACAATAGTGCTAGAAACAGTACATAGACATAATAACAGTTTGCATGCTGACTGCATCAGAAAATTGCAATCTCTGTGCACATTTTTTGGAAACATCAACTTAGACCCTAAATCTCTCACTTCTAAACTATGGGAGTCCCACAGTTTGGCACTGTAATAATCACCATTTTAATAATTAACATTGGGAATAGTTAGTTACAGTTGTTACAAAACACATGTATATAATTGAATAAAGGGAAATGCTAGATATTGCATTATGTGTTTTATTGATGTAGTGAGAGCTATGAATCATAGAATCATTAAATCCCTGCAGTACAGAAAGATGCCATTCGGCCCATCGAGTCTGTACTGACCACAATCCCACCCAGGCCCTATTCCCGTAATTCTACTCGTTTACCCTGCTAGTCCCCCTGACACTAGGGTCAATTTAGTATGGCCAATTAACCTAACCCACACATCTTTGGACTGTGGGGGAAAACTGGAGCACCCGAAGGAAACCCACGCCGACACGGGGAGAAAGTGCAAACTCCACACAGACAGTGACCAAAAACAAAATCGAACCTGGGTCCCTGGCGCTGTGAGGCAGCAGTGCTAACACTGTGCCACCGTGGCACCCCCATCTTTGCCCATCTTCCGCAAGCTGGTTATAGAACAATACTGTTGAAACAAAACCTGGAAAAAATGGCACTGCACTTGAACCCATTGTATTTTTTTCCATTGGGCATCCACGTTGTTTAATTTTGAGCTGATGTTCCTTGGTCCTCCATGTTTCTTGCATGAGCAACAAAAAGATATTGGGCGCGATTCAACCAAATTGGCACTAAGTGCCCATGCCAGTGGGAAAAACAGAATGTTTCCTGCTGGCGTTGGCAGTGTCTGTCAGGTGGGATTCATCCACCTGAATGATGCAAATGAATGCATCTCGGGAATCACACCGGCAGATCCACTGTTCAGAGATCAGGGCACCGTTTTTAAGGAGGTAGGTCCAGTGCCTGTATGCCCCTCTCTCACTGGAGGCTGCAGATGGAGGGCTCCCCAAGGGTCCTGGGAGTTGGGTGAGCTCAGGCTGGGGGCAAAGGATTGACCTCAGCGCCCTCCCCCGGGATGGGGGTCTCGTGGCTGATCGACACCTTTTATCTCTGGGAAAGATGTTGTTCAGTTTCAGGGTGGTGAATTCAGACACCATTCTGGGGTAAAATACTCATCATTGCCTCTGTCCTCTAAAACCATTCAAGTTCCCTGGTCACTCAAATCTCCATGACCCCAGGACAGGTAGAAAGCTTCCAAATCACTGCAGCACTCCACTGAAAACAATTCCCCTTTCTCTGTCTGGGAAGCTGCAGGTGTGAAAAGATCCCTTTCAAGTCCTCTGTCTGTCAGAAGACAGTCACTTTCACTAGGGGCAGAATTCCCATTTCCATATCTGTTCTCTCAGTCCCTTTGGTTAACACAGCATTTATCTCAAGTCTCTGAGCCTTCATAGAAAGCTAAGTGCCTTTGAAATACGTTCAAACCCTCTCAAAACCGTTGAGCGGGATTTTCCAGCCATGTTCACCCCGAAACCGGAGGTCAACGGACCATTCCATGATCCATCCCTCACCCACTACAATTCTCGTGGCAGGTGGAACAGGAAAATTCGCCCCGTTGTTTCCATCCAACTTCAGTCCAGTCCTTTGAACTCTGATTTGATTGATAGCTTGATGGTTTTTAACTCAGCATGGAGTCAGCAGTGTTTATTTGCCTTTCCCTTCACACTTGAATGCATCTCAAGTACCCCCATTGTTCCTAACTGTAACGTTCACAGAAAAGAAGAAGTGAAAAGCACGTAGCTGGTTCGATGTTGCCTATAGCAACATCCCTTGGGAGACCCTTCTTCTGCAACCTGGTAGCAGCAGAAGGTCATTTGGGCACAGAACCTACCTCCTTGACCACACTCAGGGTCTAAAATGCCAGGTCCATGTTAGTCATGACCAACACTAAAGCCCGCCCATTGCAGTTCCCACTGGAGAGGCGGGTAAATAGTGGGTGGCCGCTGAATGGGCCATTCAGCCCACTAATGATATGTCAATGAGAGGTTTTACATAATTATCGGGTTTCTCCCTTGCTCTGGGCAGGAACACAATTGGGGCTAGCCAGGCAGGCCAGGTGAATCTTAAAGACCTTCACACCAAGTGGGAAATCCATTTTTTGCCCTCATGCCCAGTTCAGCGGGCGATTGGGATTGCTACCATCAGTGAATGGGGCCGGTGAGTCCCCCCATTAACTGGGAATTTTTTAGTGCAAGGGTGGTAAAAGATGATCAATTACTTCAAAAGGAAATTGGATGGGCATTTGAAGGAAATAAACTTGCAGCGCTTATGGGGGTTGACCATCTGGATTGCTGCACAGAGAGCCAGCAAAGACTCAATGGGCCAAATGGCCTCCTTCGGTGCCAAAAATGAGTCTATGACCAAATTGTTGTTTTTAATCTTAGTGGTCCATGCACTTTGCCATGAAATATGTAGGACCCCAAAGCCATTTGCATAAACCATTGGGTGAAATGGCCACTGTGGGTGCTCCTCTCAAGTAGGAGCCATTGGCTGAGAAGCAGAGACCCTCGATTGTGGGCCAAATAAGTATATCCGTGTGGCCTGGAGGAGCAGAAGTGCTGCCCTCAGCTCTGCAAAAATAATTTTGCCAGTCGTTGCCTTGCTTCCCGCTTCACAATCACAATGCCCACCTCAATTTGTTTTGTCACCAGCAGAGTGGCCTTCAATGTGCCCAACTCTGCAATGCTTTGAGTCCATTGCAATGGGATACAGAAACAGAAAATGCTGGAAAGTCTCAGCAGGTCTGACAGCATCTGTGGAGAGAGAATAGAACCAACGTTTTGAGTCTGGATGACCCTTCGTCAGAGCTAAGAGCAAAGAAAATCAGAAGAGATTTATACTGTGGGAGTGGGGGGGGAGGGAGGGTGATTGGACAAAGTCTTCATCATCATAATTTATAACAAACTTTGATTTCCGTCACCAGGAGCCCGATGTGTTTATAATGACTGAATAAGAAATAGTTCTGGAGCAGTGTGGCACTAGGTGATTGATAAGGTGTTTTAATGACTGAGTGAATCGCTATTACACCCGGGATATCAGTCTCTTACTCCATTATCCTCTTATGTCAATCAGAGAGGACCATTGCTGATTAAAAGCAAATTAACCTTCAATCCTGACAGCACTGGAATGCAATGTGAGCATTTTCTGCAGTAACGTGACAGATTTTAGCACCAAGGAGAAAGCAAAAAAAAAACAAGAGGTCGTATAAGCTTTGTTACGCAGCCAATGCTATTTCAGTACAGTGTTATTCTTGGCAAAATGAGGAATCAACTGCATGCATTGCATGTTTTGAAGTTGATTTTCTCAGCGTAAATTCAGTGTTTCTGAACTAAAATGCAAGGTTAAACCGACGCACGAGGTATCTTCAGCATTCACACATGGCTGACCATGCAGGGGAACGTTATTACCGAGAAGGAAATTTTACGCACACCTTAACCCAGCTTTATGGCATCTTTGAGGAAATACAAATGCCCTCTTGATAGTTATTGTAACTGCTTAGTACAATGCAGTAGAGTTGCTAACACTGCTGGGTGGCTAATTCTGAATTATATCCCAGTGATTTTTGTGTAGAGAACAAAACATCTCTATTCTGCTAGCTCATTCAAATTTAATTTAGATACACTAATTATTTGTATTTGGATGCACTTTTGGGGGGCGATTCTCCCCATTCTGACCCGCTAATTTTTTGGTGCGTGTGCGCCGATTTGCGGGATTCGCGAATGCGTCCCCGACGCATGCGCGTCTCCCACTGCAGAAAGCAGGCGCGGTCGGGTCCACGCAGGAAACGGGCGGGAAAACCAGTTAAATCATTTTAATGTTGTTTAAATATGATTATCGGGCTGGGGACTGAATTCTCCGGGCCCCGATAGCAGCTCCCACCCCACCAGTACAATTTCACTCTGGCAGAGTGTAGAGTAGCTCCCAACTTTTGAGGAACTGGCAGGAGACCCTACTGGAGTGAAGAGAGGGAATCGGGCCCCCCCAGGGGATCGGGAGGCAAGGGGATAGTGCCCCCTGGCCATGGGCACCCTGGCAGTGCCAGCCTGTGCCTCCAGCACTGCCCAAGGGGCAAAGTGCCCATGCCCCGGGAGAACCTTGGCACTGCCCACCAGGCAGGGGGCAGTGCCAAGAGGGCAGGGCCTATTGTGGGCAGGGCTTTGGGGCGATCGGTGGGGGTGGGGGGTCCTGCTGCCACTCTGCAGACAGGATTGGTCGGGGCTGGAGGGAGGCCAGTGATCAGGGTGGGATGGGGGGTGGGCTGCCGAAGGGCTCTGCCACCAGGGGGGGTCTGCCTCCCGTGGAGGGGTTGGGGAGGGATCATCACTGCTGGGGGGGAAGGTAATGCTGGAGATTGGGGCGCTCCAGGACGGGAAGGGGTCGGGGCTGGCCCGGGAATGGTCATGGAGGCCGCGATAGGGCAGTGGGAGGTGCTGGGGGGGCAGCACTGCGAGAGTCTCGGGCTGGCCAGCGGTCGAGTTGCGGGGGTCCAGAGCTGGCCAGCGATCAAGCTATGGGGGTCCTAGGCTGACCAGTGATCGAGCTGGCCAGCAAACTGCAGGCTGACAGTTCGGGGCCACATGTGCAGAGTTCTGGAACTGTCAAACTCTGGCGTGAATAGGCCCTGGTCCCAAGCTTTTCAAGATATTCACGATTGTGCCATCTGCATTGCACAGAATGTGGGAGATTCGAGTCTGAACTCCCATTGAAAAACATCATGAATTACACCATCTATCCCGCCAATTCAACACTTAGAATTTTTTTCGGAGAAATCGCCCCCTTGAATTGTCGCTCCCAAGAAGACCAAGGACATTTTTCTATTTTTGTTTTACTGTAATCCTCATTGCCTATCCAGACATTTTTATGTTTTGACTCTCTCCTAATCGGTCTCACCATCCACTATTTCCTGTTGATATAGTGACCAGGAAACCTTCTGCCAGACACCAACAACTTCATTCATGAATAGCCACGTGAAGCCTTTGTGATAGCGATGCCTACCAACTCATGTCTCATCTTCGGAAATATTTCTCCAATCTTTACCCCTCATCCAACTTTCAACTTTGCCATGAGTCAATTCGGACACATCAATCATCAGTGTTTTAGGCTCAGTGGGTGGGGATAGCTCTATCTCAAGCATTGATATAAAATGCCCCACAGCGAATTAGCCAGCGATTATGCATGACAATCGATTCATCTTTCCATTTCCAGACACTCAATGTGTGCTTGTCTGCCCATGCAGAGCAACATCAGAAACATTCGCTATTCTACCATCTTCAGCTTTGCATTGCCGCTATTCTAACTGATTGCTGCCTGTGGAAGCTGTGTTTAGCCAAGTGGGGAAGGCAAAGTCAGGAATTTCTATCCAAAGCGTGTAGTATAGTTTGTAAAGAAGGATCATAAGAAATGATGCAAATACAGATTAATACAGGAGTGTTCAGCTAAAAGCTCACTTTCTGATAAAGTGGCAGCAGAATATATTTTTAAGAACTAGCTTGCCAAAACAATATATACTCCGTTCACAACATTCACTGATAAGAAAATGTACACAGCTAAAAAATAACATTCTATGGTTCTCTCCCTCACACTATTACAAAACGTATAACGCCAAGCTCTGATAATTAAAACCATAATCAGATAGAAGAATATTAGGACTCAATTAGGGCGGCACGGTGGCACAGTGGTTAGCACTGCTGCTTCACAGCTCCAGGGACCTGGGTTCGATTCCCGGCTTGGGTCACTGTCTGTGTGGACTTTACACATTCTCCTCGTGTCTGGGTTTCCTCCGGGTGCTCCGGTTTCCTCCCACAGTCCAAAGAGGTGCGGGTTAGGTTGATTGGCCATGCTAAAATTGCCCCTCAGTGTCCTGTGATGCGTAGATTAGAGGGATTAGCAGGTGGGATATGGGGGTAGGGCCTGGGTGGGATAGTGGTCGGTGCAGACTCGATGGGCCAAATGGCTTCTTTCTGCACTGTAGGGTTTCTATGATTTGTATGAATTAGGACTTATTATCTCACTGGACACTACTATGGCCTCCAACATTTCCTCATAATGAAAATTCTCTATCTAGGCGACACCCTCGTAAATCTCTCCTGTACCTTATCTAGCTCAATCACATCTTTCCTGTCGTGCATTAACCTGAACTTCACATAGCACTCCAGGTGGTCCTTTCACCAAATAGAGGTAATGAATCAAAAGTGGTCTTTTATGAATTGAATAACCAGCTCCCATATAATCATTGACAATGCAACTCCAAAAATGTACTATAAATATCTGAACATCATTCAAATAAGATTAGATTTGTTTTCAACCTAACATGTGATACACACACCTGGGGATTAAGGTAACCTTACTTTAATATTTGATGGATACCCCTTCCTTCTTTTAAAAATATTATCTGTGTAACATGTAAAATTTAAATTTCAGATTCTCTCTTCCAAATAAGAACAAGCTTGATTTTGTTTGTGGGATTGATCTAGTTTCGGGAATTATGTTTTCCATATAAACACTGAATTGCAACCTTGCTTATAGTAATAAACTTTTGTGTGTTTTAGAAGTTAAATTGTCTCACTTAATCTTCAGTATCAAAAACTCAATGAACCTTTTGGTGGGTTACCTGAGGTGGCCAGTACTGCCTAAACTTCAGACAACACAAGACTCACGTAGCCAGTGTCTCTGTGTTAAAGACGTAACTTTATTTAACTAGCAACTGCCAAGAGACCATCAAAGGGTCAGGATAGCTCTGTGATAGCACTGCCAGAACTCTCCGATGAAGTCTGATGTTTCAAAACAGATCAATTATAGGTTTTCTTATCAATTATTCCCACCTTTCATTAGCTTAAAATCAATCATCTTCAATATACACAAATCAACAATAATAGCTGTCATAAATCTTAGCCAACCACACCTTATTCTCTGGCATAATAGCATTTTATCAGTCCATAGAATTCGGAAGCGAATTCTTGTCTTGGCTGACCCCACTTCCCGTGTTGTCTCGTGACCTCAGACACCAGCCCAAAGTTCAAATGAACACTCTCATGGGTTCTCTTAAAGGTCACTGCCAAGCCAGGTTAACACATGACTCCACATTTGGGCATGCATCCATTTTGTCTGGGTAGTGAATAAACTCTATTCATGAAATGTAATTAAGTGTCCAAGATGCTCTTTCCATCCGAAACTTTATTGATAAATCTTGCATATCCCCAAGGTCTAAATATTCTCTTGGAATATGACTTACCCTAATGCCTTTTTACCATGAGGCTTTGCAGCAAATTGCTGTTGGCTAAAATGAACAATATATCTTAAACAATACATTAATACATTCAAAATATCAGCATATGTGTTTTAAAATCATAATCACTTGTTTAAATCTCTTACTGCATTCACAGTTTGTACACTATTCTCTTGTTAGCTTATAAACTTGTTTAAAAGTCATTTAACTTAATGCTGGTAGTTCTGTCAGTGCCTTGATGTCTAATGGTTTAAAAATCTTACAAACCTATTAGGGTTCCCACATACAAACACACTCCTTTTCCCTTTGGTGGGGAAGTATTTACTGAGGAGTTTCACCTGGGTCCTTATAATGTCCAGGAAAATTACAATCTAGCTATAAGTAAATTTAAAATAAAGCTATCAAGAAGACAGTAATAATCTCAACTGATTAATTTCCTTTGGATGGAGGCTGTTTAGGCTCAGCAGACCCACTTAGATATTGTTGAATCCTGTCTCTCGGTGGAGATAAGGAGAGTTTGTATTTAATTCTTTCACAGTATTTAGACGTTGTTGGCGAGGCCAGCAATTTTATTGCCTATTCTAATTGCCCTTGAGGTGATCAGCTGCCTTCTTGATCCACTGCAGTCCGTGTGGTGTAGGTACACCCACAGTGCTGTTAGGGAGGGTGTTCCAGGATTTTGACCCAGCGACAGTGGAAGGAACACTGATATGTTTACTAGGCAGGATGGTGTGTGGCTTGGAGGAGAACTTGCAGGTGGTGGTGTTCCCGTATGTTTGCTGTTCTTATCCTTCCAGATGATAAATGTTGTGGGTTTTAAATGTGCGCTTGAAAGTTTTTTGGTGAGTTAATTGAGATGCACCTGATCCAGAATAGTGCTGAAATTGGACTAGAATTGTCTTACCACAAGTTCAATTCCTCCACAGCAGTGACTGGAGAATTAGAGAAGAGGGGCCTGTTTCTCCCATTCCAACGAGCATGTTTTTTGGTGCATCGGGATGGGAGAACTGCGCGTTGGCCATTTCACGGGATTCGCACAAGCGTTCCCGATGCATGCACATCTCCCACAGCCGGAGAATAGGTGCAGTCGGAACCGCGCTGGAAACGGGCGGTAAGAGAGATAAGTAATTTGAATCTGTTTTTAACGTATTTTAAATGTGAATATTGGGCCCAGCATGGATTTCTCTGGGCCCGATAGCATCTCCCACCCCGCTAGGAGTATTTCACTCCGGCGGGGTTTAGAGTAGCTCCCCACTTGCAGGGAATCAGAAGGAGACCTCGCCGGAGTGAATGGGGGGGCAATAGGGGTCTCCCAGGGGCTCGGACGGTGGGGTGGGTCCCCGTGGGCATGGGCACCCTGGCAGTGCCAGCCAATGCCCCCTGTATTGCCTTGACAGCAATCTCCCACTGCTCCACATGCCCCAGGATTCCCTGGTCTCCCTTCTCCCTTGCAGAGTTCCCTGTGCAATGGCACCACAAGGAAGCCACCAAGAAGCTGCTGTGGAGACTTACCTGAGAATACATTCCCCCCACCCCCCTCCCAAATATGTGGAGCAGCTTCCTTGAACTGGGCTCCACTAGCGCTGCGCTAGATTGTGTACACTCACCTCCGAGTTCCCCTCAGAGTCGTACATCGCACTCTTCTAAGGTAACCCAGATCTGGTTTTTAAACTCAACTTAGGGGAATGACTTTGGCGCGTGGCCTCTTTAATTAGATGCAAATTTATTGTATCGATATTCGATGGTGGGAAAATGGCTCACCATTGTCACATCCCTGCATTCCCGCCACCAGGAAATACATCTAGGGGCCTTCTGGTGATCTTTTCCAGTCATGCCACCAAACAGGCCCACTCCAATCGAGAAAATCATGGCCACATCGTTCTTTCTGACTTCCTTTCTTGTTGCCAGTTAAGGCTTTGGAAGCACAGTTATAATGCTGCTAATATGGCCTGTGCCTTTAAGAACACAGCTCTAGAACTCCCTGCGGGTCCTTCGTCTAAATTGGTATTTGGGTCAATTGAAGTCTAATTATTTTGTCTGTGGATTGGTTACTGCAGTCCTCCCCACCCCTCTCCGAGTTATCTCGAGGTCAGGAAACAATAGAAAATAACAGGTATTCTTGAAAGATTATACATCTGTGATTTGTTTGTTCTTTACAAACATGCGAGCAAGGAGGACTGTCGCATTTGGAATGTGGCAGATGTTCACTAAAGATATATTAATGGATCTCATGTAGTGTTACATGGAGTTGGGGGAATTTGAACCCAGAACAAAAAGCCAGAGGGATGAATGGGAATCCACACAGCTGCTGGAGTGGGAGGATGTCATTAACATCCTGCTGGTCAGAATCCCCCCCGCCCTGAAGCAGGTGGCCAGAGGCAGCCCACAGTGCAGAAAGAGGCCATCCAGCTCATTCAGTCTGCACCAACTCTCTGAAAGAGCATCTTACCCACCCCAACCCCCGTAACCCCTGTGCATTTACCATGACAAATCCAACTAACCTACACATCTTTGGACACTAAGGGGCAATATAGCTGGGCCAATCCACCTAACCTGCACATGTTTGGACTGTGGGAGGAAACTGAAGCTCCCGGAGGAAACACACTTGGGGAGGATGTATAAACTCCACACAGAAAGTCACCTGAGGCCAGAATCGATCCCTGGGACTGTGAGGCAGCAGAGCTAACCATTGTGCCACAGTGCCGCCCTTTGTTTCAAGGGAACTGCCATTGGAACTATAGAACCATAAAATCCCTACAGAAACCACTGCCTTTGGACTGATAAAGAGGGCAACACTAGGCCTGTAAGCAGGTAAATCCAAGAGAGGAACGAGAAAGGGTATTTAAGGATGACAATGATTCTGGGATAACAGTGGCAAGCAGGGAATTATTTGAACTGCACAAAGATACATTTCACATTTATAAACAATATTTACATTGCAGTTTTCAAGAAACATGCTTTCTACATGAATATCTTAATAATATGTGGGTGCGTTAACTTTAATACATACTGAGGTCTGGCAATGAGTATTTTCCTTTCTATTCTGGCACATGGGATTAAATAATTTCTATTATAGACTGGGCATTTGTGTGATAAAAGATTGTCCATTTATCTGGATGAGAACATTCAAAGTTCAACACCATCCAGAACAAAGCAGCCTGTTTAACTGGCAACCCATTCACACCTCAACACTCTCTCTGCACCACCAGCGCACTGTGGCTGCAATTCTACAAGATGCACTGCAGCAATTCGCTGAAGTTCTTCGACAGCATCTTTGAAACATTCCACCTCTACCACCTAAAAGGGCAAAGGCAGAAAGTGCATGGGAGCACCATCACCTCCCTGCTTCCTATTGCACAACACACCAACCTGACTTGGAAATATATTGCTTTTCCTTCAAAATCCTGGGTCAAAATTCTGGAACTTCTTATCTACTCTGACCAAGATGGTTCCAGCGAAACCACAGCGGTGGAGATCTGAGGTAGAGTGGTAACATTATCATAGGCCCAGGCTAATGTTCTGGGTTCATGGTTCAAATCCCATGATGGCAGCTGATGAAATTTAAATTGAAATAATTAAGAAAAATCTGGAATTAAAACCAGCCTCAGTAGAAATGATCATAAAAACCTATCTGGTTCACTAATGCTCTTTAATGAAGGAAACATAGAAACTAGAAGCAGGAGTAGGCCATTTGGCCTTTCAATCCTGCTCCGCCATTCATTTTGATCATGGTGGATCATCGAATTCAATATCCTGATCCCCCCTTCCCCCCAAATCCCTTGATCCCTTTAGCCCCAAGAGCTATAACTAATTTCTTCTTGAAATCAGACAACATTTTGGGCTCAAATACATTCTGTGGTAGTGAATTTCACACATGCACCACCCTCAGAGTGAAGAAAGTTCTCCTCACCTCAGTCCTAAAAGGTTTACCCCTTATCTTCAAACTAAGACCTGTAGTTCTGGACTCCCCCATAATTGGGAACATTCTTTCTGAATCTACCCTGTTAGAATTTTATAAGTTTCTATGAGATCCCTTCTCACTCTTCTAAACTCCAGTGAATATAATCCTAACCGATTTAATTTCTCCTCATATGACAAACCTGCCATCCCAGGAATCAACCTGGCAAACCTTCACTGTACTCCCTCTATAGCAAAGACATCCTTCCTCAGATAAGTCTGCTATCCTGACCTGGTCTGGCCTATATGTGTCTTTAGACCCACAGTGATGTGGTTGACTCTATAGCTGCCCTCGGAGATGGCCTGGCACCATTCAGTTCAAGGACAATTTGGGGATGGGCAACAAATCTGTCCTTGCTGGTGACGCCCACATCCCATGAAAGAATTTTTAAAAAAACGAATAAAATAATTTTCAACATAATAGGTGTAATTGTGTTCAACCCTCAGATAATGAATATTTATTTCTAGACATAGATAAGGATAGTTAGCTCATTAACACATTATGTTCCCTTCTAACTTGGTGCTGGTCTGTGTTTTTTCTTAACATGAACAAATTTTAAAACACAATCCTCAAGTTTTGCTCATTCACAGTTTTGTTCCCTGAAAAATAAAGGCTACAAATCACAAAACGTAATAATACAGATGGTAATGACCACAAATTTGGAACTTTGCCAACCTCCCCAGAAGTCACGCATGAGTCCAGTGCTACTGAGTTCTCCCCAGAGGAAGGATATCTTGACAGCTGGATGCTGGGAGATATGCGCTGTGCATTCCAACTATGATGCCAAGGTCACAGGTCAACACAGTGATCTATTACAAGGCCATGGGGGCTAATCATGCAAGTTATTGAGATGCTCAACCATCACCTTAGATGCCTATATTAATATGAGGCTATTTTACATGTGTCCCTGAGAAAGGGGTGAGTTGTGAAGACATGCTTCATGCTACACACCATTACTGTTAATAGAGGCAGCAGCATGCAGTTAATCAATAGCTACAAAAGGAGAGAAGTTGCAGTGGTTGAATGCACCTACCTACTGAGGAAGAGAGGCCCTGGCAACATAAGAATGGAGGTAGGAAATAATGTTTTAATTAGGGCCAACCTGATCGAAGTATTGTCAGAGAGAGAGAGAGAATAGCTGAAGCAGATATAAATTTGACAGTTCATCTTGATTGTTTTGCGTCAGATTCATGTCACCATGGGCATAAAATTAGCATGAAAACCATAACATCACAATGTGCGACAGAGGCTAGTGTGTCAGTTTCCCTCTAACATTAAGGATTGTGATTGTGCCGCCCCTTTATCACAGAGCAAGACAACAGACCAGCTCACATTTTGGGATGGGTGGGGGTTGAAAGGACAAAACTCTGAAAGCTCCTTTGGAGTTTGTTCAGTTCAGACACACAATGCAATGTCCTCCAATGGGTAAGATTTGATAGCGAGAGTTTTTGCCTGTTCTGTTGCACTATCCACTGGGGCCTCCTTCAAGGGACTACACATATGGAGCCCTATTAGACCAACAGGCTTCCCTTGCAATCTCCAGCACTCAGGTTTAGAGTGGATTACTTTATTGCAGTGGGAAGACACGTACCTCCAGGGGTTATCCTTTCGGGCTGCAAGAGAGTTTTTGTACCCTCCTTTGTATTTTGTTCCAGAGGGGACTTCCCTATCTAGATCACCCAGTTTATCTTTCCAATGCTCATGGGAATGGTTTGAAAAGGATCTGCCTGAGTTTCCAGGCCTATGGGTGAGATTGTATCTGTCTGCTCTGACTGATGCATCCTTGGCTGTGAGGATTCACTATTCCTCTCGGTAGGTGCACCCGTAGACTGGAAGGTAAGCAATTTTTGAATTCCTCCAACAATACCAACACAGGTGTGTGGGATTCTTAGGGACCTTACCCATTGGTTGAATGAAAGTTTTTTCAGATGTTTGAACTCGATGGAGGTTTGTGTGGGCTTCTTACAAGTGTGTTTTAAAACTTGTTCCAGCAACCAAGGTTTCCCCTTTTGGTTCCCAATTGGATCATTTACAGCAGATTTGGCTCATCTTAACTTGGACTCTGGCCAAATTCAAATGGGTGATCCTGGATTTGAGCTCCCAATTTCTGTTATGAATGGCAGGGGGGTTAATTCAAACAGCACTAATTTCTCCTCTTAAAATTCATCCATAAACAGAAAGGTGTCTCTGATTTGCTTCCCCCTTTATAAGCAGTGGTGTATTTCCCTACCCCTCAGTTTTGGTATGAAGCAGTTTTCTAATGATAACCCCACAGCAAACTCGAGATAGGGTGAATTCAAAGGGTTAGTTTATTTGTGTGCGATCAAATGCAGGAGGAGGACAGCAACATTGCCTCTACATTCATACATTAAAAAAGGGATAGAGAAAAGAATTATTTATAGTGCAGAGATCACAGAGGAAAGAAATTGTGTTTCACTTGGGTTCCAAAGTCCAATGAGGTATTCCTTCACAGAGGTGGGCAGGTTGAAATCTGATGCTGTATAATTTACTTTTCCAATGCTGTTGACGTCACATTGAGATTGGCATGCAGAGATTAATCAGTCTTGTAGGTATTTGTACACACTTCTCAGTAGTGACAGTGTAGATAAGGGCCAGGTATGTAGCCTGGATAGAACCCCTTTCTATGCTACTGCTAGTGGGATGGTAAAATGGTAGACTGAGATTTTGCAGCAATATTGTTGGGTACCCAAGCTGGAGGTCCATTTCAAATGATTCCCATTTCTCCAATTTGAGTTTGACAAAAGATATGTATCACACGTCTGGTCTCCCAAAATACTTAAATATCCCAATTGTGAAGAGCTTAAAGGAAAGTTGCAGGCCCTTTGCCCAAGCAGACAAGTTAACTCCGGTTGGTCAGTCTGGGTTATGAAATGCAGATGGCCTTTGTATATTTCTTATTGAATTTGGTCTCAGCAGTCCACAGGGTGGAGGTTGTTACCGTCTCTTCAATGATAATGAGGTGAAAGTTTCTGCCGTACTGCCAGATAGCATCTTTTGTTCGAGGGTCACAAACTGACATAGTTTCAGTCAATGTAGTAGATATTTGTCCAGTTTTTAACATTTTAGAAATAGCCATGAGGATATTTACATCTATTTTATATTTTTAAAAAATACATCCCTTCACAATGTATATCTGCAACCACACATTCGAATTCCAAAATGCTCCAAACCCCACCTCATCAATATGAGTGCAGCAATTATGGTGTTCTATGGATCCTGGTATCCGCAGTAGCTCCTGAACAGTTGGCATTGAAAAGATTCTAAGTTATTACTTTAGATAATTCTGATCTGTTGTTTCACATGCGTTTGTTACTCCTCATTCTCCTTGATCTCTGTGCAACCACACCATTATCACCCAACGCTTCTCCTGTTCCTAGCTCAGTCAGACCGTGCACACTTGGTTACTCTCACCTATTCAACTGTCTGAGTTCTCCAAGCACGTATCTTTGTCCTTTTCCTCATCTACATGCTCTCATGGATCGAATAACTTAAAATGAAGGCATGCAGCCTTATTATAATATTCATATGACCAACCCAATTCCCTTGAATGGGATTAAGAAAGGGAATACTTGCATTTATATTGCACCTTTCAGGACTATCTGGATATCTCAAAGTGCTTTACAGCCAATGAAGTTGTTTCGCGTTGTAATCATTGTTATACTGTGGGAAATACAGCAACCAATTTGCACACAGCAAACTCACACAAACAGTAATGTGATAATGACCAGATAATCAGTTTTGGTGATGTTGATTGAGCGATAAATATTGACCAAGATACCAGGGATAACGCCCCTGATCTTTGAAATATTTTCTGTCCACCTGAGTGGGCTGATAGGGCCTTGGTTTCAAACTTCATCTGAAAGATGGCACCTGAGATATTGCAGCACTCCCTCAGTGTTGTCTGTGAATGACAGCATTAATTTTTGCACTTAAGTTCTGGAATGGTACTTGAACCCACAACCTTCTGAGTCAGAGGCGAGACCGCTACCAATGGAGCAACTAAGGATGGCCTCAAGACTATTGTCCCATCTCTGTCCCAACAGAGGTGGGCAGGGTCAAGGCAGGTCTAGTTGCTGTTTCAATTATTTTTTGTATCTTAACCTTTGACACAATACATCAGTTTGTTCTGGGAGTTAAGATTCCACGCAGGAGGTCAGCTTCTACAGATATTCTGACCACATTTTCCTCTTGAGCAGTTCAGCCCCTTTATATTTTCATTCTGCTTATCAAAATTCCAGTCTTGAGAGAGACGCCATTGAGAACCATCATACACAAGTATCAAGTTTAATGCTTACAGCGATCTCTTAGAAAGTTCCAACTCAGTGCTTCCAGTCTTCATCTGTGCACTGTCTCAGTGCTCAGTTTATGACCACCCTCAATACTGACATATGCCAGGAGTCCACCAGATAAACATTCCACCCCACCTTCTGCCAAACCTGAGCTTCCCTCCACAGTGATACCAGACCAAATAATTGTTCCATGCTGCCAAACTCCCTCAGCCCCACTGCAATGCTGCTGAACTCCAAGATATTCAGTCCAATTCCAACATCCAGTGCTACAAAAGTATAGGACTACACCATAAAACAGCTCATTCCCATTCTCCAACCCTGCTCAATATCAGACATCTAGTCGAAGTTTTAAATCTACTAATTGATCTATATATAGGGGAAAGTGTAAAATAGAGGCCATTCCTCTCTAGTTTTCAAAGTGTCATCAACAGAGCAATGGAATTCAGTCCAAAGCGCCAAGAAAAATGGAATTCAACCACCAATTAAATACTCTGTTGTCATTCCTTACATGGAATAAACACATATTATTGTAAAACAATTATTGTGAGCAATTTTACAATTGGTACCAACTATTGAGTTGGTAACACTTGAACACAAAGTCCATAGACAACACTGGGTTAGGGTTGTAATACAAGCAATAATCCCTGCTATTCTTATTTCCTCCACAGGAGGGCAATCTTACCATCAAACACTATTCTCGCTTGCTACAGAGGCCTCATAAACTGCGGGATTGTTGGTGAGTGGGGAATGGGGGTTGCAGTTATTGGTATTGCACTTGGGTGAGTTCTTCTTAGGCAAAAAGGGACTTTCTATCTTGCAGTAGGGGTGCTCTTCCTCATGGTCCTACCATTTTGCTGGTGGCAGGGGCTGTCCCGACACAATTGTATTGTTGTGCACATCCAGAAAAAGGAGACAGACAGCTCTTGGCCCCCATTCTGTGAGGGCTGCAGGACTCCCCCAGAGTGATCCAGACAATGTAAGCATTGTCTCAGCATACCATAATCTGGTTTCTCACATTTTGTGTGGCTGCACTTTTCATGTGGCTCCATTGCCATTAAATTTGGGAAATAACTGTACAGGCAGCTACCACAATGAGGCAAGTGAATGTTATTTATGAGCCCTGATTGGTTGACATCCTTGGGAGGTGAGTTTTGGGGATGTGGAGAATTGAATATTGGCTGAGAACAGTGGTTCAGTTTGTAGGATGTGGCATTCGAAGATGCATTTATGACCTTGGCCGTTCATGTGAGGTCATTGAATTTCTTACAGCATTGCATCCGGGTCCTTGGAGCTTGATTGCTGACATTGACCTGCACAGTTATCTACTAATACCTTGAATGTGTGTCTGGAGGGTCCCCTGGCCCCCATGCGGATATAGGACATCTCTCCTCCTTTCCATCAAGGCCTCCGGTGCAGCATCCGAAAGGCCTGGAGCTTGAACTCTCCCCCGTTGTGCTGTTCTTCAATATTTCACAGGTCAGAGTTATTTCCTGAATGATTGGCAGCACTTATCAGTGCCACAATGCACTTCTTCTTAAAGAGGATTTGGGATAGGTTCGCATGAGCAGTGCTTCAAATTGTGTGGCCATTCACAATATTTGCCCTCTGCTTCTGCGTCCAGCCAATCAACGGTCCGGTCAGCACTTTGTGTGCTGATATCATGGGAATGGTTGGCAGCACAGAGTTGGTGCGCTGATGTGTAATCAACATTCACACTGAGATCTGTTTTTGGGTGCTATTCAGTCTGATCCCTGTAATGCCCCTCATCTACACTCAGCACATTCTTTTTCTTTCGCTGTTAAGCCAACGTTTATTGCCCATCTTTAATTGCCTTTGAGAAGGCGGTGGGGAGCTGCCTTCTTGAAACGCTGCAGTGCATGTGGTGCAGGTCATTGCACCCAACGTGCTGTTAGGGAGTGAGTTCTGGCCCAGTGACAGTGAAGGAATGGTGATATATTTCCAAGTCTGGATTGTGTGTGGTTTGGAGGGGAAGATCCAGGCGCTGATGTTCCCATGCTTCTGCTACCCTTGTCCTTCTAAATAGAGGTTGCAGGTTTGAAAGATGCTGCCAAAAGAGCCTTGATTAATTGTTGCAATGCATCTTGTAGATGGTGCTCAGTGCTGCCTCTCTACATCAGTTGTGGGTGGAATGAATGGTTAAGGTGATGGATGTGGTGTTAACAAAGTGAGCTGCTTTGTCCTGGATGGTGTCAAGCTTCTTGAGTGTTGTTAGAGCTGCATTCATCCAGACAAATGGAGCATATTCCACCATACTCCTGGCTTGTGCCTTGTAGATGTTATACAGGTTTTGGGAAATCAGGTGAATTACTCACTATGGAATTCCCAGCCTCTGGCCGGGTTGGATTTGTCCTAATTTTTGCGAACAGGATATCCCTGAGCAAGTTTCCAAATTGCCAGTGCTTTCACTGAACTGGAACAGCTTAGTTAGGGGTGAAGCAAGTTCTTGCACATGTTTTCAGTGCTATTGCTGGAATATCGTCAGGGCCTATAGCCTTTGCTGTATCCAGTGCCTTCAGCCATAACGTGATAATATGTGGAGTGAATCGAATTGACTGAAGACTGGCACCTGTGATGATTGGGACCACAGGAGGAGGCAGAGAGATGGATCATCCACTCAACACTTCTGGCTGAAGGTTGTTGCCTTATCTTTTGCACTGATGTGTTGGGCTCCCGTGGCATTGTCAGTGGGGATATTTTTGGTGTCTCCTCCACCAGTGAGTTGTTTAATTGTCCACTGCCATTCACAGCTGGAGATGGCAGAACTGCAGAGCTTAGATTTGATCTGTTGGTTTGGTAAATGACTTTGCTTTGTCTATTACTTGGTGCTTACACTTTTGGAGTTTAAATAGTCCTGTGCTATAGCTTCACACCTCATTTTCAGGTATGCCCGATGTGCTCCTGGCATGCCATACTGTACTCTACATTGAACCAGGATTCACCCCTGACTTGATGATACTGATAGAGGAGGATACCCCAGGCCACGAGGTTACAGATAGTAATTGGCTACAATTTTGATGCTGCTGATGGCCCACAGTGCTTCATGGATGCCCAGTTTTGAGTAGATCTATCCCATTCAGCATGGCAGTAGTACCACACAACACGATGGTGAGTATTCTCAATGTGAAGACTGGACTTCATCTCCACAAAGACTGTGCAGTGGTTACTTCTACCAATAATGGCATAGTCAAATGCAGCTGCAACAGGTAGATTGGTGAGGACGAGGTCAAGTGAGCTTTTGCCACTTGTTGGTTCTGTCGCCATCAGTTGACCCAATCTAGCAGCTATGTTCCTTAGAGCTCAGCCAGCTCAGTCAGTAGTGCTGCTGCAAAGCTACCCTTGATGATGGACCTTGAAGTCTCTTGCCCAGAGTACATTCTGTGTCCTTACATCCTCACTGCAATGATGTTCGACATTGGAGGAATACTGATCCTTCAGCTGAGGGAGGGCCTGAATGCTTTGAGACTTTATTAGACCCAAAATTAATCATAGAATAGAATCCCTATAGTGCAGAAGGAGATCATTCAGCTCATCAAGTCTGCACCGACCACAATCCCACCCAGGCCCCATTTTCATAACCTCTCATATTTACCCTGCTAATCCCCCTGACATAGGGTTAATTTAGCATGGTCAATCAACCTGACCCACATACCATTGCTTTCATTGTCATCATTAGACTAGCTTTTAATCCCTGTTCTATTAGCTAACTAAAAGATACATGGCAGGAATTTCCTCAGATATTCTCACAATCAGCCAGTTTAATTTTGGTACGAGCTTGACCGAAACCCCAGGCAGGTATAGAAAAATGCGTTGCAGCTAATATTCCATATTGCGTTACAGTGCAAACTGGGTGAATGCCTGAGGAAATTCCCTGTGAAAAAGACTGGAATTCTTTGCCTTTGTGCTTGCTAGCCACAGTGTGCAACTCATTCATTTTAGTGAGCAGAAAATTGCAACCAGTTAGCACCAAAGCAGAACGCTGCTATTCCTGACTAACTGCTAACAATGTCAAAGGAGACCCAATAGGTTGCAAAATAAGTCCTGACAACCTCGGGAAAAAAATGGACCATTCACCTAAAAAGCTGGAGAGTCTGCAACCCTACTTTACACTATGCTAATGACCTGTGAATCAATATCAGTTGGCAGATCCAAGTGAATCTGTCGGCTGCACTTTGCGCAGATCTTGAATGCAAGCTCTGCTACCGAGATAGCTAATCATTTGTATCTTAAGAGCATCCTGCTTCTCCTAAAATTAAAAGGAATGAAAGTAAAAGACTTCTAAAGACCTGATAAAGACCTGGGGCGGCATGGTAGCACAGTAGTTAGCACTGCTGCCTCACAACACCAGGGACCCGGGTTCGATTCCCAGCTTGGGTCACTCTGTGCGGAGTTTGCACACTCTATCTGTGTATGTGTGGGTTTCCTCGCACACTCCAAAGATGTGCTGGTTCAATGCATTGGCCATGCTAAATTCTCCCTCAGTGTACCCGAACAGGCGGCAGATGTGGCAACGAGGAGATTTTCACAGTAATATTATTGCAGTGTTGATGTATGCCTACTTGTGACTAATAAATAAACTTTAAATAAGGTCTAATGAGTCATTTAGGCACTTCTTAAAAATGCAGCATGACACTCGGCCAGCATCATATTATACCTGGAATTAGCAGTAAGCCTTGTGAAACGATCTATCACAGATAGTCTGCTGCTGGTATCTTTTGTGGGTTAGGTCGTTGACTCATAAACAGACAATCTGAGAGATTACATAGTTATAGTGTCACTTGCACATTGCTAAACATACACACTGCGTTGTATTGACAAAGAGCCTCTCAAAAGCCTTGTCTGAATTCCTGGAGCATGGAGCAATTTGAAGAAAAAGGCTGAAGAATAATTACAACACTTCAATTAAGTAAAACATTACAGTAGATCTAGTTACTATAGATTTAAATTTATAACCATAGTCCACCCATATTAAAAACTTCTACAAATTCCAACCAAGTGCATAATTGCCGCACAATTGATAAGATTTCCTCTGCCAGTTAAACAAACATCAAAGCGCAGTCTGGATTGCTACAGCATTTATCACTCAATCAATTTTAGCCAAACAGAACTTCAGTTCAATTAATAAGGAAAAAGCAATTAAAGCTGTTAATGAAAATCCAGTGCTTTTTTTTAAGCCTATTTGGGTCAGCTCTCACATTAAGACACTAAACAAAATGACCCAAAACTTTCTGTCAAAACTGTGCTCGAGGCTAAGAGTGTTGCCATCATTTATCTCTAAGTGCCGCAGCATCTTCAGACCAGAGCAGTTGCACAATTTAGTACAAAAATCAAAGTTAAGTTAAGCAAGATCAAGTCTAAGCAGACGACATGGGAAGTGTTAATTATCACCAATCAACATCTCTGACATTGATAACTGACTATCATCTTGGCCTCCTGACTACATCCCCGCCCAATTACTGTCCCGACTCACCCTTCCCCCTCACCCATTTACCTGCCACCCTACTCCCTCAACCTCTCACCTGCCACCCTACCCCCAACCCAGTTAACTACCACCCTAACCCTTCACCCACCCATCTGAAATCCTACCCCCCTCACTCACCCACCTGCCACTTTACCCCCTCGCCCACCTATCTGCCATCCCACTCCCTCGCCCACCTGCCACCCTATCCCCTCACCCACGCATCTTCCACCCTAACCCTTCACTCACTCAAATCACACACTTAACTTCTCTCTATAGCTTCTCAAAGTGGCTTTGGGACATTTGAACTCTCCTTCACAGAATGCAGCAGGTTGTGCTGTATAAAGGGGGCATGAATACTAAGAAAATTCTCTGTGCTGCTCCTCGCAAGGATTGCTACATTGCCAGAGTTTGGAAGGACCCTCCTCAGAGGCCAGGCCTGTAAAATCCTGGGAAGATAAGTATGTAACTTTTTATATGATCTGGGTCAGAAATCCAGGCCCTTGTTTATCATTTAGGTTTGGTAAGGTTCTGGTGAATATGTAGGTGACTCAGAATAGAATGGGATAGCTCAGATGACTGAGATTTGGGTGAGTTTCTGGCTTCCGGTTTCCTCTTTTTGCGATTATTCTCTGCCTCTGATAGGCATTTGTTTTCAAACTAAGGTGCACCGTTCTTTATTTGGCTGCGCCACGTGCAGCGATCCTGGGCAATCATGTGATATCTGATTCAATGCCAAGATCACCATCAGGGAAGGCATCGGAGAGAATGGTGGCGTAAAACATGCCGAAAAGAATTAGCGCTAACACACAGCCTTGTGTAACTCCATTAGTGACTGGGAATGAGTCAGAAGATTCATCATTGTCCAGAACATGCCTGAACATTCTGTCATGGAACTGTCGAACTGTTGTGATGAATTTCTTCAGGGCTGCCAACAAGCTGGGCTTGTTTGAAAATGGCTGGCCCAAATCCTGGTGGATTAAGTCACCAATTATTTGTACAACTTGGGCAAAATGTAACGTCAGCCTTGGCATGCACGCGTACAGTCACTTCCAATCTCTCATGGACACATGTAATTTATATCAGATTACTCTCCTGAAGCTGTGGAAACTGATACTTAAAGCCACCCAGTAATCTTGTCATTGAAGCACAAACTTTTTCAGATCCCAGAACAATAGCAATCTACATCATTATTATTGATGTTTGGCCTCTGCCTAAAGCTGTGGAAATGACAAACGCACTAGATCCCCTTCTTAAATCTCTGTGCAGTATTGCTAACTGCACTGCACATTCTCACTGAGCAATGGGACAGGCTGATAACAGACAGTTGACCGGAGTACAATAACGAGAAAATTAGTCCTATATTCCTGCACCTCACAACAAAATACCTTTGAGAAACTCCGCCCAGTGTGTCACATTGCTTCAACGCCAGTGGATAAAGCATTGTACCTGCCAATGGTCTAGAGTGGTATTTAGTTGAGGGTGGCATTAATTGCATAACCATTGGCATTGTGATAGGTGTAAATCTTATGTCAACTGGCTGTAACCTGCTGGCATGTATGAAGATTAGAGTGCAGTCTTTGAAAAGGCAGATCCGGCTGAACTCTATAGTAACAATCTAGAGAGGTAGCAGGTACGTAAAGAACCCTGTATTTGACTCAGTCATTGAACTCCCAGCTGACTTCACTCCGTGTTTCATCAATCTCTTTGTATCACCTTTCAAGAATGTCTACTCTAGGAGCAGCCGGAATGTGCAATCAAACAAGGCAGCAGAGATATGGCACACAGAGAAAATGCCATCATTTCAGACTGTGACCTACATAAGTCCTCCACAAGAGAAATACACAGATTGTTGACTCTTCATGGCAACAAACCTACCAGACTTTGTCACATTTAATCTACAACTCACCTGTTGGGGAGAAAATCCTAGTAGGTTAGAGAAATGTCAAATAATCAGGGATTTAAGTCACTAATAAAATGCTAGCAGTAAGTGAAATTATCTCAGATCAGATTAACAGTTTAATGGGGAAACTGCCTGCATAAAGGCATATAAGAATGAGATTTGAACAAGTATTTCTGATTTAAACATGTACTTTGGTATGTTAAATGTATTAACTATATTTTATTTAAAATAATTGTGCACTTTAGCCAAAAGCAGGCTGCTGCGAGGGGTGATGGGATGAAGCCTTAGTAGACAGAACCACATTCTAAGGAAACAATTAAACCTCAGAATATACAAGTTCTTATCAGCAAGAGTTGCGAGCATTAAGGTTCTCAGAGGTACTTATGAATAGAGTTTTTCATCCTATCCAGATGAGACAGGTCCCTTCTCAGACGTGAGAATATACACCTGTCTCGTTTGGCCAGTGACATTGCAAGAGTTGGTGGGAACCTTAACTTTAACCTTTGTAGCTAAGCAACAGGGGTTGCTAGGCAACAGAGGAAGAAGCATCAGCAATAGGGGGAGGAAGCATCCGGATTCTTTGGACCAATGAAATCTCATGATGTCAGAGGGTAGAATGCAATTGGCTAAAGTATGTGACAGGTGTTATTAATGATTGATTTATATTGAAGATGATTTGATCATAACTAACTGAAAGCAGGACCATTCCAGATATTAGTCTGTTAAACCTTTTCTGAACTGCTTCCAGTGCATTTAAGTCCTTCCTTAAATAAGGTGAGTAATACTGTTCACAATAGTCCAAATGTGGTCTCATTAGTGCCCATTACAACTGAAGCATAACTTCCCTACTTTTTATTCAATTCCCCGAGCAAGAAATGATATAGTTCTATTAGCTTTCCTAATTACTTGCTGTACCTGCACGCTCAGATCCCTCTGCATCTCAGAACTTTGCAAAATCTCACCATTTAAATATATGCCTCTCTTTTATTCTTCCAGCCAAAATGGCTTTTTTCACATTTTCCCACATTATGCTTCCTTTGCCAGATCTTTTTCTGCTCACTTAACCTATTTATATCTTTTAGAAGTCTTCTTACATCATGCAACCCAAAGAGGGGGGGATGGAGGAGTCTGAAGAAGAGCCTCTGGACCCAGGATTAATGAGCCCTGCCGTTCTCTCCTGTCTCGTCCTGTCCTTTAAATGCAGATGAGACTCACACTGAATTGAGGCACTCTAACAAAGCCAGGAAGGCCTCACACCATTTGAAACTTTGATGAGTTTTCCAGAGGTTTTTGTGATACCCATTTTGTATGAGAGCCCGTCATGTGCTGACTAATGTTCTTTGTTTCTCTTTAGAAGTGTTTTGGATTATGGGAGGAAGGAGTGTGGTAGCATTGGCCCTTGAAGGCGGGGAGGGAGGTGTTCCGAGGGGCACCAGATCCTATGGATTGCTCTGGTGGGAAGCTGAGCCAATCGGCAGGAGGGCACAGACGACAGGTCGAGGAGGGACTAGCAGTTGGTGCCCAGGAATCCAGAGGACCAGTCACACTTGTAGATAGTCTTATTTTGATGTTCTTGTATATAATTACTTTATTGGCAATAAAGCCTTTATAGTTGAAACTTCATTGAGTTTCCCGCGATCAATTACTAAAAGTCTATTGATGACCATGAAACCATTGTCGATTGTTGTAAAAACCCATCTGTTTCACTAATGTCCTTTCAAGAAGCAAATCTGCCATCCTGACTTGATCTGGCCTACATGTGATTCCAGACCCACAGCAATGTGGTTGACTTTCAAATGCCCTCTGAAATGGAGGGCATTTAGGGACAGGCAATAAATGTTGTACCAACGAGCAACGCCTACATCCCATAAATGAATTTATGCCTACACTCTGCTTCCTGTTAGCTAGTCAATCTTCTACCCATGCCAATATGTTACATACCATGAGCTTTTATTTTCTACAATAACCTTTGATGTGGCACCTTATCAAATGCCTTCTGGAAATCTTTTATCCACAACACATATTACTTCCTCAAAGAACTCCACTAAGTTGGATAAACACAATTTTCCTTTCACAAAATCATCTTTACTCTGCCTGATTACCTTGAGCTAATCCAAGTACCTTCTTTAATAATCGCTTTTACCATTTTCCCTACGATAGATGTTAGGCTAACTGGCCTGTAGTTTCCCGATTTCTGTCTCCCTCCCTTTCTGAATAGTGGAGTTACATTTGCTATCTTCCAATCTAATGGGACCTTACCTGATTTCAAGGAGTTTTAATTGCTCCACCATTAGTGGCAATGCCATCAATTGCCTCGACCCTATGCTCTGGATTACCCTCCTACACTTCTCTGCCTCTCTACTTCCCTTTCATTCTTTAAGAAACGATTTGAAACCTCTCTGTTTGACCACGTTTTTGGTCATCTGCCCTGATATCTCTGATGTGACTTGGTATCATACTTTGTTTCATAATATTCCTGTGAAGCACCATAGGATGTTTTATTACATTAAAGGTGCTTTAGAAGTGGATGTTGATGTTGTTATTTCCACCTCCATGGAAGCACAGACTAAGGCCACAATCTTACTGGCTCACCTGCTGCAGCGAGGTCGGAGAATTTAGCGCCCAGCCAAATCTCTGTTCACCGCAGTGGGATGGGAAAATCCCGCCGGCATGAACAGTAGTAACATTCCGGCCTACAGCTTTGCTGCTCACATGGGATTGAGTAAATAATAACCTGTACACCAGTTTCCAGATTATGGAGGTCATAGCGCATGATATTGGTTCACAGATCTTTCATTAACAGATGCCATTGTACCAACCATTCGACTAATGAGTGGAGACACAGTTTCAGGGGAATGGTAATGGCTGCAATCCCCTGCCTGACACTTCTCCCTCTCAGGACAACAGAGACTGGCAGGCTGGCCTTGTGTCTCAGAACACTGAGCCAGTCAAACATATGGGTTACATAGGTCAGGATATTTGCTATAGAGATACGGCCAGTAGCTGTCCCCTACTACGAACAAACTGCTACAAGATGAGGACCAGTTCAGCCTCTTGACACTTTTATGTAGCATCAAGAGTCAACCACCTCCAGCAGTGCCAGCCTCCTAATTGAAGCAGGGAAAATCACAGAGTAAGGTGAAAGAAAGGCATCCAGGCAAACATGTTGTTTGGAAAGGATAGATAGACACCTATTCACTGCAATAAAATAAAAGGTGTATAGACATTATGCTTTGCTATTGATGGAATTTACAGTCATATAAAAAGGGGGTACATATTTGGTGCTGACTTTAGTTAGTGTTTATAGGCATGGTGATGCAGGGCAAAGTGAGCTGAAAGCTTGTCATGTATTGGATGGGTATTGAAGTGAGGGAAGTTTTGTTCATTTGTAAGTGGCAAAGAGATAGGTTAATAAATAGGATGGGATGAAGTAAGGTGGGAAGACTGTTTTGTGCAGCATAAACACTGAAAAGACCTGATGGGCCAAATGGACTCCTTCTGCACAGTAGGAATTCTATGATCCTATGATTTCTGTAGAAGTCCAGAAAACAATATGGTGACAGTGATTGCAGCTTGGATCTTGGAAAATCCAGCAACCCCGAAGGATCAGGTAATCCTATCTCACGGCTTCCTTGCTGTAATGTAAAAGGTACCTCAGTCACCTGACAAATGCATGGCCAAACTGATGCCCTAGATAAGCAGTACAGATAACTACCTGAGATGAAGTAGTGCCATCAGGTTAAGTGCAGTGCTTAACCTCACAACCATGAAAAGAACAGCATTGATAGGTAACTAACCAAGTAGTGTTCATTCAATAGGTGACAATTTTGCCCTGATCTCTTTTTTGTTGGAGCACAAATAATCTTATACCCATCTTCCCGGGAAGGCCATCAGATGGTGTGCATCGTTTGCATATTCTATGGGAGAAATATCTGATGGATTGCATTCATGATGCGCGACAATCAAGCACGAGGTACAAGGCTTCAGCGATTGAAGGCTTTTATTGACAAACAATGGAACTATTTAAACACGAGTACACCATTCCAGACTGGAGGGGTCCCGCCTGAGCAGAGGGTCTTATACCTCTCCCAGGAGGCGGGGCCCGACTGGGATGTGCCATAACAGCATCCACCACAGGTATATTAATCCCACAGTGTAAACACCCTAGCCCAACAACAACATTATAACAACCCCACAGTGTCAACACCCTAACCCAACAGCAACATTAGAATAACCCCACAGTGGTAACCAACGATGGTTCACCACAATTCAGTTCCATCTTTTGCTGTTCTTCCTCAATCATAATGGCATGTGACCATAAGGAATGCCATGGTTGCTCCTCAGGAAGACTCATTGTGGGTTTCGGAAGCCAAGAATCGTCCGGGAGTCTGGTATTGCCAGAGCAGGTTCAGGTCTGTGCGGTAAGGAAATGAATATTGCTGCAGAATCCCTTAGCTCCACACTCAGCAGGCTCAACTCCCAGCTGTGCTGGCAACTGCCAAGACTGGCTCAAGCCAAATACAGGAAACTTGAAGATAATATTATAATTACTCCTCAGTATAATATATGTTAATACACTCACTCAAGTGGATCACAAGAATGTGTTAAAACACCGAATTCAGAGAAGAATTTGAGATACAAAAGCAGCACAAAAGGTTTCAGTCCAGTGGTGTCTCCTTGCTTTGGCTTGTGTGGCACATGCCTGGGGCCCCAGTTAAATATGGGCCTCTGCCAGGGTCTAAGTTTAGACTCCAGGTGAAACATACTATGAACATGGAAACACTGCGCACAACACTGGTTCAAAATGCACAAGCATTGTTCTGATTTTTTTCCTCTGGATGTGAGCATCACGTGAGTGTATAGGGAAAGTGCAGGAAAGTGCTGGTGGAGTGGATTAGCCACGATCCTATTGAATGATAAAATGGTGCCATGACAATAATCTCTCTCTCAATGTCAGTAAAACGAAGGAGATGGTCATTGACTTCAGGAAGCATAGTGGAGGGCATGCCCCTGTCTACATCAATGTTGATCATAGAAAGAAATCATAGAAACCCTACAGTACAGAAAGAGGCCATTCGGCCCATCGAGTCTGCACCGACCACAATCCCACCCAGGCCCTACCCCCACATCCCTACATATTTACCCACTAATCCCTCTAACCTACGCATCTCAGGACACTAAGGACAATTTTTAGCATGGCCAATCAACCTAACCCGCACATCTTTGGACTGTGGGAGGAAACCGGAGCACCCGGAGGAAACCCACGCAGACATGAGGAGAATGTGCAAACTCCACACAGACAGTGACCCAAGCCGGGAATCGAACCCAGGTTCCTGGAGCTGTGAAGCAGCAGTGCTAACCACTGTGCTACCGTGCCGCCTGTGATGAAGTGGAAATGGTTGAGAGCTTCAAGTTTCTAGGTGTCCAGATCACCAACAACCTGTCCTGGTTCCCCCCATGCTGACACTTTAGTTAAGAAAGCCCACCAACACCTACCTCCACATTCTCAGGAGGCTAAGGAAATTTGACATGTCAACTACGACTCTCGCCAAATTTTACTGATGCACCATAGAAAACATCATTTCCGGATGTATCACAGCTCGGTATGGCTCCTGCTCTGTCCAAGACTGCAAGAAACTATAAATGGTTGTGAATGTAGGCCAGTTCATCACACAAACCAGCCTTCCACCCATTGACTCCATCTACATTTCCCATTGTCTGAAAAAAGCAACCAGCATAATCAGGAACTCAAATACCCCGGACATACTCTCTTCCACCTTCTTCCGTTGGGAAAAAAATACAAAAGTCTCAGGTCACGTACCAACCAACACAAGGACAGCTTCTTCCCTGCTGCCATCAGACTTTTGAATGGACCTACCATATATTAAGTTGATCTTTCTCTACACCCTAGCTATGACTGTAACACTACATTCTGCGCTCTTTCTTTTCCTTCTCTCCTATGTTCTGAATGAACAGTATGTTTTGCCTGTATAGCGAGCAAGAAGCGATACTTTTCACTGTATCCCAATACATGTGATAATAATAAATCAAATCAAACCCAAATCAAAAAATGGCAAAGTGGGCTTGAAGGGCTCCATGGCCTACCCCTGCTCCTATTTCTTATGTTCTTATCACTGACAAGGAGAGCATTTATTGCCCATCCCTAATTGTCATTGAGCAGATGGTGATGAGCCATCTAGAACTGTGTTGGCTTGCTAGACCCCTTTAGTGAGTAGTTAAGAATTAACCACATTGCTAGGAGTCAGGAGTCACATGTCAGCCAGACATGAACAGCAGAAATCCTCCCCTTGAGGAATATAGTGAACTAGATGGGTTTTTCAACAATTCAATAGCTTCATGTTCGTTACTAATGAAACCAGCATTTTATTGTACCTATATTTAATGAATCCAATATAAATTCTCAGAAATACCATGATGGGATTTGAACTCACGCCTCCAGAGCATTCGCCTGGGACTCTGGATTTCTAGTTCAGTATTAACATTATGCAAAAATGCTGCCCAAGGTTGGAGATTTCAGCATTTTTGTTACAATATGAAACCGAAACAGAAATGCCGGAAAGAATCAGCTGATCTGGCAGCATCATACGCACTCAAAATATTTAACTCTATTTTCTCTCTCCACAGATGCTGCCAGACCTGCTGAGCTTTTCCAGCATCTTCTGTTTCTGCTTCAGTTTCCAGCATCTGCAGTATTTTGCTTTTATTTTCCTGCCATGAAAGTTATTTATTCCAGATATGTGTTGAAATTATGCAATAAATGGTCTAGAAGTTGTTTCCTGTGACAATTTTTTAAGTATATGCAGATTGAAGTAGAATTTGTTAGCAGAATCCCTACAGTGCAGACGGAGGCCGTTTGGCCCATCAACTCTCTGAAACACCATCTTACTCAGGTCCAAAGCCCCACCCTATCTCTGTAACCCCACACATTTACCATAACTAATCCACCTAATCGACACATCTTGGGATGCTAAGGGGCAATTTGCAAGGCCAATCCACCTAACCAGCACATCTTTCAGTCTGTGGGAGGAAACCGGTGAGGCGAGAGGAAACCCACGCAACCACATGGAGAACATGCAAACTCCACACAGACTGTCACCCAAGGCCGGGATCAAACCTGGGTTTCTGGTGCTGTGAGGCAGCAGTGCTAACCACTGTACTCGTTGGTGCCGCTCGTTGGCTGCCTGAACATTATATAACATTTAAATTGCTGTTGTTCCATTTCACACACCTTGTAGTGCACAAGGCAAACTTTCATCTGTTCTCAGAGCGAGGTTTCTCCCAGGCTTATACCTTGAAGGGTGCCACTCTGCATCAGCCATCACTGACCGGGAGTCTCTCCCACTCTTGCTGCCTGCCATTGGCATGTTGGAAGGATTTTGCAGATTGATTCCTAACCTGTTGGCCACGTTGTGAATGCAATTATCCCATAGTATGGGACAGTTGTGAAATGTTAATTAAATAAAAGTCAACGTTCAGTAATAATTAAGTACAAATTATCAAGTTAATTCCAAGACTAAGCCAAAGTCAAGACATATGGATCAAATTTCTGTACAAGACATTGGTAAGGCCAGTACAAGACATTGGTAAGGCCACACTTGGAATACTGTGTGCAATTCTGGTCACCCTATTATAGAAAGGATATTATTAAACTATTAAACTTGACTGCGTCATGATAGCTGATTTCACCTGGGTGTGGTAGTGAGATCAAAAGAGAAAATGCTGGAAAATCCCAGCAGGTCTGGCAGCATCTGTAAGGAGAGAAAAGAGCTGATGTTTCGAATCCAGATGACCCTTTGTCAAAGCTTGTTAGACCTGGTTTCAGATTCTAGCGTCCGCAGTGATTTGCTTTTATTCAGTGGTAATGAGGTGCTGTAGTTGCCTCAGCACTCTGACCTGACGAGGAAAAGTAAATTAGCCAAGTTCCCAGGCGATGATTAATGTCCATCCACTCCTGCACTGAACATGTGTGGACACCCTAAAGGGAAACCAATGGCCGAGTGGTGTTATCATTGGATTATTGGTCTAGAGACTCAGCTAATGTTCTGGGTTCGAATCCAGCGGGGGCGGATGGTGGCATTTGAATTCAATAAAAAATATCTGGACTTGGGAATCTGCTGATGACCGTGAGGCCATTGTCGATTGTCGGGGGGACCCATCTGGTTCACTGGTGTCCTTCGGGGAGGGGGATCTGCCGTCCTTGCCTGATCTGGCCTGCGTGTGGCTCCGGAGCCATAGCGGTGTGGTTGACTCTCAGCTGCCCTCTGAAATGGCCTAGCAGTACATAATGGTTTTGATGAGCAGATTTTTACAAGTACTGTGTATATGCTATCCCATCCTCAAGGAGCTGAGAGCTTGCGCAATGTATTCCAGTGTCATTGTACTCCAATGGTTTATTTAATAATCGATGTAAACATTGTTTTTAAAAAACAACTTTCCGTTCTGCAACGTTGGCTCAAATCTTCCAAACAGATTAGGACCGAGGTAGTTGAGTGTTTGGGGGCTAGTCGTGTGGTTGGAGGCGGGGAGGGTGTTTGGTTGTTGATTGTCGGTGAGAGGATTGGTTGTGAAATTACCCAGGTGTTAGACCTGGTTTTAAAAAATCTACCATTTCCTGATAACTATCCAGATAAGTATATGTTGCCTGGATTGAGTGGCATGCCTTATGAGGATAGGCTGAGGGAGCTCGGTCTTTTCTCCTTGGAGAGACGTAGGATGAGAGGAGACCTAATAGAGGTATATAAGATGTTGAGAGGCATAGATCGGGTGGACTCTCACAGGCTTTTTCCCAGGGTAGAAATGGCTGCTACAAGAGGACACAGGTTTAAGGTGCTGGGGGGTAGGTACAGGGGAAATGTTAGGGGGAAGTTTTTCACACAGATGGTGGTGGGCGAGTGGAATCGGCTGCCGTCACTGGTGGTGGAGGCAAACTCAATAGGGTCTTTTAAGAGACTCCTGGATGAGTACATGGGACCTAATAGGATGGAGGGTTATAGGTAGGCCTAAAAGGTAGGGATATGTTCGGCACAACTTGTGGGCCGAAGGGCCTGTTTTGTGCTGTAGCTTTCTATGTTTTCTATGTTTTCTAGAAAGAGTGCAGAAAAGATTTACTAGGATGCTACCATGGATTGAGTTATAAGGAGAGGCTCAATAGCTTGGGACTTTTTTCTCTGGAGCGTAGGAGACTGAGGGGTGACCTTATAGAGGTCTATAAAATAATGAGGGGCATAGACAAGGTAGATAGTCAATATCTTTTCCCAAAGGTAGGGGAGTCTAAAACTAGGGGGCATAGGTTTAAGGTGAGAGGGGAGAGATACAAAAGTGTCCAGAGGGGCAATTATTTCACACAGAGGGTGGTGAGTGTCTGGAACAAGCTGCCAGAGGTAGTAGTAGAGACGGGTACAATTTTATCTTTTAAAAAGCATTTAGATAGTTACATGGGTACGATGGGTATAGAGGGATATGGGCCAAATGCGGGCAATTGGGATTAGCTTCGGGGTTTAAAAAAAAAAAGGGTGGCATGGACAAATTGGGCCGAAGGGCCTGTTTCCATGCTGTAAACCTCTATGACTCTATAACTTCCTTAGTTATCGAGTCCTGGGGTGGGACCCAAACTCAGAGCTTCTGGCTCAGAGGCAGGGATGCTACCCCTGCGTCACAAGGCCTCCATGTAACATTAAAGTACCCGAATCAAAATGAGAGACGGATGAATATCCAATAATAATGCAAGCAGGGTTTTGAAAGACAATTGTTGCTCTGCCCCTCTGGGGAACCTGTTTTTAAAAAAATCATTCCAGTGACTTACTCGCTGCTTGTCTGCAAGTCTAATTTTTAACCTGCTCTTCTTATCAAGTGGGAGGGATAAGGGGGATCCACCCACTGGGGCCAGCTTTTCTCATCCCAATCTTTCTCATCCTAACCTTCCTCATCCCAACCTATATTGTCTGGTAAACATTTTAAAACCACCCAATTGGAATTTACCTAAACTGGCTGAATTTCTGGATGCAAATCATGTTTGTGAATAGATTGTGTGCCTGTTCAGGAGGCCACCTGTGAATGGATAACCACCACAGATTGGGTAGGAAAAGTACCTCTACTGACAGAGGTTGACAACCTCTGCTGTCCGAGTTTGACCTCCAGCCCTCTCTTGTTCACTGCTGGCCTAAATCTCTTGCTGCAGCTCTGAAGAAATCGCTGGCAGTCCCTCTGTGCAGCCTCCAATCCAAAACAGCCACAGCTCCTCGAATGTTCACGGAAAGTTTATTTATTTAAAGTCTATTTATTAGTGTCACTAATAGGCTTACGTTAATGCAATGAAGTTGCTGTGAAAATCCCCTAGTCGCCACAATCCGGCATCTGTTCGGGTACACTGAGGGAGAATTTAGCATGACCAATGCATCTAACCAGCATGTCTTTCGGACTGTGGGAGGAAACTGGAGCACCCGGAGGAAACCCACGCAGACACAGGGAGAACGTGCAAACTCCACACAGACAGTTGACCCAAGCCAGGAATCGAACCTGGGTCCCTGTTGCTGTGGGACAGCAGTGCTAACCACAGTGCCGCTGTGCTGCCACATTCTACTTCTGTATTCTACTTCTACATAACCTCACAGAGGTGACACAGGAAGCACCATTGCATCGTGAACATAAATATTTAAATGTTTATTCCAAGTGGGAGCTTATCACCAGCAAATCAGTACATTCACACAAAAGTGTTAGAGGCTTGGTATTCGAGGTTTTCTCTCCCATTTCTTCATCCTAACCTCCAGAAGCTGATGTACATTGGTGTTAGAATGAGCAAGTTTTGTTCTGTTGCATGGATTGTTGTTGCTGCAAAGGAACAAAGAAACAAAGTGTTCAGTCAGTGCAGAAAAGTCCCATTTAAAAGTGAATGTGATTTTGATCATGGTTATTGGAGGGTTGGTGAAGTCCTAGGTTATTAAGTCTTGTATAACCTTCTGACCACATACATTGTGGCTGGATTTCCAGCTGCACAGGTCATTTTATCCTGGTCCAGTGCAGATCACCTGATCCACAGCTCAAGGGTTAATGCTCAGAACTGCTTCTCCTGTGTTCAACGTCAAGATAAGTGGAAACAAGAAGACAATTCTTTTCCTTTTCAGCTTCCAGCCATCCTGTTGTGGGCTTTGATGTCAGCCTTTTAATCAATCACAGCTTTACCCTTCAAGTAACCAGACCAAGTCATGGAGTTCTCTTAAACAGCTGTTTAATCAAGCTATGTAGTTCAGACACTGAAAGTCACAGGCCACAGTCTGTAACTAGCCAGAGTGCAGAATTCCGAAATACACAAGCAATTATAGTTTCAAATTTGATTACAAGTAATTAGCGCACACCAATCACATTTTGTGAATTATCTCTATCCACTCAGAGTTATTGATTAAGGTTACATCCTTCAAATATTAAAACCAATCACAATCACCTTACGCTTGCTTCATTATAATATCCAATCAGCGTGAAGACTTAATACATCATTGTTGCAAGTTATCTTTGTCTCAATTTATGCCTGGGTCTGTATATAATGTCCTTTTTCCAATTCCACATGTCTGATATAGTGAATTTTCTCAGACAAATGGCCTTGGTGCTTATCCGTGAAGACTTTAATAAGAACTGTTTTTATCATAGCAGCTGATGCAATTTTTAAACTTGTGTGATTATTAACCCTTTCACATCCCTTTAGGCTGTCATAGAAAACTCAGGGAAAAAAATGAATTGAAGAGCGCTGAGGCTCTTCTGGCCTATGATCCAGCTTCTGGCAGAACTGGCTTGACAGACAAGCTGCCACTTCTCTGCCACACCGGCCTCCAGTTAAAAACAGCAGGCCGAGCCCCGATGATGACAGGGAAGCCCATTCCACATACCTAAAGAGGACCCCATTGGCTCAGGGTAAATGTCCTCTGTGGCTGGAAAAATACTCAGTCATATTTCAAGCTGCGAATTGTCTATCCTATCGCTCAACATCTTCTTCCTCTCCTGACTTTTTCCCACATTGTACAGGTTCGCCGCAATGATGGTTCATTCGATTTCTCCGTCTCCATTCAAATGAACCATTATTTGGATTAAACGGGTAGTTTTCCAGCTGGATATTCTTCCTCCCACTAACTCCCCATTTCTCCAGGCTGTGGAGTAGCACTGTTACCCATTGGCTTCCCTGCACATTATGGCTAAATATTTATCTTAATTATTCATCAGCTTTCAATTTGCTCAATTACTACCTCTCCTTTGCCCTTATTCCCAGCTAAACCTTTAATCCCACCCATCCTGGCCACTCTACTGAGTATGACCATCAATATTCACTTCCTAAAATTTGAGCGTTTTGTATTGGAGCATAAAGCGCACATAATTGCTTTGGCCATCCAATGTGGCTGGATTGCATTAAAGCTGTTTGGCCCATTCACACCTGACAAATCTGCCCACTACTTCTTGCATTGCGAAGATAACCTCCGAATTCTTTCCATCGAGAGCAATCTTTAAACTTCTCTTACACATCTTCGTCATCTCACATCCAATAACAAATGCGAGGAGCTTGTAGACACTGTCATCACTGAGTCTGAGGCTATTCATTCAACTGATTCTGCATCTTCCCACATCTCCTTTGGTGAGGAAGTCAAAGTGTCCTTCAGGTTCTCCCCATTATTTTGCTGGAACTGTGTATTTCTCTCATTGTTCTCCTATTTCCCCTTATGTACTCTCCAAGCATATCTTACCCATGAGCCCCATCTCCTGCTGCTTCGATCTGTGCCCTCAGAACTGCTGAGCACACATCTGCTCATCATGGCCCCTCTGCTAGCTGACATTGTAACTGGTTCCCTCTCCTCGAGTACTGTCATCCTCCCGTTCAAAACTGCCATCAACATCTCCCCTCATCAAAAAATTCATACTCAACATCTCTGTTCTTGAAAACCACTGCCTCATCACCCACCTCCCTTTTATCCCCAACATTGTCTCATATACTGTTGCCTCCCAAATCCATGTCCATCTTTCTCATGCTTGAATCACTCCATTGAGGTTTCTGCCCCTGCTACAGCACCGCGATAGCCATAATCAAAGTCACAAATGACACCCTGTTTGATTGCAACCTTTAAGCACGATCTACATTTGTCCTCTTCAACCACTTTGCTGTCTTTGACATACTCTGCCACACCTTTTTTTCCTTTAATGTTTACCTATCTAACTATGGTCCATGCTTTTGTCATCGCTATACCCAACCTTTCAAATGTTCTCCTTATTGACTCCCATCCGAAATTCTTCATAAATTTCAGTTCATCCAGAATTTGTTGCCTGTATCCTGCCACTAACCAAATCTTGCGCACTCAGTTCATAGTCTCCCTGACTCACTTTGGCTCCCAGTTCCTCAAATTTTGTCTAATTTTGAAGAGTCTTGGGGTGCTTTTCTATTTTAAAAGTGCCACATAAATGTATGTTGTTGTTATTGTTGTTATCGTACTCTTGTCAATGCTACTGCTGACCTCTAGAGACAGTTTTCCACTGCCTCTCAAACACTCAGATGAATTTGCCCATTTTTGGCTTGATTTATTTTTATCATTAAAACACGCATCTGATGCATCCTATTCCAGGATGTGAGTCATTTATGCCATCCAGTCTTCCAGATGTTATGTGAAGCAGATTTCGCAAAGAAAAAATACATACATGGAATCACACAAAACTGAGCAGGAAATCAAATCAATTTTTAATAACCTCCACCAATTCAAGGTGCTGATTTTCAAATGCACAACACGTTACAAAATGACATATTAGAAATTCTAGCTTGCATGTCAAATTCAAATCCGGGTAACTTTCCCCCTGTTGGCACTCTGTACCTGAGCGTAAAGAGTTAACATCAGGAGCAGCTGATACTGTTGTAACTACAGATGTAACTGTGGTGTACCATCTAAAACACAATGGCAGCAGATAGAATGTAAAGACCCAGAAAAGTTTTAAGAGAAGACTACAGGCCCAAGAGACCTCTGAATTATTGGAGAAAAACAGGAAAAAGGATTGAAGACTCATCTGAGAATGGAGCATCACAAGTGATGCAAATGCAAGCAAACACATAGACCCAGAGTCCAGAGAACAATGAGTACAAATCCCAATCGAACAGTTAAACTGCTGAAGCATTATATTGCCATTCCCAGAATCATTCCAAATGCTCACAACAGCCTCAACACTGGGATGAGTGGAGGAAGAGATTCTCCAGATACAGAACCACTTCAGGTTTCCATAAGAAAGACCAGAAGAATCAGGTCAGTTCTCTACCCTACACAGTAGGGACCATAGCAGATGATGTTATTGCAAGACAAAACATCAATGAAGCTTCAAGCTCAGATGAGAAGTCCTGCAGGCACTCAATTAGCACTTCATTGTTTGAAAATATTTGATCATTGAATGAGCGAAATTTAAATAGTGGAGGCAAAATCTGGATGATTCCATGGGCTCAGTTATAAATGATCTCTAAAGATTTATGCGGAATTGTGGCGATGGGATCCTCAGAGATGAATTAACACGTGATCTTATAGTAGTTGGGGTCTTAGATGAATTCTATCAGATCTTCTGCAAAACAGACAGACTTAGCTTAGAAAGCTGAACAGTGTGATTGTTAATGGGGAAAATGATGTCCCTTAGTGAACTCATTCAATATGTTGGACAGAAAAGGGAAAGTGCAGTGAAGCAAAAACATGTGAAATTGAGAAAAAGGGTGCCAAGCGCCATCTTGGGATGCTCCTGGCGAGACAGGAAGACCCTCCATTAGTGAGAAGAGTGCCCAGCAGGGGGAGCTCAGTGCTACAACTGTGAGAAGTTAGGACATTTTAAAATAGCCGACAGATCCAAAGTTCTGAGAGCTTATATGAAGCGATAACAATGAAACCAAATAAAAATAGAAGAGCCACAGAAAAAAAACCAAATAACCTTCTTAGGAGAAGTTAATGAAACAGAAAATAACTATTGGAGTATTGTTTTACCTCAAGCTAGGCAGGTGTTTCTATATTATCTGATTGCGTGAAGTGGCTTACAAATACCACATTACCACCATCTCGTGCAAGGTTCAGAAGGGACTACACTAAAAATAATGGACCAACACTTGACAAGATTAAGATGCAAGGATTAAAAATAGTGGAATCCCTCTCTGTGATAAAGACTCAGGAGTCATCATTACTGAGCAGAAAATCATGGCAACAGCGGCTGTAACTCTCACCAAATTAGCAAAAAACTCCCTCTTCACAAAATTAGATCTAAACAGTGACTCTTGGCAGTTGTCTCTGGACAAAGAAGCCAGACAGTTAACTACTTTTACTACTTTTATTATCCCATTTGGTAATTATTGTTTTAACAGTTTACTGTTTAGAATTGTTTTTGCACCTGAGATATTCCAAAGGACAATGTCTCAGACCCTGGCAGGTATATGTAATGTCCTAACTGTGTTGGGGGTTGTGGGTTTCAACAGAAAAAGAAAAGGTGTGGTTTGCACATGTAGATTCAAACAAACAAGCAACGGGTTTATTGAAGAGCTGCTCTTATTCTGCTTCAGCAAACACCACTGAAAGTAAAACAGCAGCCTGAGCACACACCCTAATAACATCACCATCAAATCATGTGATCAGTTCTGAAAGCAACCTGCACCCTTTTTAAATATATAAAAGTATGGAAGGAGTAATATGGCATATGTATGACACTCTCGTATACAGTTCATTGAGGCAAGAACGTAACTATTGAGTCAGAGCAGTCCTCAAAGTCCTACAACAAAGAGAACAACAAAGAACAATACAGCACAGGAACAGGCCCTTCGGCCCTCCAAGCCTGCGCCGCTCATGTGCCCACTAGACCATTCTTTTGTATCCCTCTATTCCCAGTCTGTTCATGTGACTATCTAGATAAGTCTTAAACGATCCCAGCGTGTCCACCTCAATCACCTTCCTTGGCAGTGCATTCCAGGCGCCCCCCCCTACAAGAATCAAGTTTGACATTAAATGACAAGTGTGAATTTGCAAAGCCCATGAGACTCATGAGTTATGATTCAGTTACTGAGTACATTCAAGGAAAGTACCAGACAACGGCAGAGGCATTGTCAAGAGTGCCAGAAGCTGGAAGATTGGAATTTTATTGAAGGTGTGGGAGAATATACTTTGCTTATTCCTTAAGGCTTACCAGCCACAGAGAAGATATAACAGGAAATTAAACATGTGCAACAGCAGGATAATGAGTCTATCAAAATAAAAGTGTATTGCCAGAATGGATGGCCTGGTTATGCTACAAACAACCCTATAATTCACCATTACTTTGAACAGAGGAAACATTTTATGATCATTGATGGTTTCTTAGTTTTTAATGACAGACTATTCATTCCTAAAACAATTTAACTCGACATTCTATAGAAAATCCATCAAGATCACTTGGAAATAGAAATAGCGAAAGACCAAGCAAGAGCCCAGCAGTCAGGCTGGTAGTCAGGCATCAGTCAGCCTATTTAAGTGTTAATCATGAATTTCCTTATGTGTGCAGTGAATAGCCAACAGCAGAGCGAACCATTGGCACCCTCCACCTTTCTTTCAAGACCATGGCAATGCCTTGGAATGGATTTATTTGAATTCAAAGACAACGTTTTCATCATTATCATTGATTAATGCTCCTGATGGTTTGAAATGAGTGGACTGCAAAGAATCATGGCAGAGGCATTACATTACACGTGACATCCTGGATGTTGTGGTATCAGTTTGCTGATAACGTATTCCATAACTATGCTCAGTAATATGGTTTCATGCATGTGACTATTTCACCTAGAAATCCTTAGTCATACGGAGAAGCAGAAAGCAGAGTTCGAACAATCAAATAATTGATAAAAATGAACAAAGATATTGACTTAGCCCTACTTATCACGGAACCTGCAACCACTTCCATCTAGAAGGGCAGCAGACACATGAGAACACCACCACCTGCAAGTTCCCCTCCAAGCCACTCACCATCCTGACTTGGAAATATATCGCCATTCCTTCACAGTCGCTGGGTCAAAATCCTGGAATTTCCTCCCTAAATGCATTGTGGGTCAACCCACAGCACGTGGACTGCAGCGTTTCAAAAAGGCGATTCACCACCACCTTCTCAAAGGCAACTAGGGATAGGCAATAAATGCTGGCCAGCCAGCGATGCCTGTGTCCCACAAATGAATAAAAAACCTCATCAATGCAAAATGGGCTCCGACCATCAGATCTAATGATGGGAAGGCAGTTGTCAACACAATGTCCAGCTCTACAACAAATGCTGCAACTTAACACTACCTCAGATGATCATGAGAAAGTTAGGAAGCTTGAAGAGCAACAGAGATGGTCAATCTTGTAACTTCATCTTTAGGCACAAGGTCCATGATTTGAAAGTCCCATAGTCTGGGAAGAGAGTGTGGATACGGGATCAACAGAAAGAAGACGTTGTAATAGAAAAAGCACCACAACTGAGATCGTATAAAATTAAGACGAACAAGGGGATTATCAAAAGGAACCAAATAGCCTTCCATTGGGAAGGAAACTAATGGAACCTTGGACATACCATTTCGATCTGGATGGAGACAAGGAACCAGAAACAAATAGAAGCTCTACAACCACCCAGGTGGAAGGCACTCCTATTGAATGAAGACAGAGTGCAGTTCATCCTTAACCCCAGGACCAGATTAGGGAAGTTAGCCAAGGCATCACAGATATTAAACGCTGTGAACCCTGAGAATTTGGTGGAAGATGTAGGAGGATGGTTAGGATATAGTTGGGATAAAGACTTTGGAGTGAGATGTAGAGTAAAGGGTTAACATCAGGAGCACCTGGTACTGGTAACTACTGATATGAATATGGATTGAGAGGAGGAGTGGCCAAGATGTAACTGTGATGCAGTGTCACATGATTAAAAGACTTTAAGGGCGGTATGGTGGCACAGTGGTTAGCACTGCTGCCTCACAGCGCCAGGGACCCATGTCCAATTCCAGCCCTGGGTCACTGTCTGTGTGGAGTTTGCACGTTATCCCTGTGTCTGCGTGGGCTTCCTCCGGATGCTCCGGTTTCCTCCCACACTCCAAAGATGTGCAGGTTAGGTGGATTGGCCATGGTAAATTGCCCCTTAGTGTGAGTTGAAAGATTAGCAGAATAAATACGTGGAGTTATAGGGATAGGGCCTGGGGTGGAATGCTCTTTCAGAGAGTCAGTGCAGACTCGATGGGCCAAATGGCCTCCTTCTGCACTGTAGGGATTCTTTGATTCTATGACTGAAATCTGGTGGCACCCAGAAGTACAACCCCATGCTGAGTGCTGAGAGGTATATTGATCAATAAATGAACAATAGTTTTTACAGATAAGAGCCTAAGGTAGCATTCACAGAGTACGAGGCAAATCCGAAAGGTGCCCCATCTAAACCCTGAACCCAACACAATCAAGAGTGGTTATTTCATGTGAAGTCATTTTAATTCACATAGGTAATCAGGTAAATTTCTTCCTACATGTATATTGTGCTGATCACACCACATGTGCAACATTAGAATGATATTCCAAACCAAACTAGACCAACAAGATATACTTCATTTCAAACCACTGCTTTATCACTTTATCATAATAAATGCCGATCAAGGTTTGAAGGGTCATGGATCTTACTGAGACTAAAAAAAGCTGTCTCTAGTTCAATGATAATTTGTTGAATCCACTCATTTTTACATTAGTGTCGTCTTCATGACTCGAAAAGCAAAAATTTATCTTTGATCACAGGGAATTTTGCCAGCCGAATTGATGATGCAAAAGATTCTGATGAACAAGTTGCGCACAAAGGAGCTGAAGCTGCCTTCTCACCGTACTGTTCTTTTACATGACAGCATGTACATGTATCTTTGTTTAGTGAAACACCATTCTTGAAATAGGAAAATATACTAAGCTTGTTGTGTTCGCTTGACTATCAGATACTGTTATTCAGCATTCTGTAGAGTGCTTTGAGAAATCTTTCATAGAATCCCTGCAGTGCAGAAGCGGCCATTTGGCCCATCAAGTCTGTATTGACTCTCTAACAGAGCATTTTATCTAGGCCCTCTCTCCCAGCCAATCTCCACAACCACACACACTTCCCATGATTAATCCACCTAACCTACACATCTTGGGATACTAAGGGGCAAATTAGCATGGCCAATGCACCTAACCATCTTTGGACTGTGGGAGGAAACCGGAGCACCCGGAGGAAACCCACAGAGTCACCCAAGGCCAGAATTGAAACCAGGTCCCTGGAACTATGAGGCCGCAGTGGTAACCGCTGTGCCACTGTGCCACCCCTAAAATGGATACCACACACATCAACCTCAATCAGTCTTTCTCCCCTTCTCCAACCCTAACTCCGACATATACATACTTCATACAGACAGTCACCCTAGGCTGGAATCGAACCCGGGTTCCCGGCACTGTGAGGCAGCAGTGCTAACCACTGTGCCACCATGCCACCCCATGTATATGTAGATGCTATAAAATTGCATGTTACTGCATTTAACTCATGATTTAATATGGACGGCCACTTGGCGATAAGTACCAAGATAAAGAATCATCATGCTCACATATAGGGCAGAATTTTCCCGTCCCGCCCGCCATGGGAATATGTAATGGGTGGGACATGGACCATGCACAGGTCCATTGACCTCGAGCATGATTTTCCAGTCTTGGGGCGAGCGCGGTTGAAAGATCCCGCCCGCAGTCTTCCTTTCCTTATAATCTTTCAGATAATAGTCACGTAAAAGGAGAATCCTAAAACGATGTGCAAAAGGGAAAGTGCTTTGAAAACTTTCAATATTACCCCATAATGAAAATCAGGAGATTGAAAATTTAGATGGATTCTGTTTTGATGTTGCTTTTCTTGCTTAAACAGCAACAAAAATATTGCACTGTTATTGCTACCAATTGCTCCTTTGATAATGACAACTCGAATAAATCAGAACGAGACAGCATTAAAGAAAGAACTTGTCTTAGCATGTCCTCACAATACCTCAAAGCCTCTAATAAATTACTTTTAATTAGTAATCACTGGCAGAATGTAAGTTGCCAAGTTACACACAGTAAGGTCCCACAAATAGCAAATAAGATTAATGACCAGTTAATCGGTGCTGTTGGTACTGATGAAAGTTAGAATTGGATAATAAACTTCCTTCTGCTAATTTTAAGGGAATGATGCAGAACTGATGGGACTAACAACAAGTGATAAACTGCTACACATTTATCAGCAACCAAGCTATGAAACAGCAATGACAACACAGCAGTCAGGCTTGTCACGTGTAGCACTGGCAGTAGACCTTGCAAAAGGTATATCAACAAATGAATGAAGAAGAAAAGCACTATCTTGATTCTAATCATTACTTAGATTCTTTGGAATTCATTTTGCCTTTATCTTCAACAATTGAATTCTTCTGTTTCTTGATATATAATTGAGACTCTTGCTTGTCTGTACACAATGCTTCACCCTGAAAATTCAGACAATATAGCATGCCAAAGATTTAAAAAGATTCTTTCTTTGTGAAAAAAATGTTTAGCTTTAATGACAGCAGGCATGTTAAAATGCGTTATGTCATTCGCTTTTGGCATCTTCTGGTGAGAACATTTCAGACTTTTCTGATCTACTGAAAAACAACTGGCAAAATACCTTCTGTACTGATTTTGTCCGTGTACTTATTTTGAACATGCGCTCTAACCTGGCAACTAAGATTGTGTTGGGGCTAGTAATGTCATTTATGTCAGATTGTCATTTTATTGAGGTGTTTGAATGAGTCTGCTTTTTTAGAAGCAGAAAGATTTAACAAAATATTTTATCCAGCTTCACTATTCATATACAGAGCCCAATTTTGAAGAAATGAACCATTCCTCACCACCGTCCATCTTTAGTATTGACGATATGGGGTCATTTTTCACTTTTTACAAGCTCTTTCAGAAATAACTGCAGACTTGTATTATCAGAATTACCTCGGAGAATTGTAATTATTATGGTAACAAGTAAAATATTCTAGGTGCTGGAAATCAGAAACAAAAATAAGAAGCAATGGAAGCACAAAGGAGATCGGTCCCCATTAATGGAGAAAAGGAAAAAAATATCTTGCTTTTATGTAATGCTTTTCATGACTAACAGACAAAATGGTACTTTTAAAGCATTAGTGCTGGTGTAATGTAGGGAATTGTTATAATTTAGGTCAGAAACTCTAAAGTGCTTTTTAAGAAGCCTGCCTGGATCATAAGTTTCGCACTTTGAATTTGGCTAGGATAAGCATGATATGTTTCACTTCAGGTATGACTCAAATGACCCACTAGGGAGCTTTTATCAAACAAAGTTTATTTGAGAATACAGTTAACATGTATAGAAAGAAACTTTGCAATAACTTTTATCAATTACAAACAAAAACAAAACAACCACGATAATGGTTAATAAATACATCTAAAATGTTCCAATCAAACAAAACTTCCCATAGACAAAATTCTTTCCACAGGTTTAACACAGCAAAGACTAATGCTCACGTGATACCGGAACTGAGTCCTTTGGTTGGAGAATAAGAACCCTGGCTTCTTATCCCTGTAACTTCTAGCAGCCTTCTGGATGCACCCAGAACAGCTTGAAGCCAGAACAGCTTCCCAAAACACCAGGGGCAGAGAGAGACTCTCTGGGCAAGTTAGCCACCAACAGCAGATTTTTCACTCCAGGAAGATGAAAAGCCTTTTGTTCAGCTAACCAACAGAATTTCCAAAACCAGCAAGAGAGAGAAACACTTCTTTTCAGCTTGATGTCCCTTCTCAATTAAACTGCAGCCAGCCGAACAGAAAATGAAAACCTTAAATTCACTAGGAAGGAAAAAAAAACTATCTAGAACTGACCTGCCAACGAGCCTTCCTCCTAACAATGCAGGGTCATAAAAGATCCCAGAGTAAAAATAAGCAAACCCCAAATAAACCACTGAAGGAGCAATAAAGGGACTCTTACAGACAACTCAGCAACAACGAAATAAGCTGAGGCTGTGAGAGCTGCAGGGAATATGAAGTTTAAAAAATCATTTCTTAAAGGTACGCTAATGTCACAGAATAGAAATGTAGAAAATAGGAGTAGGAGGAGGCCATTTGGCCCTTCGATCCTGCTGCGCCATTCATTATGATCACGGTTCATCATCCAACTCAATAGCCTGATCCTGCTTTCCCTCCATATTGTTTGATCCCCTTCACCCCAAGTGCTATAGAAACTTAGAATGAAAATGCAGAATGCATATAATAAGGTTTCAATTGCAAACCTTTCTTCAGAGCTGCACGATAAAAGACAAACAGGCATATTAATTCAATTAGAAAAAGGGGATGTGGGAAATATGTGTATTGCAAACACAGGCAAATCCAGAGAAAAATCATGAATGGAAGAAGCATTAGGATATTAAATTGATAAGGGGTGGGTGAGTAACCAAGAAGTAGGAGGCCTGGAGAAATATATCCTTACTCCGTTTAAGGTGATCTTGAATGTAGATGTTTTGCCATTAAGCAGTTAATCAGATTACTGCTGATTTATTGGGTGTTGTAAAGTAGTGGAGCAAAATTATCAATACCGGCCTTTTGGCTAAGATCAAGTGTAGTATGGATTGGATGCTGCACTTGGTTGAGGTCATTAGGTTACATTGAAGCTTCATATGTTTCATATGAAGCAATTTTTAAAAGCGGTGTCTCGGCCTTTTGGCTAAGATGCAAATGAGCTCAAGTCTTGGAGGAGGTATTGCTTTGCTCCTCCAATCAGCTTGGCTCATGTAGATCAGGCCCAGGACAGGGTAATTTGGTCGCTGGCCCTGTCTTGCCAGCCTGGATCGGAAATGTCTCAACTTGTTGAGACTCTGAATTGGATTTGATTCGATTGAATTGGAAAAGTACAAAATAAAAATTATCAATACCTTTTTTTATTGGGGAAACAATTTTTAAAAATCTAGGACTTGACATGCAATGTTTGAGCAAGCCTCGTATCACATGTTCATTGCGTGCAACATGTTACATATTTCCATGGACCACTCAAGCAGGCGCGCAACTAGCAAGGTTCTGCACCTGTGCAAATTGTCCAAGGCACGTTAGCTGGTACACTAGCTGGTGTTACTTTATTTGGCTTTGTTATTTATCCCTGAATACAAGTGTAAAATCTACAAGTTGGCCAGTAAATGTGCATTAAGTCACGAGGACTCCACTACTCCCGAAAGGAAGAGGTAAGCCATTAGTTCGGAACAGAAATTAGATGTGCTACAACGTGACGATGCTGGTGAGAAGGCAGCTACCATATCAAACTCACTTGTGTTTCTAGTAACAAATGTGTGCCCCATTAAGAAGATCAAGCATGAATATAAAGGTAAGCGGCCAAAGTTATTCCTCTAAGCACAATAAAAATTATCTGTGCTGGATGCAGTGTGTTAGAAAATATTGAACGATTATTGAGTGTGTAGATCGAGAACCTGAACCAAAGGAACATGCCTGATCTCCATGGCTTTGATGGGCCAATTAAATCTGTTGACCAGGGTATAGAGCAGGACTTGGCCAGGCTGACAGTCTCTCACTCAATCCTCCAGTTGGAGAGCCAGCAGAGAACCTTATCAGTTGCACAGGGAGGCCCACTGGAATCAAGTGCTCTTCAAGTGCTGAAGTTGCTATCAATGAGTTTCCTGCAGTTGAAGTACCCAGAGGTACAAGTCCCACCCACTGAGAGCTACCAGCCAATCTAGAGGTCAGCAGTTCATCATAGCCACGACCACCAGTGAGAGTGGTGACTACTGGCGGTAATGCATCCAATGGAGGCCCAGAATCTTTGGGGGACCCAAACCTCCGATGTGCAAGGGCAGGGTGGAGGTTGGGGTGGGTGAGGAGGGGTGTGAAGAGACTTGAGGTGAGGTGGTCAAGGACAAGGGCAAGGGGGTTGCTTTCAATGGTCAATCCCTTCCAGATGCTGGGTCCTTCAATTGGGAACAGAGTACTTGAATATGAGAGATCCACCTCCCTCCCCTACTGAGAAGGTTTGCTGGGCAGCATGCTGAAAGCATGGGAAAGCCATATCGACCTGAGTTAATCCCTGAGCCACAACCAAATTGTGGTAGGCTCATGGATAATGGGTGTCCGCCGGCTCAATAATGAGCCAAATTGATATCCTGTCACTGATGGTCAGAAATCCCATGTCTGTCCCTTCCATCCTTCAACTTAATCTGCAGAGGTTCTGCTGTTGCTGGGAAACTGACGTGCGACCTTTCCCACAATTAAGTGAGTCTGACCACCATGTTTCCCGTCACAAAGGGCTGCATTAAATCCAGCCCATTGTGACTATGGTCAACATGGTAGGATTGCCCAGGGTGGATAAAGATAACATTGATAAAATGCTGGAGTCTCACAGCAAGGCACTGACCAGTGAGGAGCTGATACAACTTGAGCAGTGGTAAAGGTGAAGTATAGATGATGCAAACAACTAATATTGCAACTCATGTCAGAGGCTCTCAATCTCACTTAAGGAGAACGGAAAATTTTCAAAGATATTGATCCTTCTTTGGAAAGAGGTTTAAATGTCAGCAGAGAGGTTAAAAGGATTATGAGTTGTGACAACGGGTTGTACCAAGGAAAGCAAAAGCACAAGGTACAACAAGCCAACTGAGCATTCTTCAAACCTGCAACCCACCACTGCTGTCCAAAATGTGCAGGTACCAGAAAGTGAGACTGAAGAAAACCCTGCATCTTCCATCTCCCAGTAACACCATCACACCTCATGGGATGGTGAGAGTTAATTATTTTTGTGCATTGTGTTTTGTTTATTCTTGACTTAAGAATTAATTATATCATGTCGTATTAAGGTCGAAAATCCTGGGTGGCAACACATCTGCTGAGGTTACAAACAATTGAATGGGAAAACCTGCTTCAATATAAGCAGTTTCGATTTAAGTAATGGTTTTCCGGAACATATATACGACTTAAAATATAAAATATTCGTATCTGAAAAATTGGGTGACATGGAATATATGAAAAATCAAGGGAGGGGTTGAACTATTCCTCTTTTCTCTTTTTGTTTTAAATGATCCCAGCTGATTATTTCCAAATCCTATTATTTCCAACCTAACCTTGCTTCATTTCTTGTTCTGATACCCCATTGCCATTTTGATGCCAATCTGCCACAGTTGAGCAGGGTGAAGTGCTCCGGCTTCCTCCCACATTCTGAAAGACATGCGGGTTAGGTGCATTGACCCGAACAGGTGCCGCAATGTGGCGACTAGGAGAATTTCACAGTAACTTCATTGCATCGTTAATGTAAGCCTTACTTGTGACGAGTAAATAAAGATACAGTCGCTCTGAGTTTCTGTAATAATTTCCCCAAACCCTAGCCCGATTCAGAAGAAACTCCAGGGAAACTGTGTATATGGCCATTTATGTCATTCGTCTGACTGCTGAAGTTACATCAGGAAATTGGCATAATTCCTGCGGAAATTCTACCCCGATGAGTTTATTTAAAAGGACTGCCAGGCAACAACAGCAGAAAGAACAAAGGAGCTATCATTTTAAATCTGACTGATCAGCTTTCTAAATGTTCTATTCTTTGTTACTTCCAAACATGGACACATGCTGTAGTGATACGTTAAGAATTTCATCAATATGCAGATGTTTGAGTAGCTTTATGTTCTGTTGGTGGTTAGCTCTGCTGCCTCACAGTGCCAGGTACCCGGGTTCGATTCCCGGATTGGGTCACTGTCTGTGTGGAGTTTGCACGTTCTCCCCATGTCTGCGTGGGTTTCCTCCGGGTGCTCCGGTTTCCTCCCACATTCTGAAAGATGTGCTGATTAGGTGCATTGACCTGAACAGACGCCGGAATGTGGCAACTAGGGGAATTTCACAGTAACTTCATTGCAGCGTTAATGTAAGCCTTACTTGTGACTAGTAAATAAATAAACTTTAAATAGACTTTTAAAACAGAAGAATGAGTTTAGTTTAATTTCAGTTCCTTTGGTTGAAACAAATTATACAGCTTTTTTAAAAAGATCTGCATGTGTTTTATTTTCTCCTGTAATCCATTTGACGGTGGACTGTGGAAGTTAAAGAATTTTTTTAAAAAATAAACAGTTCCTTATAGCGCAAGTTACACAGATGGTTCACATTTTGCCCTGTTAAGGATATGTTCGCTGACATATTGTCAACTATTCATACAACAGATTTTCGCATTGGTAATATAATTCATATGTCGGACCACTTGAATCCTATTTAGACAAGAGGTGTGAGACCATCTTGAGGAAATGGTTTCACGCTGCTACACTCTTGCATTAGCTGGAGAACTTAGACACCTTTCAAGCCTCAGGGCAAATTATCCTCTTTCATAGTTGGGAGACCATGGAGGCCACAAGCCTGGATTCTATGCCTTGCTAGCATGCAATACTGTGCACCTGGAGTGCAGCAGATGAAAATTTACCCCTTTATGTCTAATCTCTATAAGGTCGTCAGAGGCCTGACTTCCTGTTGGCTCTAGCAACTTAATATTAAATCAGAGCATATGCGTAGACACGTTTTTTTCCCTGATGAGAGTCTGTCATGGCCAGTCCCATGTGGCTGCAAGCAGATACAAGTCCCAAGCTGAGGCTTAGTATATTATAGCTACATAGTATATTAATATAGCTTTATCTTTAAAAACGTATTTGTTATGTCTGTTGGTGACATAGCCCCTTTAAGGGAACGGGTCATGTGACTCTGGCTGTCTGGCGATCTGCCGGGGATTGCCCTGGAAGGGCAATAGGAATTGGAGTGTGGAGCAAGTGAGACCTGCAAATAAATACCTGTGTTCCTCAACATCTGTCTGTGGAGTCAGTTCTTGGGATACACCCCAGTAGCAGAGTACACAACAGTATTCATAACTTTAAAAACTGAGAGTCACACTTGAGTCAGTTGTTTTGCTGACCCATCATGGATCATAGAATCAAAGATCTTTTTTATTCCAAGATGGCGCCGCCGGAATGAGGCGACTTCTTGCAAGCTGTGCCCAGCATACCTTCTAATTCTACCTTTTACTCTTGTTTTGTGCTTCTAAAACTTCATTCTAACTCTTTTAAACTCTCTAACAATGTGATCTTTCTCTACACCCTAGCTATGACTGTAACACTACATTCTGCACTCTCTGTTTCCTTCTCTATGAACAGTATGTTTTGTCTGTGTAGCGTGCAAGAAACAATACATTTCACTGTATGTTAATACATGTGACAATAATAAATCAAATCAAATCAAAAAGATCATATATCCCTCCAGTGCAGAAGCAGGCCATTCAGTCCATCGAGCCTGACCGACAACAATCCCTCCCAGTCCCCATTTCCATAACTCCACGTAGTTACCCTACTAGCCCCCTTGACACTGAGGCCCAAATTGCCATGGCAAATCAACCTAACTTGCACATCTTTGGATTGTGGGAGGAAACCGGAGAATCTGGAGGAAACCCACGCAGACACGGGGAAAAACATGCAAATACCACCTCAGCAGTCACTCAAGGCAGGAATTGAACCCGGGTCCCTGGTGCTGTGAAGCAGCAGTGCCAACAACTGTGCCACCTTGCTGCCCACCATCCTCGGTGGCCTCCTTGACCTCATACCGCCACTGCCACTGGAAACTACCATTAAAGTGAATTAATCTGAGGAAGGATACTAACATTGATTAAAACCATTTGCAAATCACTGGTTAAAATCTGACCCTTTATTCCTAACAATTGCACTAGTTCTGATGGGTGAATTGGGAAGATCTATTTTCCTGGAGAAACAGAGTGTTGTTGTTTAAATATTGGAAGTATGGGATACTCCTATACTGCTGCTGTTAATTTAGCAGAGTCCCCTGGAAAACATGCAAACAGTGCTTACCTGTGCCTCTCTGGGTCACCCGTAGATCTTTTGTTGGTGTTCAGTGGATGACATAGGAGAACCAACACAGATATTTCAGGCATTGTATTTTTAGTTGCTTCTATCATCACTACCCAGGTCAATAGCTGACATTGACTTGTATCCAGAGCATTCCTAGTGTATCATTCTGATGGTTATGGGCTAGAAATCCATCTACCAATTTTCCAGGTTCAGGGGTCATGATTTGTTACCTTCGCCCACTCGTTCAGATTGAAGTGGGTACGACACAATATTGATATGTCCATCTCATTGCCTGATTATGGTGCTGGGACAAGAGGGTTCACCCACACTATAGTACTCCAATCTCCATGCAATCTGCTGCCCCCACGCAAAGCAAGAAGATCAAATAACACTGATTGCCCTTTGTGATCCAGGCAGCCCCCTGCTCTTTGCCTGTTGAGCTTATACACTGGCCCATATGCCTGACAGAAAATAATTTGCTAGCATTTTAGTGATGGCATGCCCCATAGAGGTGAGGGTCCACTGGTTCAGTGACTCTGCACTGATGGTTCCAGTTTCCTCAATGGACTCCAGGAGGGAGGGAAAGTTTTACTAGGTCAGAAGGAAGATCAGATGGAGGCTAATGCTTGGAGTGCACCTTATGGATGTGGCAGCAATATAACTTAAATATGCTGACTTTCCATGGGTGGTCAAGGTGAGTGAATACATTCTCACATCTCATCATATTCTCATCACACCAACAAGCTCTCACTCAGTTCAATGTACCATTACTCACCTAGCTCAGAGTTCATTCCTAGCATTCACACACTGCATCTCACCCATGCATATGCACTAATGCTGCCAACATCACACCAATACCCCACTGCCTCTGCATATCCTCCAGCTCTTCAACTTTGGATCTAGTGATAATGCAACCCATTACATTGAATACAGCAGAGACTTTCCAGGATGATGATAAGTGATAGCCTTATGTCCCTTTTCAACTCCCCCCTCACCCTCTACCTAGTATATGGGCATCAAGTGAAAGCTGAAGATATTGTAACCATGGAACTCCTGCTTTCCTTATGCCCCCTTTTCCTTACGTTTACCTCCCCTTCCTGTTACCTTCCCACATTCAACCCAATTAAGCCCATGGTGGGAAGGCCTTTGGTTGGCCTTTAGATGGCCTTCTTACCTCGCACTGAGGCCCTCAAGTGAACTATTAATATTCACTTAAGGGTCTCATCCTGCTGCCACTGTTATTAATCCAGTGATGTATGTGAGGGGCAAGGGTGAGAGGGCAGGTTCCCTTATTCAAAGACATTCATTGCCTGACCAAGGGTCCCAGCATCAAGAAAGGGAAGGCTCACTGAAAGCCACCTTGCAGCTGACCCATCTTACCCAAACCAGGGCCTCCCACCCCATCTGGCTATCATTCACCTGTGGCCTGGGGTACAGCGACAATCCTAGGTTTCAGGTGGGTGTCATACCAGCAACAGCTACCACCTCCTCAGTGGCACTGCTGTTCAATGGAGCTGCCAGCCTCTGATTGGTCAGCAGCTCTCAGTAAGTGGGACTTCCACCTCAAGGGTCCTTGAACACAGGGAAACCCTGCCACTGTCTAGTTAAGTGCCTGAATGGCATTTAATTTGGCAAGCTTTGCCTAAAAACTTTCATGCCGGCAGACGAGATATCCCACCCCCACCGGTCCCCCAACACCTCCAGTAAATACTGCCCTGGACCTTCCATACAGTATAGAATCTAATATACACTCAGGATTGACACCTGGTGAGAACGCTGGCATGAGCGGATCGAGCCAGGCCAAGGGGCAAAGAGTAATTTGTGAGCCAGAGTATAGAGTAATTGGTGAGTCAACACCCCAACCGGTGAGGTCGCTGACTAATTCTGCTGTTGGCGACTCAGATGAGGACTTTGATGGGGTGGGCGACAGGAGCAGATGGAGCAACTGGATGATCTTTTTGTAACATGTAGGGAATTGTGTTTGCTCTAATTTACATACATTTGGGTCATATTTTAAAATTGAGATATGTGTTGTGACCATGTGGACACAACAGGATTTCTGTGGGAATTAGGTCACACTCCAACACATTTCCAGCTCAGAAAGAACAATCCTTCTGACTGAAAAATATATTGGAGAACATGATGCGTAATACAGCTGCTTCCAAAGGGGTGGAAATCTGATGACTTGGTGAGCCCCTGAAATCATCTAACTGACATCCAAACATGGGCACTGTAATTCTTTAGCAGACTACAACACTGAAACGTCTCACTATATACTTGAGTAGGGGTTTTAAAATTTAATTCAAAGATGAATTTCAATCTATAAACGCATGTCCTTTTGAAGAATGAGCTCAAAATCGATAATAAGAAATGCTAAGAAAATAATAAACACCAAGAATGGAATTCTCCCATCCCACCCGCCACAGGAACTGTAACAGGCGGGGGACGCACCATGCAAAGGTCCATTGACCACAGGCGGGATTCTCCGGTTTTGAGGCAAGCACAGCTGGAGAATTCCTTTGAAGACTTGGGATCAACCTGTCATCACTCATCAATTTTCTTTTAATTGTTTTTTAACTCAGTAATCTGAGACCAATCAATGAGTTACAGTTTGCTAATAATAATAGAGTAAGAAATCTCACAACACCAGGTTAACGTCCAACAGGTTTATTTGGAATCACGAGCTTTCGGAGCACTCACCTGATGAAGGAGCAGTGCTCCGAAAGCTCGTAATTCCAAATAAACCTGTTGGACGTTAACCTGATGTTGTGAGTCTTCTTACTGTGCCCACCCCAGTCCAACACTGGCATCTCCACATCAACAATAATAGAAGCAAAGGAATAATGAGAGGAACAATATGAACGTCTGGGGAAATAAGGGGCATCGTGGATCAAATCCAATTCATCACTTTCTTTCATTTCTCAAAGTGATTCTCACAAGCTAATTCTAATACCTTTCGCCTCAGATGATGGAAACTATTTTTAAAAGTAGCGCCATTTATTGACAGTTGATGTACTTCAATCATCTGATAAGGTCACGTACTTTGCTATGCTTGCCAATAGGATTAAATGCAATCAAACTGAACATTGTATTAAATTAATGTAAAGAGAAACATGCAAAGACTCAGTTTAATAATCCTTGTCAAACTGTATCAAAGTATTTTAGGGGCAATAATTGTTTCTGTTATGAATAAATTTTGACTCGCAGCTATAATGCTGTTGCAAATAATTTTGTGTAAACATCCCATTTCTCTGGTTTGTGTGTGCTAACACGGGGGTAGTTGGGTAATGTAAATCTTGCATTACAGTTTTCTAATTTAACAAACATAAAGTAGCACCTGTTACGGGTCCCATAGAAATCAGTAACTTTTTTAAAAAGATAAATTTCCCAAACAACCAGCACAAATACATTTTTAATGCTTTTACTGTAACAATAAACTAACCTCAACACAGATCAAACATTACTTAACAGGCAACTGATACAGCAAACTAAAGAAAAAGGTAAATTTTGAATTTATTACTTAAGACAACTGAAGTCTGCTTTATGAAACACTTTAATGCAATGCCCAATTCTGGCAGATATGTTGCATTATAGGAACAGTCCCATCATTGTTCCCAGCTCTCCAGAGGAGGTTCACTTCTCCACACTATGCCAAGTCGAACCTTCCAGTGCCCTTTGCCAATTGTTCCACTCTCTATTTGAGTTTTCTGAACCTAATTATCATCAACAAGGTACATTCCAGCAACTCCTCATTATAAACTTTCAAGAGCTTAGTCTATTCTGTTATCTTTCTTTTGATCAGAAGCAAAACTCTTGCAAGCACCCTGCTCGGTTGCTAACATTAAACAATTCATCCTGCTTTCCTACAATAGTTCCTCTGTTTCTACTTCTCAACAGCAACTGTCCTACTTTGCTGTGAAATATTGCAAAAAGGTGCTGAAGCCACCAGACCATTCAATGAGCTTTTATTCAAGTTTCTCTCCCCATGGCAGCTAGATCACAGGGGCATATCTCCAAGCTGAGTTGGTTATCCAGTATTCTCTATGTTACTTTGAGTTAAAGGTACATTTCCAAACATAGCCATCTTGTAAAGTTTAGTGTTCATGACACACTACTCATATCTTTTGTCTTTGCTGAGTATCTGGAGCCAGAGGAAAGGACACATTTCAGGGAGAACAAAACAATGGATTTTTTAAACGCAGAATTTACAGCACAGAAACGAACCATTTAGTCCACTGGCCTATGCTAATATTTCTATACTTTCCATGAGCCACCTCATGGAACCCATCAGCACATTCTTCTCTTCAGTTGAACCTCATGTACGAACATAGTTTCCCTTTAATTGAATTTACACTATTCATCTTAACTCCCACCTTTGGTAACAAGTTCCATACTCTAACCATTCTCTGGGTAAGGCGGTTTCTCCTGGATTTCCATCAGAATTTATTGGTGGCTGCCTTATTTTGATGTCTCCTTGTTTTAGGTTCTCCATAAGTAGAAACATCTTCTCTACATCTACATTTTTGAACACCTTCATAATATTGAGGACATCTATTAAATCACCCTTCAGTCTTCTTACTTCAAGAGGGAAGAAGCCCGGTTAGAAATATGAACCAACAGAAGCAAAATTTTAAGCTTTGCCCACAGGCAACTGTACCCTCGAGCAAATCACAGAGCAATATCCTATATCAGGATGATTAGAAAAGACAGTGCTTCGTAGGGCACTGAGGGCTGATAGAGAAATACATCATGTGATGTAGCATGATTGATCCAAGTTAAGCTGTTAGTTAAACTCGGCAATGCAGTGATTGATGGCTATAATTAAAAAAGCAAAATCCAATCCCTGCTCCTGATTTTTATCCAATGCCTCCTACTTTGTGAGAATAGACATTGAGGACTGAACCTGACTTGGCTTTGATGTCTTTAATGGTCAAAATCAACTATCAAAAATCACATCTCGCCCTCCTGAAGGGATGGTTTCCTCTGCGCCACCTTGGTCGACTCCTCAATCAACCCCAATAGAGCCTCTCCTTCCCATGGCACCTACTCATGCAAACGCAGCAGATGTCCTTTTACCTCCTTCCTTCCCACCTTTCAAGACTCTGAACAATCCTTCCAGAGAAATAGTGATTTACTCGTACTTCCTTCAGTTTAATATGCTGTGCTCGCTGCCCGCTATGGAATTTCCTCTACAGTAGGAACACTGTAAGTAAATTGGGTTAATACTTTACATAACACCTCTGTTTTCTCCACAAGCATGGCAATGAGCTTTTGCTTACATGTCAATTAAATTCTCCACCTTTCTCCCACTCGGCCCATATTATTCTTACTAAGGACAATCTACAAGTATTACAATAACCCACTAAGGCTCCTTTGAAAGCATCTTTCAAACCCATAATCTCGAATACCTTTAAGAACAAGAAGAGCAGACCACTACCTGCAAGTTTCATTCCAAGTCACACACTATCCTGACTGGGAACAATAGCACCATTCCTTCACTGTTTCTGGGTCAAAATCCTGGAACTCCCCTCTTTAGTAGTGCCTCTGGTATACCTGCCTCATAAGCCAGGTATAGACTGCAGCAGTTCAATAAAGAACCTCACCATCTTTTCAATGGCAAGAATGGATAATAACTGTTGGCCTTGTTAGTGGCACCCAAATCCAATGAATTAACAAAAGAGGCTGCCTTGATATAAAGGGCTGCAACTCTCACTTTTCCGCGAGCGTTCAGTTCTTCCTTTCATCATTGACCTGTAAATTATGATGAGGATTACTTGTAGAGAGGCTGATCTAAGAGAAGCGATTATATCTCAGGCTAATCATTCACCACTGTTTGGAAACGACAATGTGCACTGTGCTTCATTCTATCCCCTACTGTTTGCAAACATGCATTTTGTGCTTTCCTAGGGTGAAAACACCAATTGGTCCCTTATCGCTTAGGATCTGGAGTTCGGCTGCTGATCCAGTGAAGCTGACACATGTTCCAGTGAGAAAGCTTCCATGATATTGGGCATAGGGTGGCATGGCGGCACAGTAACTAGCACAGCTGCCTCACAGCACCAGGGACCCATTTTCAATTCCGACCACTCAGATCACTTCTGTATGGAGTTCACACATTCTCCTCGTGCCCTCATGGGTTTCCTTTGGTGCTTTGGTTTCTTCTCGCAGTCCAAAGATTTGTGGGTGAGGTTGATTAGCCATACAAAATAACCCCTTAGTGTCAGGGGGGTGGGGGGGGGGGGGAGGGTGGATGGCTAGCAGGTTAAATATGCAGGATTACAGGGATGGGGTTGGGTTGGACTGTTGTCGGTTCAGGCTCAATGGGCTGAATGGCATCCAACTGTACTGTATGGATTCTAAGATTCTATATTGCCATCAAAGACAGCTGTAGACTTGAGAGCCAAAACTGCCTTTTGCTGCACATCATTGGAGATTGACCTCAGACCTTGTATATAATGATGACATTCCTCAAATATCCCTTTTTTGCATGTGAGATTCCTGTATGGTGGGAGATATAAATAAGATTGAAACGATCCAAGGACATGCTGCATGATTCTGCTCAGCAGGAGAAATATACCAGTGTCACATCCTCAATCAAATATTGGGAATAGAAGTCCCGCCGGCGCGATTCACGATTTCTGGGTTTCGCCAGATCTTGAGCCTCTGCCGCCATTTCTTGCGCACGGAGAGTGTGGGCCCAAGATCGCCCCCATTATAAATTACATTACACGCAAAATTTTTACACACTCAGCTGTGCTCCAGCCATTATCTGATCCAACCACATTTCCAAATTCCGTATGTTTATCTAATGGAATTGTTATCTGCAGGCTGAAAGGTATATTATGCTCTCCACCAATTTCTGAAACAGTTATAGATGATCAGAAAGCATGTAATTATCAGCCCTGGAAAATAACGGCAAGTTACGCTGCAGGCAATGCACTCCAAAATGCAGTGTTGAGTTCTATAAAAAAAAATACAGTCAAGAAAAAGCCTGACTGTCCCAAATAGGGCAGCATGGTCTTAGGCTTGAGGATCTCCGCCTTAAAGTCAATGTACACTCCTTAATCTTAGACGAGTGTCAGTGATCTGAAAGAAACATCTTGAGAAGCTTGCTTCTCCACTGGATTTGTGGGTAAATCAAAGATCTTACTAGAAAAGGAATTTGCATCTTGGCAAAGCTCAAATCGTGAAGTAGCCAGGAACAACCTGTACCACAAGCCATCTGCGATTGACCAATGGGGGGAAAGTTTGTAATCTGCTGCAAACTATTTCCAGACAGGTTTCACATAAATAGTAAATTTTGCTTGAAGAATTTAGTATTCATGAAGTGTCCAAGGTAACATGCGAACATTGCTGTATATTTGATGATGCAATGCGAACACAAACTAACCATTTCATGGAGATTACAGTGCCCCTTTGGCAGCCTTAAATCCTCAGTTCTTTTCAGCAAAAGCAGTAACATTTTTATTGCAAAAGTCATAAATGAAGAACGCTTTGGCTTAATTGTACTAGATTGTCAATTCATCTCGCAAACCAGACAAAGCATCGAAGTAAAATAAATTGCCTGCACCCTTTACAATCCACCTGTGTGCTATTAATCTTATTCTTTTCGCGTTGCACAGTCAGCCTTTTTATTAAGGAAAAAACACACCCTTCGCATTAAATGCAATTAACAATCCTTGCATGTTCTGTGGGCCATAACCAGCAGAGGTCCTCGTCGAGCAGTGTGACAACCTTACTAGGTCAATGCAAACAAGCCAGCTCTCAAATGGGTTGTCTCTCCGTGAAGTCTTCCCTGCCCAATAGGCCAGTGGAGACCAATGAGAATTTCATGATTGTACCCTTCCGACAGAAATCCCTTATTTCCTCCTGACCTGTCCCTCCACCCACAATAAGATCATATTCTATGGCTGAGGAAACTTCACAATATAACACAAATAATTAAAAATATATATATTCTTGCTGTGAGATTGTGCCTGAATCTGAAAGTCCAGTGTAGGTCATATAGCCAGCCCAGCTGTCCTAGATAACATTAATTAGGGAGCTCATGCTGTTTTGACGTTCGATTGTGAACCATCTGATCCTTAGACTGAGGGCCATTTGGCATTAATGTAGTCCTTATGCTGCACTGCCAACTTCAGATAGTTCAACATTACAGAAATCTTTCCTTGGGCTTCACATCAATAAAACTCAATTTTACCTAAACCAATGGGTGAAACACAATCGCAAAAAATATAATTTTAACATGTTTGTACAAAATCCACCAGCTCCAAATTTAACCAAGTCCTCAACACATTTAGGATAAATAACTCTATCACCGGCAGGAATTTTACACAATCGTATTAATGGGCCTCTATGCTAATGTTGCAGTGTCCAGTTTAATTGCACAGATATCAATAGTTTACTCAACGTTCTCTGCTTATATCACGTTTCAGTCTTCCTGTTCTTCCTGCTGTCACTTAACAATTTACCAGTGTTAGGACCAATCAGCTTACGGAAAGAGTTACATTCTGTGTCACCAAATGGAGTACTGTGCATCAAGAGGGGAACATAGGAACATAGAAATTAGGGGCAGAAGTAGGCAAATTCAGTCCATCGAGCCTTCTCTGCCATTCAATCAGATCATGGCTGATCTCTCCCTGGTCTCAAATCCACCGCCCCACATGTTCCCCATATTCCGTTATCCTTTTTTTATTAGAAATATATCGATCTTCTTCTTGAAACCACTTAACAATTCAGACTCCATCTTGCAATGGGGCAGTGAGTTCCAAAAAATCACCACCCTCTGCGAGAAGTAGTTCCTCCTCATCTCAGTTTTAAATCTACTGCCTCTCAACCTACACCTGTGACCTCTCGTTCAAGATTGCCCCGTAAGAGGAAACATTTGGTCTACATTTACTTTATCAATCCCTTTTAAAATTTTATATACCTCAACCAGATCCCCTCTCATCCTTCTAAACTCCCGCGAGTATAAGCCCACTGTTTAACCTCTCCACATATTCGGAACAAAGTTAATGAGTTGATGGTGCAAATCAGCACTAATGGGTATGATCTAGTGGCCATTACAGAAACGTGGCTGCACGGAGACCAGGACTGGGAGATGAATATCCAGGGGTATCAGGCATTTAGGAAGAATAGACAGGAAGGAAAAGGTGGTGGGGTAGCTCTGTTAATAAAAGATAATATCAGGGTAGTAGTGAGGGATGACATAGGCTCTCAGGAACAAAACGTGGAATCGTTATGGGTAGAGATAAGGAATAGTAGGGGGAGAAAGACATTAGTAGGCGTGGTCTATAGGCCCCCAAATAATAATGTTGAGGTGGGGAGGGCTATAAACAAGCAAATAATGAATGCGTGCAAAAACAGAACGGCAATAATCATGGGGGACTTCAACCTGCATATTGATTGGCTGACTCAAGTTGGAAGGGGTGGGATGGAGGAAGAGTTCTTAGAATGCTGTCAGGATAGTTACCTTGAACAGTATGTTACAGAACCAACGAGGGAACGAGTTATCTTAGATCTGGTAATGTGTAACGAGGTAGGTAGAATTAAGGATGTTCTTGTAAAGGACCCTCTTGGGTCAAGTGATCACAATATGGTCGAATTTCTGATACAAATGGAAGAGGAGAAAGTAGGGTCCCATACCACTGTCCTCTGTTTGAACAGAGGGAAGTACGATAGGATGAGGGCTGAATTGGCTAAGGTGGACTGGGAGAGCAGACTGGTAGGTAGGACAGCTGAGGAACAGTGGAGGATTTTTAAGGAGATCCTTTTCAGTACTCAGCAACAATATATTCCGGTGATAAAGAAGGACTGTAAGAAAAGGGATAACCAGCCGTGGATAACGAAGGAAATTAAGGAGAGTATTAAATTAAAGACCGATGCGTACAAAGTGGCCAGAAATAGTGGAGAATCGGAAGATTGGGAAAACTTTAAGAAACAACAAAGAACGACTAAGAAAGCAATAAAGAAAGGAAAGATAGGTTATGAAGCCAGGCTAGCTCTAAATATAAAAAATGATAGTAAAAGCTTTTACAAATATATAAAAAGGAATAGAGTGGCAAGAGTGAATGTTGGACCCTTGGAGGACGAGAGGGGGGATTTAATAGTGGGAAATGAGGAAATGGCTGAAACTTTAAATAAGTTTTTTGTGTCGGTCTTCACAGTGGAAGACACAAATAGTTTACCGAATATTAACGATAGAGGGTTGGTAGGAGGAGAGGTACTCAATACAATTAATGTTACCAGGGAGGCAGTGCTTGGTAGACTAATGGGACTGAAGGTGGACAAGTCCCCGGACCCGGATGGAATGCATCCCAGGGTACTGAAAGAAATGTCAGAGGTAATAGCGGATGCGTTAGTGGTTATTTAGCAAAATTCGTTGGATTCTGGGGTAGTGCCGGCGGATTGGAAAACGGCTAATGTTACGCCGCTGTTTAAAAAAGGAAATAGACAAAAGGCGGGTAACTACAGGCCAATTAGCTCAACGTCTCTAGTTGGGAAAATGCTGGAATCCATCATTAAAGAAGAAACAGCAGGCCATCTGGATAAGAATGGTTCGATTAAGCAGACGCAGCATGGATTCATGAGGGGAAAGTCGTGCTTGACGAACTTGTTGGATTTTTATGAAGATGTGACTCGTGCGGTTGACAGAGGGGAACCGGTGGATGTGGTGTTTTTGGATTTCCAAAAGGCGTTTGATAAGGTGCCTCACAAAAGGTTGCTGAAGAAGATTGGGTCACACAGAGTTGGGGGTAGGGTGTTAGCGTGGATTGGGGATTGGCTATCTGACAGGAAGCAGAGAGTCGGAATAAATGGGTGCTTTTCTGGTTGGCAGATGGTAACTAGTGGTGTGCCGCAGGGATCGGTACTGGGGCCTCAACTATTTACCATTTATATAGACGATCTGGAGGAGGGGACTGAGTGTAGGGTAACAAAGTTTGCAGACGACACAAAGATAAGTGGAAAAGTGAATCGTGTGGAGGGCGTAGAAGGTCTGCAGAGAGATTTGGACAGGCTGAGTGAGTGGGCGAGGATCTGGCAGATGGAGTATAATGTTGACAAATGCGAGGTTATTCACTTTGGAAGAAATAATAGCAAATTGGATTATTATCTAAATGGAAAAAAATTACAACATGCTACTGTGCGAAAGGACCTGGGGGTCCTTGTGCATGAGACGCAAAAACCCAGTCTGCAGGTGCAACAGGTGATCAAGAAGGCAAATGGGATGTTGGCCTATATCGCAAGGGGATAGAATATAAAAGCAGAGATGTCTTGCTGCATCTGTACAGGGCATTGATGAGGCCACAGCTGGAATACTGTGTGCAGTATTGGTCCCCTTATTTGCGGAAGGATACATTGGCCTTGGAGGGAATGCAGAGAAGGTTCACCAGGTTGATACCAGAGATGAGGGGTGTTGATTATGAGGAGAGACTGAGCAGATTGGGTTTGTACTCGTTGGAATTTAGAAGGCTGAGGGGGGATCTTATAGAGACCTATAAGATAATGCAGGGGCTGGATAGGGTATAGGTGGAGAGATTCTTTCCACTTAGAAAGGAAACTAGAACTGGAGGGCACAGCCTCAAAATAAAGGGGGGTCAGTTTAGGACAGAGTTGAGGAGGAACTTCTTCTCTCAGAGGGTGGTGAATCTCTGGAATTCTCTGCCCACCTCGTTGAATATGTTTAAATCACGGATAGATGGATTCCTGATCGGTAAGGGAATTAGGGGTTATAGGGATCAGGCGGGTAAGTGGAACTGATCCACTTCAGATCAGCCATGATCTTATTGAATGGCGGGGCAGGCTCGAGGGGCTAGATGGCCTACTCCTGCTCCTATTTCTTATGTTCTTATATGTCAACCCTTTCATCCCTGGAATCAATCTGGTGAACCTCCTCTGAAAATTGGACACAATACTCCAGAGGCAGAGACCCAGATATGTGTAGTCTAGAAAGGCTGCATCATGCTGAAGCATTTACATGTATTGTGGATGTCACAATCAGACCATGCACAGAAAGGCACACAAGTGGAAAAGTCAGTTTAACGAGTTTGCATATGATTTTAATGCAATAAAAAAATTCATATTCGGAAGGCTTTGATGATTATTTTCTCTTCCTATCTTTCTTTTGGCTTTGTACCAAATGAAACCATAACACAATACCGGTTCTCAGGTCTCCCCTGTCTCTGTCCTGAACTGGCAGCTAAGTAGGCACACAAGAGAATCCTCTCTTAGAGTTCCCCTACTTATATTAAAGCACTGGGTCTCAGCCTGGTGCTTCCTCACAATGAAATTGGGAACTCAGCTGTGAGCTATTGTTCACTTCTTCTTCGTGTAATTGCATCTTCAATGTCTATTCCAGGCTTTCAAAATCTTCATTTCCTCAGAATGAGATTTTAGAATTGCCAAGAATGCAAAGTTCCCTGCGGAAATATAAAATACTAACTACAGATGTGTATTTAAAGACTACATCAGATTTTTATTGTGTTTTGAATAGAAGGAGGTGATGTTTAACTTTGCGGATCAATGGGATGAATATCAGACAAGTTCTACAATGGAAAGGTGATCTCTGCTTTATCAGATTACTACTGGGGTGCCTTCCATTCGAGGCTATTGTATGTAAAGTACTTGTGTTTATAAGCAGTGGGGAAGGTGGAAGATGTCTTTCACACCCAGACTAATTGAGACCCTTTATGCGGACTATTGAGGAGCACTTAAAGACACCATGCCACTATTGTTGCTATTTTACCAGTGACACCTCGTCACCTGGGGAGATTGCCGAGTAAAAGCTGGTACCCTCCCTGTGGGCGTAGGAGATGGTCCTCCTAATTGGACACTCTGTGGATCTTTTTTTATATATTCATTCACGAGATGGGAGTGTTGCTGGCTTGGCCAGCATCTATTACCATCCCTGATTGTCCTTGAGATGGTGGTGGTGAGCTTCCTTCTTGATTTGCTGCTGTCCCTGTTTTTTTTCACTTACTCAGAGGGCATTTGAGGGTCAGTTTGGAGTCACATGTAGGCCAGACGAGGTAAGGCTGGCAGATTTATTTTCCTGAAGGACATGCGTGACCCAGATGACAATTGACAAAGGGCGCAAAGCCAATTTAAGTATTAATGACAGTCAGTAATGCATCCGGCACAGCCATTTCCAGCCTCCCCTCATCAGCAAGAGGTCTCACCAATGAGAATGACTCATGGTCCCCACCAACAGGAACCAGACGCGATGGCCACGTCGGGGGGGGGCGGGGTCAGAGGCCATTGAAGCCCTAGCATGGTTGGGGGCATGGCCTAGCAGTGCCCATTGGCCATCGTGGCACTGTTCACTGGGCACCACAATTGTAAGAGTTTTAACAACACCAGGTTAAAGTCCAGCATTGGAATCAGTATTCTGTAATTTGATTTCTGTGTCTGTGCCCTGTTTGAGAACAGAGACCACTCCATCTGACGAAGGAGCATTGCTCCGAAAGCTTATGGTATTTGCTACCAAATAAACCTGTTGGACTTTAACCTGGTGTTGTGAGACTTCTTACTGTGCTTACCCCAGTCCAACGCCGGCATCTCCACATCATGAATCCCAGGAGCCACACACCCGGCGGGAATCCGGATTTGCGGCTGACCGGGTATCGTGATTCCCACCGACCATCTAAAGAGGTTGGAGAATCATCCCCAATATGTCCAAACACATTCTGTCAGCACTCTGAATCTAAGTTAATCAAACAGCATGATCCCAGTCTAACTACGGAGACTGCACTCATTTGCACTTATTAGTTGGAATGTTTAAAACAAATCTCCTTTTTCCAATCCCTAAGCAGTGGCCTTAATTTCCAGTCTTTTCGATAGCATTCAGAGTAGTAAAATAATAGAAACTTATTCCCCATGATAGACGACACCTGCTGACATATGCTGATATATCCGGCGATCATTCTTCATGATGACACCAAGATGCAAGTTCCATTTAAATGTGTACATGGTCATCCAGAACGTTAATCCAACATTCTAACAGTTTCAGCCTGAAGCACAGCAAACCGTACTGGATTAAAAATATCACTTTAGCACTCTTGGTAATCTCTGTGAGTTTAAAGCTCACAGTAGGATTTATGTACGTAAATCCGGGCTGAGATTCCAGTATGTAATTGCAGTAGTGTTGCACTGTGAAAGTGTAATCATTCAGACAAGACATTTAACTCGGATCATATTCCAACAGTTGAGATGGATGTTAAACATTCGGCGGGTTCATGATGCAGATCAATGCCAACAGCGCGGGTTCAACTCCCGCACCGGCTCAGGTTATTCATTAAGGCACTGCCTTCTGGACCTCACCCCTTGCCCGAGGGTGTGGTGATCCTCAGGTTAAATCACCACCAGTCAGCTCTCCCTCTCAAAGGGGACAGAAGCCCATGGTCATCTGGGACTATAATGACTTTACCTTTTAAAGATCACATGGTATCATTCAAAGAGGAGCAAAGGATTTCTACAGTGATCCTTGTCAACATTTCTCACTCATCCAATGATGCCTCCAAAAACAGAAAGTGTTTCATTCACCATACATCTCAATGCTGTTGTGTGCAAAACAAAAGAATACCATACTGGTCTTCATAAAACATCCCATCCCTTCCCATCCCGCCCACCAAAGGAATCATATTGGCGGGTAGGGGGGGACCGTGCAAAGGTCGGTTGATCTCAGCCGGATTTTCCGGTCTTGGGGCGAGCGTGGCCGGATAATCCCACCCTGTATGTCACAGCATAGAGATACTTCAGAGAGATATGATAAGTTACTGTAAATAGAATCATAGAGTCATAGAGATATACAGCACGGAAACAGGCCCTTCGGCCCAACTTGTCCATGCCGACCAGGTTTCCTAAACTGAACTAGTCCCATTGCCTGCGTTTGGCCCATATCCCTCTAAGCCTTTCCTATCCACGCACCTGTCCAACGTTGCAACTCATTCCTTTTCTTTCATCTGGAGCAACAATGTGTTTGTTGACAGCTGATGCAGCTTTGACTGCTTAATAGCAATACCAGGAAGAGTTAATGGACAGAAGGAAATGTTGGCCTTGGAAGAGTTAATTCGCTTTCGATAAATATAGTTCAGCCTATGAGCTCATGCTGAAAAGCATGCAAGCCAACACCCTTAGCATGCAGCTGTACAAAACCCGACACAACAAGTAAACTGTTCATAATAAAGGAAGCAGTATGCTTCCTTTCTTTTACAGTTTGGCTTCAGAGTATGTGTTGCATGTAACATGTTTGTGGTAATTCACTTTGCTCTGCAAACCACAGCTTCAAAACTGCTCAACCCCAACCCAAATGTTCATCTGAGCTCCAGAGGATGAATTGCATTTCTAAGCAGTTGATTTTTCTTCATGCTCAATTTTGAGGGGGAATCTGATTAAAATTGAAAAGAAAAATCAAAACGTTATTTCGCATTGATTTGAGAAACTTAAGAGTTTAAAGATTTGGAGGGTACATTTAAAACAATGTGAGAAGCTAGCACAACTTCAAGGAAAAATATAATCATCTTCTGTTTCCTCCTCTCTGCTATCCACTGAACTTTAGGATCAGATGAGGTCATGCGCCTCCAGTGCCAAAAACAACAAGTGAGCTATTACATTTACATTAATGTAGCCTTTGTCTCGGAGATGACATTAAACATTGTGGTTGATTTGTACAAGGTTCAGATAACAATGTCTTTATCAATGCAAATGTAAGTTTGATTTAATGAAATTACTTCTATTTGATTGTGAAAGAATGTATCCAAACAGCACCTATAAATGAACTGGCTTGCTTCAAGTAAATGTTTAAAATCCTTGCTAAACACATCTTTGATGTGCGGGTACATTTAAGAGCTCACTCTGCCAGCATTTGTATGGTCTGAGCAAGGGAACTAATTGATAGACTGAAATAAAAGCAGAAGACTGTGGATGCTGGAAATCTGAAATAAAAGCTGAAAATGCTGGAAAATCTCATCAGGTCTGGCAGCATCTGTGGAGAGAGAAACAGAGTTTATGTTTTGAGTCCGCATGACCGAAAAGGAGTCCTACGGACTCGAAACGTCAACTCTGTTTCTCTCTCCACGGATGTTGTCAGACCTGATGGGTGGGATTTTTCAGCCACGCTTGCTCCAGAAAATGCCCCCCAAGGTCAACAGACCTTTGCATGGTCCACACCCCCGCCCGCTACAATTCCAGTGGCAGACAGGACGGGAAAATCTGCCCCCCCCCCCCCCCCCCCCCCCCCCACCCCCAACACACACCGGCACAATGAGTTTTTCCTTTCCAGCATTTTCTGCTTTTAATTTACAGGCTAAATTGACAGGCAGGAACAGACTAGCTGGTCTATCAAGGCTGACCCACATCGCAATGCCAGAGGATCATGACTAAATGCTTCCTTGTCCTCTTCCATCCCAACCCCTCTCTCTTTCTCCCCTACCCCTACCTCCAACCAAGTGTAGTCACATAATCTCCTGGCAACCAGGGCAACAAAGACAAAAAGTGAAAAAAAAAGTCATCTCAAAAACTTCTCTCATCAGTTAATTGAAACCAGTGCACAGGATCCAGCACCACTATCTCCAGGGCCAATCTGTTCCATGCAGCCAGAAAATAGAGGATCTGCCCAGGATGGTGGGGTGCAAGATCATAGGTATCATTGTTCCCGGTTTGGAAGTGAATTTACCGACCTAAAGAGCATCATTTCATCCAGTGTATCTCCCAGACAGGAAATTAGGCTCAAAACCAAGCATCAATACAAAACTCTGAAATAAAGTCAGAAAATAGCAGGTCAGGCCATATCTGTAGAGAGAGAGACATTTCAGGTTGATGACTTATTGTAAGAACCTTTATGACAACGATCAAAGGTCACCAATCGGAAAGTTTAACTTGTTTTTCCTTTCGGATGGCAGCTGTTCATCATTCTGCCAGTCACACCTCCTCTAGACCCATTGACCCATTACTGTTTCCTTTGGCCTTCGACTATCATTGCTTGTGTTATTTAATCTTTCGTTCTTCCACACTATCACAGACCTCCTCTTTTGCTCTTTTTTCCACCATCTTGCTTTTATTTATATAAAACCTATCACACTTCTAACTTTTCCCAGTCTACTGAGATCTGCTCGAGCTGTAACATTTCACGAGCTTTCGCTCTCGGCAATTGCTGCCTGACCTGCTTTAATATTTCCAGCATTTTCTGCTTTTACTATGCTAGTTTTCGTGCTCCATAAAGTGGGTCTAAGTCACATTGTTTTGAAAGGTGTGGTGTAATTAAAAGAAACATAGAAATTTGAAGGGGATGGGGGCTGTTGGGGTTTGAACACCCTGACACACCCCTCCCTATGTCAAAGAGGGTAGATCTCACAAGTCTACCTAAGACCCCCTTTTTTCTCTCTTTCCCCCGTCCCTTATAGAAAAGGCCCAATTAAATGTATTATGTCGAAAGCTCTTACCTTTACTTAGAGGTCTGGGGAAAATTCCTGGTCCGGGATGCTTTGGTGGCATCCATTTAGAATAGAATCCCTACAGAGGCCATTCGGCACATCAAGTCTGCACCAACCACAATCCCACCCAGGCCCTATCCCATAACTCCATGCATTTACCCAAGCTAGTGCCCCTGACACTAAGGGGCAATTTAGCATGGCCAGTCCACCTAACCTGAACACCTTTGGACTGTGGGAGGAAACCGGAGCACCCAGAGGAAACCCACGCAGACATGGGGAGAACGTGCAAACTCTACGCAGACAATGACCCAAACCAGGAATCGAACCCGGCTCCCTGGCGCTGTGAGGCAGCAGTGCTAACCACTGTGTCACCGTGCCGCCCATTTGAAGGCTGATATACTTTCTCTCAAAATAGTCAAGTGCCAAGTTCAGTGAGGGAAGTTAGAACTGCAGCATAGTGAATTCACATCCAAACAACTCAACCAGCTCCAACGCTAGATCTTGTTAAGGGGCGGTAAGTGGTCACATCCCTTAATAGACTGGCATGAAAATCCCAGAATTCTTACCTTTTTATCGAATGGGTTCCATTGGAACCTTGACCTCATCCTGACCTCCTCCGCATTTTGGGAGTCTGGCAGAACTCTCAAATATGTTGAAAAGGGGAATTTTAACATGAACATTTATAATTTTCTTGGGGAGTCCACAATCACCCGCATTTGCATTTTTGTGTCACATTCCGGCATTTTGAAAGTAATTTCTTTTCTTCGTAAAAAGGAGTATGGGATTGAGTTGTTCCTTAAATGTGATGCTGAAAGCGAAGTGTATTTGTCCATATTTAATTGGACTGCAATTGTTGGAGAATATGATTTAAAGCAAAGAAAGATCCAAGATGACCAGGAATGTTAAATAATTAGTCATCTCATAGTACGTTGCCAAACATTCACACGCACTGTGGTGACGATGATTCATTTCATGTGGGTGGGAGTGAGATGGAGGCTAAAATTACAGAAGGTCAGTCCTTGCGTTTGGAAATAGCCAGAAAAATATTACCAAAAACAATTAAAGCCCATGAAAAGGGGAAGGATATTTCATTAATTATTTTTCCCATGGTTTTGTGCTATGATAAGATTGATCAAAGCAAATGCAGTGTACTTTGGGTTATATAAAGAAAGAATTTGCCTTTATTTAATGTCATTCATGACTTCAATTTGTCCCAAACTGTTTTATAACTAATTAAGTACTTTTTGAAGCCTAGCAATTGCTGTAAGGTAATTTAAGTTTAAATTTATTTATTAGTATCACAAGTAGGCTTACATTAACACTGCAATGAAGTTACTGTGAAATTCCCCTAGTCGCCACACTCAAGCACCTGTTTGGGTACACTGAGGGAGGATTTAGCATGGCCAATGCACCCAACCAGCATGTCTTTTGGACTGTGGGAGGAAACCGGAAACCCACGCAGGCACGGGGAGAATGTGCAGACTCCGCACAGACAGTGACCCAAGCTGGGAATTGAACCTGAGTCCTTGGCACTGTAAGGCAGCAGTGCTAACCACTGTGCCACCGTGCCGCCCATTAACTTGTTGTCTGTGAAATAAAATAACTTAATGATTCATATCTGGTCTCATCTCTGCAAGTATTTCAGTCTGCTTTTGAATCGATAGGAAAAACTCATATCGAGTTATGTTTGAAAGATGCACTATCAGTTCAGATCATAAGGGTTGGTATGTTTTATTATGTCCCTGGTTTTGTTATAATTTGGGGCATACGGACACACCCTGAGAAGTAAGATGGTCAATTCACTGAGAGGAATGACCATCACTATTGTATCTAAGAGAATATCCAAAGCATATCCAAAACTTGTACAGACTTTAACATTCGAATTTCCCCCTTCAGGTTTTTATGTATTTCCAATTGATTTTCTTTGAATGCGAGTCAAGCAGTGTTTTACATATATACCTCGCACTAACAGCAAATCTTTCCATAAATCTCCTTTCTATGTAGTCTTTCCCAGTACCTTCTGAATTCAATGGCCACATCTCAACAGTTTTGGTGAAGTCATATTTACCATAATTATTCTAAATGAATGTGATTAAAACACCCTTGTTTACACATCTTCGGGGGTTGATGTTAGCTCTTTGGGGGTGGCATCAGCTTGCTTGAAGCTAGTTGCTTAGCTTTTGCTATTCTTAGTGCTTGGCATTTATGGATTCCAAGTACAGGAAATCTCAGAAGTACAAAAACCGATGTTTTTATTACATTACACATTTATTTTCCTTTATTTTTACAATACCACCATGACATAGTCTCCTCTAGTCAGAAAGATGAGGTAGTCTGGACTCATGTTCTGGTCTCTACATAGTTTTCAAATTAACAACACTAAACTGAAGTGGAAGAAAAATAAACTCCACTCTTTCCTTTTCTCCAAATCTGCTCTTGATGGGAGTTTTGTCTGGTGTTCCATAGAAACTTGCTTAAAACTGGCAGTTCAACCATAAATGAAATGCATGATGAACTTGGCACTTAGAGATATTGTTGAATAGCCATTCTAGAGAAGAGTTACTGTGTAGAGTTAAAAAATAAGGAGACTGATGAAAAAAATGACCTCAGTAGAAATTACCTGATTTGCTGTTAGAGGACAGATTCGTCAAGGAAATGGCCAGAAGTGAGGCCTGAATAGGAAAACAAATGGCTTTAAATCTGTCCCAGTTAAATGGTTGACTGAAAAAATGATTTATTATCGTAGTATTAGAAGAATTATTCTTCAGGGAGCCTCGAGCAGAGGTTAAATGGCTTGATTCTTTAAGAGTGACAATTAAAATCTTTACATTTGATGTATTATAAATATCTTTGGCAATACGGGATGAGTTGTTGAAAGTTTGTTTCCAACTCCAGGTTTTATTTTGTTGGAATGATTCGAATCAGACTGATCTGAATTTCAGCTAAATATCTTTCTGTTAAAAAGTTACAACCTCTCATCTGAGAATAATTATATTAAAGACAATATTTGCTGCTCAGTCAACTTTTTTTGAATGGTAAATTGCTGCTTGACAATATAAGGAAAGTTAACATCTGGCGCCAGGCCCATCAATTATCCAGTTTGGGCGACATTGGTAGAATTGTACATGTCAAAAAGTCTTTGACAGAATTAAATGGAAACTGCCCTGGTTTCTTTTGAGGGGAAGAGTGTAGATTTGGACTTAATTTTATCAAACATAGGAAAAGGAGTAGGCCATTCAGCCTCTCAAGCCTGTTCTGCCAATCATTTATATCATGGCTGATCTGTATCTCAACCCCATTCCATCTTTGATTCATATCCCCTGAACCCTTTGCTGAACAAGATTCTCCTGAGTGAAAATGGTTCAGCTGGTCACACATATTCTGTGAAGTTTTTAGGGTTGCTAATTGGTTTGCTTGATTCTCTTCAATTAAGCAGTAGATAAAATAAAGTTGTCCTTTCCCAGCTTTTCACTATCTTGGAAATTGCTTTGCTAATACTTCTGCCCAGAGTAACCAATTGGGTGGATCCACACTTAAAGATAGCCTTCATGTAGGTGTTTACAAAGTAGATGATTATGTTATTCCCACCGGCACCCACCCCACCCCACCAGTCCTCCCTGGACTAGTTAGTTGGAAGAAACAATCTACTCCCTTCAAGCAAATCACCATTCAATTTAGGCACACATGGACGGTAGAAGTCCAGCTCGTTTAATCTCTGTTAAAATGCTACAAACTGGGAATTAATCTTGTGTTCCTCCTCTGCCCACTTGCCAAAATATCAATGCATCCTAACCTTGCAACTCCTGAATGCTTGGAACCTAGGTATTTCTGGATTTTCATTTTTTTTAGAATTCAGAATCATATTAGACTGTCCAAACCCAAGTATATTAATCAGATGTAAACTGGATGGCACGGTGGCACAGTGGTTAGCACTGCTGCCTCACCATGCCAGGGAGCCGGGTTCGATTACCGGCTTCGGTCACTGTCTGTGCAGAGTCTGTACATTCTCTCTGTGTCTACGTGTGTTTACTGTGAGTGATCCAGTGTCCTCCCACTGTTGGAAAGATATGCTGGTTAGGTGCATTGGACATGCTAAATTTTCCCTCAGTGTACCCCAACAGGCACCGGTGTGTGGTGACTCGGGGATTTTCACAGTAACTTCATTGCAGTGTGAATAAGCCTACTTGTGACCCTAATAAGTAAGTCAACTTTAAAAAAAACAAGACATTAAAAAGTGATAAAGCATCACAAAGCAGTAATATAACAGTGTTTTATTTATCCAAAACAGCGATAAAAAATTATACAACAGTAATGTGTTATAAAGCAGTTGGGGATGGTGTGGATGGAGTGACTTTAAACACAGGGAAGAGTATTACATTATCAGACCCAGTATCAGACCTTATAAGCCTCTGTCAGTGACCTCAGCCCATCTATCCTGCATCCAAATTGCCCTTACACAGCAGATCCCAAACTATGCATTGCGATGGACTTGTAGAGGTAGGTTTTGGATCTACGAGCATTTGAACAAAAAACATATCCTGTTGTTTGGGTATCTCATTAATTCAGTAAATTGCCAGATTTTCCTGATTTTTTTAAACAAGTTTAAATCAATTCCCAATTGTTCATCTCCAACACCAAAGCCCACCAATTATTAATATAAAAATAATATATTGTGGATGCTGGAAATCTGAAATTAAATCAGAAATACTCAGCAGGTCAGTCAGCACCTGTGAAGAAAGAATCAATGTTAACAGTTTTAGTCAAATATAACTCTTCTTCAGAATACATCTCATCTAATTATTTCCTTTCGTATTCTCAATTTTTCTCAGATTCATAGATTATTTCAACATCTATTTGTATTAGGGCCTTAATGCTTACGAGGAATTTGGATGTAGCTGCGGTGACAGAGACTTGGTTGAAAGAAGGACAGGACTGGCAACTGAATATTCCAGGGTTCAAGTGTTTTAGGCAAGACAGAGAAGGGGCCAAAAGAGGTGGGGGAGTAGCAGTATTAGTTAGAGGGCATATTACAGCGGTGCAGAGGGAGGACAATTCAGAGGAGTCGTGTAACGAGTCACTGTGGGTGGAGCTCAGAAACAGGAAGGGCGCAGTCACTATGTTGGGGGTATACTACAGGCCCTCCAACAGCCCAAGGGAAGTGAAAGAACGGATATGTCAGGAGATAATGGATAGATGCAGGAAAAATAGGGTTGTTGTAGTGGGAGACTTCAATTTCCCTGGTATAGACTGGAAATTGCGTAGGGCTGGGAGTCTGAATGGGGAGGAATTTGTAAAATGCGTACAGGAAGGTTCTTTGGAACAATATGTAGATAGCCTGACTAGAGAGGGGCTATACTGGACCTAGTACTGGGGAATGAGCCCGGTCAGGTGTTCAAAGTTTTGGGGAACATGTGGCAAATAGTGACCACAATTCTGTTAGTTTTAGGATAGTGATGGAAAAGGATGAATGGTGTCCCAAGGGTAAGGTGTTGGATTGGGGCAAGGCTAATTTTAGTGGGATTAGGCAGAAATTGGCAGCTGTTGATTGGGAGAGGCTGTTTGACGGTAAATCCACATCTGGCATGTGGGAGTCTTTTAAGGAACAGTTGTTAGGGCTGCAGGATAGGCATGTGCCTGTAAAAAAGAAGGATAAGAAGGGTAGGATTCGAGAACCGTGGATAACCAGGGAAATTAAGGGATTGGTCAAAAAAAAAAGAGAGGCGTACATTAGGTCCAGGCAGCTAAAAACGGAGGGAGCTCTGGAGGAATACAAAGAAAGTAGGAAAGAACTCAAACGAGGAATTAGAAGGGCAAAAAGGGGTCACGAAATGTCCTTGGCAGACAGGATTAAGGAGAATCCCAAGACATTTTATTCATACGTCAGGGAAAAAAATCGAACCTCTCAGGGACAAAAGTGGGGAATTATGCTTGGAGCCCAAAGAAGTAGGGGAGATCCTAAATGAATACTTTGCGTCGGTATTCACAAAGGAGAGGGATGTGTTGACTGGGAGTGTCTCGGAGGGGAGTGTTGACCTGTTAGAGAAAATCTCCATTACAGGGGAGGAAGTGTTAGGTTTTTTAGGGAATATAAAAACTGACAAATCCCCAGGGCCTGATGGAATCTATCCAAGGCTGCTCAGGGAGACGAGAGATGAAATCGCTGGGCCTCTGACACAAATCTTTGTCTCGTCACTGGACGCAGGTGAGGTCCCAGAGGATTGGAGGATAACTAATGTGGTCCGTTATTTAAGAAGGGTAGGAAGGATAACCCAGGAAATTATGGGCCGGTGAGCTTGACGTCTGTGGTAGGGAAGTTGTTGGAGAGGATTCTTAGAGATAGGATGTATGCGCATTTAGAAAGGAATAAACTCATTAACGATAGTCAGCATGGTTTTGTGAGAGGGAGGTCATGCCTCACTAACCTGGTGGAGATTTTTGAAGAAGTGACTAGAATGGTTGACGAGGGAAAGGCCATGGATGTCGTCTATATGGACTTTAGTAAAGCGTTTGACAAAGTCCCTCATGGTAGGTTGGTGCAAAAGGTTGGATCTCATGGGATAAAGGGGGAGGTGGCTAGATGGGTGGAGAACTGGCTTGGTCACAGAAGACAGAGGGTGGTAGTGGAAGGGTCTTTTTCTGGCTGGATGCCTGTGACTAGTGGTGTTCCGCAGGGCTCTGTACTGGGACCTCTGCTGTTTGTGATTTATATAAACAATCTGGAAGAAGGTGTAACTGGGGTGATCAGTAAGTTTGCGGACGACACAAAAATGGCTGGACTTGCAGATAGTGAGGAACATTGTCAGAGGCTACAGAAGGATTAGATAGGCTGGAAATTTGGGCAAAGAAATGGCAGATGGAGTTCAATCCAGATAAATGCGAAGTGATGCATTTTGGTAGAACTAACGTAGGGGGGAGCTATACGATAAATGGCAGAACCATAAAGGGTGTAGATACGCAGAGGGGCCTGAGTGTGCAAGTCCACAGATCCTTGAAGGTGACGTCACAAGTAGAGAAGGTAGTGAATAAGGCATATGGCATGCTTGCCTTTATGGGATGGGGCAGAGAGTATAAAAGTTGGGGTCTGATGATGCAGTTGTATAGAACGTTGGTTTGGCCGCTTTTGGAATACTGTGCCCAGTTCTGGTCGCCACACTACCAGAAGGACGTGGAGGCTTTAGAGAGAGTGCAGAGGAGGTTTAGCAGGATGTTGCCTGGTATGGAAGGGCTTAGTTATGAGGAGAGATTGGGTAAACTGGGGTTGTTCTCACTGGAAAGACGGAGGATGAGGGGTGACCTAATAGAGGTGTATAAAATTATGAAAGGCATAGATAGGGTGAATGGTGGGAAGCTTTTTCCCAGGTCGGTGGTGACGTTCACGAGGGGTCATAGGTTCAAGGTGAAGGGGGGGAGGTTTAACACAGATATCAGAAGGGCGTATTTTACACAGAGGGTGGTGGGGGCCTGGAATGCGCTGCCGGGCAAGTTGGTGGAGGCGGACACACTGGGAACGTTTAAGACTTATCTAGATAGCCACATGAATGGAGTGGGAATGGAGGGATACAAAAGAATGGTCTAGTTTGGATCAGGGAGCAGCGTTGGCTTGGAGGGCCGAAGGGCCTGTTCCTGTGCTGTATTGTTCTTTGTTCTTTGTATATTATACTATAAGCTTGTGTAGAAAAAATATCTATTTTTCTATAATGGGGACAGAGTTACAGATCTTGCAATATGATAAATCGAACCGCCACAATTTGGTAACTTAGGGTAAATAGGCTAGAAAATGCATTTTTCAATGTTAAAGCTAGCCATTGATTGAGCTTCTTTTAACAACTCAAAATCTAATTGTATTTCTTACTATAATATTTTATGAAAAGTATGACAGGCAAGGCCCCCCCGCCCACCCCCGCCATCTTCTCCACCTTCTTCGTGAAATGTATGGAATTCTAAAATGCCTTAGTGCGATCACCAAAAGACAATTGTTCTCCAGCCCCATCAGACAGCCTGCAGAAATCCTGATGCCCCACTGAATGGGATACAACCAAAAATCGGGATTCCCAATGTCAAGGCACTCAGGATTCACCTGACCCGCCGGCACTGATTGGGTTCCTGCCCATAGTGGGCAGAAAACCAATTAATATGCAATCCCGGTAATTGTAATACAATTAGCAGGTCTGACAGCCCATTCACCACCCCCCCACCGCCATGCACCCGGATCCCCAGTGGGAATTGCACCAGGTGGGTTTTGATGCTAGCAATCTGCAACATAGACCTAGTGTGCTGGACCCCAAGGGTCCGGGGGCACCACCCCTCTTCAGAAAAGAAGGGCATCCTCCCCCCACCACTCAAATAATGGGTCACCCCTCCCACACCTCACAGGCATGAGGGTGATCTGATCCAATCTCCCGCTCAAGCCCCACCCCCCAAACTCCTCCTCATCCCCCCTCCTCCCTCAGACCCTCACTCAGGCTCCCTCACCGCTCCCCACTCAGACTCCCACTCAGACTCCCTCCCCCTCAGGGCTGGGGGGTCGGTAGGGATGTCATGTCAGGTTACCCCCACACCTGTGTGGTGTGGGGGTGGGGGGGGGATTGCATGTGTGGTGATGCCCCTCTTTGCTGAGGTATTGGTGGTGTTCCCCAGGTAAGCAGTGAAGGGGGTGAGGAGAATGGGGTCACCATTTCATTTTTGCTATCTCTTGTGATTTGAGCTTGCCAAAGCCACAAAGGAACTTCAAGGTAAACATAAAATACTGCGGATGCTGGAATCTGAAACAAAAACAAAAAAATGCTGGGAAATCTCAGCAAGTCTGACAGCAGCTGTGGAGAGAGAATAGAGCCAACATTCAAATGTAGATGAACCTTTGTCAGAGCCCTGATGAAACTCTGACGAAGGGTCATCTGGACTCGAAATGTTGGCTGTACTCTATCTCCACAGATGCTGTCAGATCTGCTGAAATTTCCCAGTATTATTTTGTGTGTGAGGAACTTTAAGGGTCTGGACTGATTTGGATGTGTACCAAATATTACCTCCTTCACAGAAACTAAAAGAAAAAGTGTCCCATTTGCTCGAAAGTAAAGCCTTAAAGACAAAATGACTTCTTTGAACAAAGAACAAAGAACAAAGAGCAAAGAAAATTACAGCACAGGAACGGGCCCTTCGGCTCTCCAAGCCTGCACCGACCATACTGCCCGACTTAACTAAAACCCCCTACTCTTCCGGGAACCATATCTCTCTATTCCCATCCAATTCATGTGTTTGTCAAGATGCCCCTTAAAAGTCACTACCATATCCGCTTCCACTACCTCCCCCGGCAATGAGTTCCAGGCACCCACTACTCTCTGTGTAACAAATCTGCCTCGTACTTCTCCTTTAAACTTTGCCCCTCGCACCTTAAACCTGTGCCCCCTAGTAATTTAATCTTCCACCCTGGGAAAAAGCTTCTGACTATCCACTCTGTCCATGCCCCTCACAATCTTGTAAACTTCTATCGGGTCGCCCCTCAACCTCTGTCGTTCCAATGAGAACAAACCAAGTTTCTCCAACCTCTCCTCATAGCTAATGCCCTCCATACCAGGCAACATCCTCTCCAAAGCCTCCACATCCTTCTGGTAGTGTGGCGACCAGAATTGAACACTATATTCCAAGTGCGGCCTAACTAAGTTTCTATAAAGCTGTCAATTTTTAAACTCAATGCCCCGGCCGATGAAGGTAAGCCTGCTGTATGTCTTCTTGATTGCCTTCTCTACCTGCATTACCACTTTCAGTGACCTGTGTACCTGTACACCCAGATCCCTTTGCCTATCAATATTCTTAAAGGTTCTGCCATTTACTGTATATTTCCTATCTGTATTAGACCTTCCAAAATGCATTACTTCACATTTGGTGCAGGCTTTCTCATCAAAACCACAAAAAAAAACTTAACCCCAAAAATAAATGATTATAGGACAGGCAAGTGCCAGAAATGTATCAGAATTGCCCCAGGTTAATGAGGCATCCTAGTACAGCCCTGCAAACTCCACTGGGGTCGGTGCTGGAGATCACCATTAAATATGATCTTGACAAAGCAACTCAAGGAATTTTGGAATCACTGGGCAGAATGTTTCCCACAAAGGTTGGGAAATGGGAGTCGGAATTGTTTTCAGGTCCGAAAGCGGACACTTTCGGGAATTAATGGATTAATGTCGAGATTTTCACATGGGTCTGCCTTTAATTCAGCAGCAGACCAATTCATTGCCCAATTAAGGGTGGCGACTTGATTCCCGAGGTTGGCGGGAATCAGAGTCTTTTCCACTTCAACGGACCACCGAGCTGCAATGCTAAGTGACATGAAGGTGTCCTCGCAGACACTCTATTTAAAAGAATTAAAACACGCAACAATAAAGCTGTGCTCACACTATGAGTGGGAGACCCTTCTGCAGAGCAGTCTTTTGCTGTACCACCACTGAGGCAGTCAGGGAGGCCAGTAGGCCGGTCAGGAGCAGTGGCGCTGCAGCTTGTCGCTGGGTGCCCACCTTCAGGCAGTTAGATTGTACCCATCGCGTCACATGTTGCATCAGGAAACTGAAGATAGACGAGAAAATCCCAGTCAACTCCTTAATGCCTATCCAACAAGGCTCTTAATGAGTCGGCTGACAGCCCTCCCAGGCCCCGAACCTGCATCTGCCAACGTGGTAATTGTCGGGAACAGGGCTGGGAACTGGCATGCTGGCCACCCACCTACCTCAGCTCTTGGCTAAAGTGGCACTTAAAGATTCAGCCCATTTCTGTTTGTGTTGACGTTAACATCTGTGGTTACATTGCAGAGACACTGGTTTGTGAGTCATCTGAGATCACATCGAAACTTGTGCAAATTCAGATCCCTGCACGTTCGCGTGGTGCCTTCCACAGAGTTTCTTTCACAGTTGACCTGCCAGCAGAAAATGCTATTTTACAGAACCGAAACTGGCAAGTTTGTTTAGCAAGGCTCAGAGTACTGAATTCATTCTAGCATAAACTTGGCAATATAACATCAGACAAGACTGTTGATTTGTCACAATAATATGATTAATTTGCTCACAGTTTTTGGATACAATGTTGTGCACTGGCTGCTGGCCAAGCTTGCAATGATGGCAAAATTAAGAGGTGACACCTTCACACACAGTAGCTATATAAGGTTATCTGGGTGAAAGATCCTGTAACAACTGATCATGAGTCAGAATACAGTGTAACTCAAAGAACAAAGAACAATACAGCACAGGAACAGGCCCTTTGGCCCTCCAAGCCCGTGCCGCTCCCTGGTCCAAACTAGACCATTCTTTTGTATCCCTCCATTCCCACTCCGTTCATGTGGCTATCTAGATAAGTCTTAAACGTTCCCAGTGTGTCCGCCTCCACCACCTTGCCTGGCAGCGCATTCCAGGCCCCCACCACCCTCTGTGTAAAATACATCCTTCTGATATCCGTGTTAAACCTCCCCCCACTCACCTTGAACCTATGACCCCTCGTGAACGTGACCACCGACCTGGGAAAAAGCTTCCCACCGTTCACTCTACCTCTACCTTTCATAATTTTATACACCTCTATTAGGTCACCCCTCATCCTCCGTCTTTCCAGTGAGAACAACCCAAGTTTACCCAATCTCTCCTCATAACTAAGCCCTTCCATACCAGGCAACATCCTGCTAAACCTCCTCTGCACTTTCTCTAAAGCCTCCACGTCCTTCTGGTAGTGTGGCGACCAGACCTGGGCGCAGTATTCCAAATGCAGCCGAACCAACGTTCTATACAACTGCAACATCAGACCCCAACTTTTATACTCTATGCCCCGTCCTATAAAGGCAAGCATGCCATATGCCTTATTCACTACCTTCTCCACCTGTGACGTCACTTTCAAGGATCTGAGGACTTGCACACCCAGGTCCCTCTGCGTATCTACACCCTTTATGGTTCTGCCATTTATCGTGTAGCTCCCCCCTACGTTAGTTCTACCAAAATGCATCACTTCGCATTTATCTGGATTGAACTCCATCTGCCATTTCTTTGCCCAAATTTCCAGCCTATCTATATCCTTCTGTAGCCTCTGACAATGCTCCTCACTATCTGCAAGTCCAGCCATTTTCGTGTCGTCCGCAAACTTACTGATCACCCCAGTTACACCTTCTTCCAGATCGTTTATATAAATCACAAACAGCAGAGGTCCCAATACAGAGCCCTGCGGAACACCACTAGTCACAGGCATTCAGCCGGAAAAAGACCCTTCCACTACCACCCTCTGTCTTCTGTGACCAAGCCAGTTCTCCACCCATCTAGCCACCTCCCCCTTTATCCCATGAGATCCAACCTTTTGCACCAACCTACATAGAACATAGAACATAGAACAGTACAGCACAGAACAGGCCCTTCGGCCCACAATGTTGTGCTAGCCTTCATTAATCAAGGGATTGAGTTTAGGAGTCGGGAGATAATGCTGCAGCTTTATAGGACCCTGGTTAGACCCCACTTGGAGTACTGCGCGCAGTTCTGGTCACCTCATTACAGGAAAGATGTTGAAGCCATTGAAAGGGTGCAGAGGAGATTTACAAGGATGTTGCCTGGATTGGGGGGCATGCCTTATGAGGATAGGTTGAGGGAGCTTGGTCTCTTCTCCCTGGAGAGACGAAGGATGAGAGGTGACCTGATAGAGGTTTACAAGATGTTGAGAGGTCTGGATAGGGTAGACTCTCAGAGGCTATTTCCAAGGGCTGAAATGGTTGCTACGAGAGGACACCGGTTTAAGGTGCTGGGGGGTAGGTACAGAGGAGATGTCAGGGGTAAGTTTTTCACTCAGAGGGTGGTGGGTGAGTGGAATCGGCTGACGTCGGTGGTGGTGGAGGCAAACTCGTTGGGGTCTTTTAAGAGACTTCTGGATGAGTACATGGGATTTAATGGGATTGAGGGCTATAGATAGGCCTAGAGGTAGGGATATGATCGGCGCAACTTGTGGGCCGAAGGGCCTGTTTGTGCTGTGGCTTTCTATGTTCTATCTGAAATCAAGATCAAGCTATCCCACTCCCTATCATCCTGGTGTGCTCCATGTGCCTATCCAATAACCGCTTAAATGTTCCTAAAGTGTCTGACTCCACTATCACTGCAGGCAGTCCATTCCACACCCCAACCACTCTCTGCGTAAAGAACCTACCTCTGATATCCTTCCTATATCTCCCACCACGAACCCTATAGTTATGCCCTCTTGTAATAGCTCCATCCACCCGAGGAAATAGTCTTTAAACATTCACTCTATCTATCCCCTTCATCATTTTATAAACCTCTATTAAGTCTCCCCTCAGCCTCCTCCGCTCCAGAGAGAACAGCCCTAGCTCCCTCAACCTTTCCTCATAAGACCTACCCTCCAAACCAGGCAGCATCCTGGTAAATCTCCTCTGCACTCTTTCCAGCGCTTCCACATCCTTCTTATAGTGAGGTGACCAGAACTGCACACAATATTCCAAATGTGGTCTCACCAAGGTCCTGTACAGTTGCAGCATAACCCCACGGCTCTTAAACTCCAACCCCCTGTTAATAAAAGCTAACACACTATAGGCCTTCTTCACAGCTCTATCCACTTGAGTGGCAACCTTTAGAGATCTGTGGATATGGACCCCAAGGTCTCTCTGTTCCTCCACAGTCTTCAGAACCCTACCTTTGACCCTATAATCCACATTTAAATTAGTCCTACCAAAATGAATCACCTCACATTTATCAGGGTTAAACTCCATTTGCCATTTTTCAGCCCAGCTTTGCATCCTATCTATGTCTCTGTGCAGCCTACAACAGGCCTCCACCTCATCCACTACTCCACCAATCTTGGTGTCATCAGCAAATTTACTGATCCACCCTTCAGCCCCCTCCTCTAAGTCATTAATAAAAATCACAAAGAGCAGAGGACCAAGCACTGATCCCTGCGGCACTCCGCTAGCAACCTGCCTCCAATCCGAAAATTTTCCATCCACCACCACCCTCTGTCTTCGATCAGACAGCCAGTTACCTATCCAATCGGCCAACTTTCCCTCTATCCCACACCTCCTCACTTTCATCATAAGCCAACCATGGGGGACCTTATCAAACGCCTTACTAAAATCCATGTATATGACATCAACTGCCCTACCTTCATCAACACACTTAGTTACCTCCTCAAAAAATTCTATCAAATTTGTGAGGCACGACTTGCCCTTCACGAATCCGTGCTGACTATCCCAGATTAATCCGCATCTTTCTAAATGGTCGTAAATCCCATCTCTAAGGACCTTTTCCATCAATTTACCAACCACCGAAGTAAGACTAACCAGTCTATAATTACCAGGGTCATTTCGATTCCCTTTCTTAAACAGAGGAACAACATTCGCCATTCTCCAGTCCTCTGGCACCATCCCCGTGGACAGCGAGGACCCAAAGACCAAAGCCAAAGGCTCTGCAATCTCATCCCTTGCCTCCCAAAGAATCCTAGGATACATTTCATCAGGCCCAGGGGACTTATCGACCTTCAGTTTATTCAAAACTGCCAGGACATCCTCCCTCCGAACATCTATTTCCTCCAGCCTATTAGCCTGTAACACCTTCTCTTCCTCAAAAACATGGCCCCTCTCCTTGGTGAACACTGAAGAAAAGTATTCATTCATCACCTCGCCTATCTCTACTGACTCCATACACAAGTTCCCACTACTGTCCTTGACCGGCCCTAACCTCACCCTGGTCATTCTTTTATTCCGCACATAAGAGTAAAAAGCCTTGGGGTTTTCCTTGATCCGACCCACCAAGGACTTCTCATGTCCCCTCCTAGCTCTCCTAAGCCCTTTTTTCAGCTCATTCCTTGCTAACTTGTAACCCTCAATCGAGCCATCTGAACCTTGTTTCCTCATCCCTACATAAGCTTCCCTCTTCCTTTTCACAAGACATTCCACCTCTTTCATGAACCATGGTTCCCTCACTCGGCCATTTCCTCCCTGCCTGACAGGGACATACCTATCAAGGACATCCAGTATTTGTTCCTTGAAAAAGTTCCACTTTTCATCAGTTCCTTTCTCTGACAGTTTCTGTTCCCAACTTATGCCCCCTAATTCTTGCCTAATCGCATCATAATTACCTCTCCCCCAATTGTAAACCTTGCCCTGCCGTACGGCCCTATCCCTCTCCATTGCAATAACAAAAGACACCGAATTGTGGTCACTATCTCCAAAGTGCTCTCCCACAACCAAATCTAACACTTGGCCCGGTTCATTTCCCAGTACCAAATCCAATGTGGCCTCACCTCTTGTCGGCCTATCCACATATTGTGTCAGGAAACCCTCCTGCACACACTGCACAAAAACTGCCCCATCCGAACTATTTGACCTACAAAGGTTCCAATCAATATTTGGAAAGTTAAAGTCCCCCATGACAACTACCCTGTGACCCCCACACATATCCATAATCTGCTTAGCAATTTCTTCCTCCACATCTCTATTACTATTTGGGGGCCTATAGTAAACTCCTAACAACGTGACCGCTCCTTTCCTATTTCTAACCTCAGCCCATATTACCTCAGTGTGCAGATCCCCTCGAAGTGCCTTTCCGCAGCCATTAAACTATCTTTGATTAACAATGCCACTCCTCCACCTCTTTTACCAGCTTCCCTACACTTAGGGAAACATCTATACCCCGGAACGTCCAACAACCATTCCTGAGGGATTTTGTCAAACGCTTTACTAAAGTCCATATTGACGACATCCACGGCCCTTTCCTCGTCAACCATTCTAGTCACTTCTTCAAAAAAACTCCACCAGGTTAGAACATAGAACATAGAACAGTACAGCACAGAACAGGCCCTTTGGCCCACGATGTTGTGCCGAGCTTTATCTGAAACCAAGATCAAGCTATCCCACTCCCTATCATCCTGGTGTGCTCCATGTGCCTATCCAATAACCGCTTAAATGTTCCTAAAGTGTCTGACTCCACTATCACTGCAGGCAGTCCATTCCACACCCCAACCACTCTCTGCGTAAAGAACCTACCTCTGATATCCTTCCTATATCTCCCACCATGAACCCTATAGTTATGCCCCCTTGTAATAGCTCCATCCACCCGAGGAAATAGTCTTTGAACGTTCACTCTATCTATCCACTTCATCATTTAATAAACCTCTATTAAGTCTCCCCTCAGCCTCCTCCACTCCAGAGAGAACAGCCCAGGTTAGTGAGGCATGACCTCCCTCTCACAAAACCATGCTGACTATCGTTAATGAGTTTATTCCTTTCTAAATGCGCATACATCCTATTTCTAAGAATCCTCTCCAACTTCCCTACCACGGACGTCAAGCTCACCGTCCTATAATTTCCCGGGTTATCCTTCCTCCCCTTCTTAAATAACGGGACCACATTAGCTATCCTCCAATCCTCTGGGACCTCACCTGTGTCCAGTGACGAGACAAAGATTTGCGTCAGAGGCCCAGCGATTTCATCTCTCGTCTCCCTGAGCAGCCTTGGATAGATTCCATCAGGCCCTGGGGATTTGTCAGTCTTTATATTCCCTAAAAAACCTAACACTTCCTCCCTTGTAATGGAGATTTTCTCTAACGGGTCAACACTCCCCTCTGAGACACTCCCAGTCAACACATCCCTCTCCTTTGTGAATACCGACGCAAAGTATTCATTTAGGATCTCCCCTACTTCTTTGGGCTCCAAGCATAATTCCCCACTTTTGTCCCTGAGAGTTCCGATCTTTTCCCTGACAACCCTTTTGTTCCTAACGTATGAATAAAATGCCTTGGGATTCTCCTTAATCCTGTCTGCCAAGGACATTTCGTGACCCCTTTTTGCCCTTCTAATTCCTCGGAGCCATTGTTGGCACTTATTAAAAACTAAAATATATTAAGCATGTCGCTTAGTTTTCTTGAAGACATTCTCTGTCAGAGTAAGATATTTTATATGTTTCTTCTCCTGTTTCAGTATACATCATGCCATTTCGGCTAATCTTGCTCTTTCTTTCAATACTACGAAATATACCCTTTGCCCAGTTTGTCTGCTGTTATTGGAGAGAACATTTTGGTTCTCTGCATTATTTCCCACATTGGCATTGCTGAAAGTGAGTAATCACCGGGGTAGATATTGTCATTGTACGATGATATAAAACAGATGATAACAAGTCAGCAGTTCTCTTTACATTCCCCCCTCCACCCCGCACCATCCATTTTCATATCCATTGGCCTCAGTCAAGTTGAATAGCCTTCCCCCGATTCCATATCCAGTGTCTGTATGCCTGCCAATGGCTTTTAGTTGTTGACAACAACTGTCTGTATTTTAAACAATTTTGGTGCGGCAAAGCTCTTTGACCTAAGCATAACGGTGCTATGGTATAACAGGAGATGCATTCGAATGGTGGCTATTGTATGAATAGAAGCCCAAATTCAGAACAGCATTTGGTGACAAATATGGTGGAAGAGGTTGCACAGGTCAGAGGGGTACAGCAGCTCACCCTGCCTCTTCAGAATGGTTTTAATGAATTAAAAAGAAACGTAGCAACAAGAGCCAATGCGGAATCCTGGGTGCCTACTTTTGGAAAGAAGTCCTTTGACAGTCGGTCCCTGATTAACATATTTGAAGTTTCTAATTCCTGCGAATTGGGCACAGTTTGCTCGGGTTAGTGCCTAATTTATACACGATTCATGGGCAAAATACATACACCAAGTTCTAACCCCTAGTTTTAGCCTTGATGGTGTTAGGTTGATGAAGTTCCATCGTAACCATGATATAAGTGCCAACTTGGGTGCATTCACTGACATTTCTCTGCACCGTCCGTCGCACCAAGGAAACGGCTTAATAGCTGGAGGATAAGTGCAGGAAATTGAGTGGGAGGCCGATGTCACTGGACATCTGAGAGGTGGTCCCTGAAAACTGCTGGGAGCAGTCTGTTCCAACAGCAGATTTGATTTGATTTGATTTGATTTGATTTATTATTGTTACGTATTGAGATACAGTGGAAAGTATTGTTTCATGCATGCTTTACAGACAAAACATACCGTTTAAACAGTAAATAGCGAGAAGGAAAGGAGAGGGTACAGAATGTAGTGTTACAGTCATGGCTAAGGTTTAGAGAAAGATCAGCTTAACATATGGTAAGTCCATTCAAAAGTCTGAAGGCAGCAGGGAAGAAGCTGCTCTTGAATCGGTTGTACGTGTTTCCAGACTCTTGTATCTTTTTCCCAAGGGAAGAAGGTGGAAGAGAGTATATCGGGGTGTGTGGGGTCCTTCATTATGCTGGCTGCTTTTCCAAGGCAGCGGGAAGTGTAGACAGAGTCAATGGATGGGAGGCTGGTTTGTGTAATGGATTGGGCTACATTCATGACCTTTTGTCATTTCTTGCAGTGCTGGACAGAGCAGCAGCCATACCACGCTATGATATAATCAGAAAGAATGCTTTCTATGGTGCATCTGTAAAAATTGGTGAGAGTCATAGTGGACATGCCGAATTTTCTTAGCCTTCTGAGAAAGTAGAGGTGTTGGTGAGCTTAATTAACTATAGTGTGACATGGAGGGACCAGTAGGCCCCCTTTTGGCAACAGGGGCCTATCAAGAAGCCTTCCCTGCACTGCTGATAGCCATCGATGCTGGAAAACGTCTCGGGATCACGGCAGTATTGCGGCAGCTGGCAGAAGCCCCATCCCAACACTCCCAGAGCAGAGGAGGGAGAATACAACCCTGTATCACTCATTTGTTCCACTGGACTAGATCACAGCTAATAAAACTAGCTGTTGTCTTCCTTTGACACTGAATAAAGGCATTAACAGCAATACAATCAGATCCCGTGCCTAAGCCATTTGTAGTGAGTAACCTGTCAATGAAGTAGTGGGTTTATCTCATCCACTGACTCAGAGGCAGTGACTGTCACCAGCATCACTTCATGTTTCGAATCGATCAGCAGCAAGCCCAGGCTATTTAAAAAAAAAGCCTTCCTTTCAAAATCTGGCCTAGTCGCCTGGCATTGTCATCACTTTTGCATGGTACCACTTTGTTCCCTTAAAAAAACGGGTGACATCACCTAGTTACTCATTAGCCAGCACTATCGTGTCAGCCAAACATTACAGAAGCGCTGTTCAAGTTGTTATTCTCACATTGCTCATTACTGACAAATATATTAGTCAGGAACCTAATCACAACCTGATCCCAACATTGGCAGGAAATGGATATTCTAGCCATTGACATTTGCAATCACTATTTAGCAACTAATTAAAGATCTAAAGTGGTAAGCAATTAACCGTCTCCTTGCCTGTTACAACGAAGTCCCATAACAAAGCTGATTGCATTATTTAGAAAAGCTTTTTTCCGCTTTTATTTTCATTATCCATTTGCAATTCTCAACACCAAAGAAAAATGTTCCACAATATTGAAAAACTGTTCATGCTTTGTTTAAGTTACATGTACCTTTTTTCTGCAAATTTACAACAAATAAATTCTGCTCAGACCCAACGTTTGGTGATTTTTTCTTTTGCTTTGCGGCAACGTTGATGCAGAGTTAGTGCGATGTACAATATTAGGAACAAACTCTCAGCAGGTGGGATTGACCCAAGTCCCCACATTAATATTACAGCTGCTCTGATCTCTTTCGCACTCTGAATGAAGTCTGGATCGACATGTGCAGAATATTTTCGAGAAGCTGCGAAACACATCGCAGACTCTGACTCAAAATGAATAGAAAACAGATTGGAACGTTGTTTCAATCCATCCCTTCCATTACACAGGCTACATAAACTGCAAACCAGGGGCAGAGGGTTCCTGAAATCCTGCTGTGTGTTTGACAGTCAGCAGTGCAGATGCATAACATTGATTTTGGTCTGATATCTAAACAGTGTGATATCTGTATGAGAGATGGAAAGAAAAACTCAATGCCATACATGGTGCTTTCGAAGTGATGCACAATTGAAAATTCATAAATATCAGAGTTGCGCATGATCCCAAAACCCTCAAGTCAGGACTGAACTGACGGTAGTAAAAATGGTTAATATTAACATAAATCACAGAGCTTTTTTGTGGAGATTTAATGCATGTAGTTCCTTGAGGTGAATTTAAATAGGCTTTAGTAGAGCTCATAATTAGCACTTCAAAAAGAGCTCGAGGAAAGTGAATGGGATGATTTGAAACTTTACCCTTCAATTGCTGGCAGGAGGAGGGGAATAATCGTCTTTCTACACCAGTCAGTGTTGTATATTACAAGGTCATGCATTGTGATGCTGGGACAAATATTAACTTGATAGTAATTAAACTAATCAACAATGTACATTGTAACTCTTGCCGACTGATGTGCTGATCTTGTTGTTGCCAACTTGCTCCAGGTTTTACTGGTTTACTGATTAGAATGCATCGCAGCAAGTACAATAGTGAATCAACCCCTCAGCACGAACCCAAGAACTGGAATGACAGCATATTTGTAGCGAGGCAAGGCTTTCAGTGACTTAAGCGTAGCTTGTTAAATGATATTTAATCTACAATTATTATAGCATTTAAAACATTTTTTTAACTCCATTCTTAAAGTTACAAAGCCAATGCATAGAGTGGACTGGGCAGACCCGAATGCATCTCCTTGCTTGCTCTAAAATCCAAATTCAAATTGAATCTGATTCATGGTCCCCATAAGAGAGACAAACAAGGTCCAAGCTGACAAGATAAGGCATTGCACCCCATCTCAGGCTCGATCCAACGCTTGATCTTAGCCAGAAGGCCGAGAAGCAAGTATAAGCCTTTGGAAGTTTGGGGATTTTAGTGGTTTCACTGCTTTGCGTGTGATCCATGAATTCAGGTATGACAGCACAACAGTGGACTCGTAATCCAGAGGCCTAGAATAATGATGACTGTATCTCCAACCAGTTAGAATCATAGAATCCCTACAGTGCAGAAGGAGCCATTCTTCCCATCGAGTCTACACCAACAACAATCCCACCCAGGCCCCATTCCCACAACCCCACATATTTACCCTGCTAATCCCCCCGACACTAGGGTCAATTTAGCATGGCCAATCAACCTAACCCACACATTTTTGGACTGTGGGAGGAAACCGGAGCACCCGGAGGAAACCTACGCAGACACGGGGAGAATGTGTAAACTCCACACAAACAGTGACCTGAGGCCGGAATTGAACCCGGGTCCCTGGGGCTGTGAGGCAGCAGTGCTAACCACTGTGCCACCCCCGCACACAGGTCCTTTGCATTTTCACAGCGATAACTTTCCATCTGTGTTCCTCTGAGGCGAGGTATTAACATATTTAAATCAAACTGGCGTAGTGCAGCTGGGAGACAAATTTAAATGTTTTAATTGCCAATCAGGTTTCAAAGGGCTCAAAAAACTTGACCATAAAAGAAGGCAGGAGCTGCCAGCTCAAGAAGGTAAGTGTCTTTTCCAACTCTCTTTATGAGCTGGGGAGATCAGGCCGAACAAAATTAAATTTGGCGGCACACTCCCCCATTCTCCCAAACACTTTCCTCCTCCTTGTTAGTACAGAGACCAAAGTGTAAAATATCTTCCCAGGAGTAAAAGCGGCAGTGACAATGATACAAATTAAATGTAAGTGATAGAGTTCAACTGGACTGAGTTGTTAACATAAATTAGCATCATCTCAAGGATTCATAGCTCTGTCCACATGCTTATTATTAGAGGTATACTCCCATTAGAATGGTTAAAGGGGAATTGAGATTTCAGTCAAATGTTGTTTCTCAAGGAAGGGAAATAAATGCATTGTATAGGTGTAAAATGAGTCAATCTTCCATGCCATTAGGAGCAAGTGTAGTTCTCATGTGAAATAGGGTGAGAGGGTGGTGAATATTTAGACCAGGGCCCATAGATGTAAGTCAGTTACCATTTTAAAATCATACATACTATCCTTATTTCTATACTCGATGAAAAATCCTTATGCCCAGACTAATAGGCTGGAATTTTCAATTCTGGGTCAGGGAACTGGTCTCCGGTTCAGCATAGCATGTTTCAGTCATGGCCAGGAGAATATTTAAAGGGCCAGGCTAATTAATGGCAGGGAGTGGGCTCATGTTGTATTATGGTGCCACCACTGAGCACCATGTTGCATTATGGATTCAGCCGTGGTGTCTCAATGATGAGATCTTGAGATTTGTATGTTAAACATGGCCTGGAATTATCCGGCCATTCACACCAATGGGATTCTCTGATCCCACCATCAGCGCACCCACTGGCACAGTTTTCCTGGCAGCATGGGATGGCTTCAATGGGAATTCCATTTGATAGTGCTAGGACCAGAAGATCCCATTACCAGCAATCTGTGGACTGTTGAGAAAAACGCTGAGGGGAGGCCAGAGAATCTCTCCTATGAGTCGTTTATTGTTAATCTTTAACTATTTGCAGATCCCAGCTAATGCCATGCATGATGTTGCTTCTCCATGCAGGCTGCTTCTGGAGTGTTGTCATGAGTTTATTACCATATGACTCTATACATCATACCATGGGTGGTGCTGTTCTCCAGTCCCACATTAACCCTTGCTCTGCTGAGGGCATGCAAGCACATAATGCTCACAGTCCAATTAAGGTTGGCGGGCTGTGAGCTTGTGAGACTGGAGGGCCTATGCACCTCAACATACAGGCACCCTCTGCAAAACAGTCAGCCTTTTTAAAAAATGAAAATGGCAACAGCTGCTTGACAACAATCTGGAGGGACAACCTCTCCATGGGATGGCCAGTGGCCACAGCTCCTACCCAGCAGCTGTTACAGGTATGGGGTAGAGGTGGGTGGCCTGTCACATGATCCATTGCCTTTCTTCCATTACTTCCTGCTCTGAGTCCATCATGTAGACCTGGATACAGTCTACATTGCCAACTGAAATACTGAGTTGGCATGGGCATGGGGCCTTAATGGACCTTGCAGTTAACACTAACTGGCCTTAATTGGCTGCAGTGCTGTGATGCAGGTGTACAACAGTTGAAAATAGCCAACAAACTGCAATGACACCATGATCATTCAGGGCCTATCTGATTTAATTTTCAGGCAGGCCTGTTAATGGGTGCCCAGAATTCTTGTCTGAAGCTACTGAGGGGCTACTTATGTAAGGGAATTAGGGCTCTACTCTGGTTCAAGTACCATTCGGAATGTCAAGTGCAAGTGAGTGTACCACAAGAGTTCCATTTATTTGTAAAGCGGTGAACTAAAGAGACAAAGGAATTGGTGTCAGAAGGGCTGGAAACGTTTCTGAGGAGGAAGCATTAAAGAGCAGGGTGTCCACTTCCCTGCCTTTTCCAGTCCAGCTAGCCCATAAGACAATATAAGGTGGTGGATGACTTGCTGACAAAGCAGGTTGTTTTGTTCTCGGTTACATGCAACTTCTTGAGGGTTGCTGGAGCTGCACTCACCCAGGCAAGCTGACAGATTTCCATCACACTCTTGACTTGTGTCATCCAGATAGTGGGCAGGTGATGGTAATGCCATTGAACATCAAGGAGAGAAGGCTGAATTATCTCTTGTTGGAGATGATCATTGTCTGACACTTATGTGGTGCAAAGGTTACCTGTCATTTATTAGCTCAAGACTGAATATTATCCAGATCTTGCTGATTGCGAGCCCAGGCTATTTCAGTATCTGTGAAGTAGCAAATGGCATGGAGCACAGTGCAATCATCAGCGAACATCCCACTTTTGACCTTATGATCGAGTGAAGGTCATTGATGAAGCAGCTAAAGATAATTGAGCCGAGGGCACTATCCTGGGGAACTCCTACAGCAAGGTCCTGGAGCTGAAATGCTTGACATCCTATAACCACAACGTTCAGCATTACTCAAATCAGGGAGGAGTTTTCTCCCAATTCCCATTGTTGTGATATAAGGTACATGTACTTTTAAAAGAAATTCATTCATGGAATGTAGGCTTCCCTAGCTCGGCCAGCATTTATTGCCCATTCCTAATTGCCCTGGAGGGGCTGAGCTACCTTCTTGAGCTGCTGTAGTCCATGTGATGTAGGTATTCCCACAGTGCTGTTAGGAGGTTTCTCCCAAGGAAACATCCTTTCCACATCCACCCTGTCAAGATCGCCGATCGCAGTCCCACTGGTCTTGGTCATCATCAAGACAATGATAAAGGCCATGGGCCACACTGGAAACTGTATGCTTACACTGGGTGAAGATCACCTAACTCTGCTAAGCAGATCATCAGCCAACATGCTGAGTTATTCAGGTCTGTTGGAAGCCAAAGCAACCTTATTGTGGATTTTGAATACCCCCATCAAATCTCTTTAGCTTCTCTATGAGAAACCCAGTTTCTCTATGCTCACCACATAACTGAAGTTGCATATCTTTGGTGCAAGTCTCATAATTTCCTCCTTTATCATTTCTAAGATCTTGACATCCTTCTAAATTGTTGAGTCAAACACAGTGGAATCTTCTGCCCTCTCCGGTGGTGAGATTGGATACTGGAAGGGCATTTACTTTGATGGGATGGTGCCATACCTGAATTCCGCCCCCCTTCCACCTCTACCAGGCCATGGTTGACCTTCTTGTCCCACCTCCAATTGAGGCCCTTAACTGGCCAATTCATGGCCAGTTAAGGGCCTCATCCTGCCACTGCTGGGATTAACCTAGCTGTAAGTAGGCCTGTTGTTGTCTGGCATGCATGACAGGTAAACCCAAGCTTATCACCTCAGGATGGGTCGCTCAATCAAAGGCAATCAGTGCCTGATCAATGGGACTGGGCATTGGGAAGGGAGAGCCCACTGAGACCCACACCCCATACCCTTGCTTCTGACACCTAAACCCCACTTCTCATGACCCCAAGCCCATTTTTTCAGCAATATTTCTCAACTCTGCAATTTCGAGATGGAAAAGAACAGTGAGTGCCTATGAACAAAATCACTTCCTAGTTCCCCTTCAAGTGACACACCACCTTGATTTGGACATAGATCGTTGTTGCTTCACTGGAACTCTCTACCAAACAGCGCTACTGGGGAGCCTTCACCATTTGGGTTTGCACCAGTTCAAGATAAAGGTACAGCAACCACCATCTCAATAATAAGTAGAGATGGGTGTGGTGAACCATAGATGGTTACCACTATGGGTACTGAACCATAGATGGTTATCACTGTGGGTACTTGTACATATGTTACTCTTCTTGCTGTTGGGGTTAGGGTTGGGGTGTTCCACCTGTTGGTGTTGTTCTGTGGTACACTCCGGTTGGCTCCGCCTTCCTATAGGGGTATAAAGGTCACTGCACTTCCTAGTGACCCTTTAGTGTAGGATTGTATTGTTAAGCTGTATGCTCTATTCTTGTTGCTAATAAAAGCCTTTATTTCCCGAGTACAATCTAGCATCTCAAGTGAATTAATCGCGCATCAATTTTATTAGCAACAATTTTTGTTTTGAAAAAAAAACACCATGGAGCAAATGTTAAAACCAGATCGACTTACCTTAGATCCACGTGCCGCTGGAGCGTCGAACACTTTCGACCATTGGTTGAAGTGTTTTCAGGATTATATCGACGCCTCAACAGCAGTCCAAACCGACGCCAACAGATTGCGGGTCCGCCATGCAAGGGTAAGCGACACGGTGTATGCTACAATCCGTGATTCTCAATACTACAAAGAGGCCATCGAATTACTCAAGAAGCTGTACCATAAACCGCCAAACGAGATTCATGCTCATCACCTACTAGCCACTCGACGGCGGCAGCCCGGCGAAACAACGGGTCAGTACCTGCGCGAACTTCAGCAGCTAGCCAGAGCCTGCAATTGCAAGCCAGTGTCGGCCACTCAGTACACTAATGATCTGATCCGAGATGCATTCGTGGCGGGAATCGGCTCATCCTATATTCGCCTGTGGCTGCTAGAGCAAGGTAATTTGGACCTAGCTAAGACGGTGGAATTGGCTGATGCGATGGAAACGGCCTCCAGAAGTCTTGAAACTTACCCCACCGACCACGTGGGAACATCGTGGCAAGTACAGCCACCGACTCAACTCTACCCAGCGGCTCCTAGGAACGGCGCGATCATGCTTTCAACCTCGGACCTGACGGCGGCGGCAGCTCCAGGAGGCCCACGGTGCTATTTCTGCGGATTGGCGAAGCACCCTCGTCAGCGATGTCCGGCCAGGATGGTATTTTGCTCCGCTTGTGGAAAGAAAGGGAACTATGCTAAAGTGTGCCGAGCGAAGCCACCTTCGAAGCCAAGCAGTGCTGCGTGTAATTCCCCAGGATCCAGCTCCGCGTCTCCAGTTTCATCGATGTCTTCAAACACGTGCGATCCACGGGTGCCGCCATTTCTGAGGACGACGACGCAAGACACGTGCGACCTGCGAGTGCCGCCACTTTCAACACCATCGACCACGTGCGATCCATGGGCGCAGCCATTTTGGTCGACACCGGCCGCAGACGACCAGCAGGGGTCCTCATCATCGATCATCTCAGCTGCCTGCAGTTGCACTCAGGATCCAACAGTGGCGTCAATCATCCTGGACCAGGCCAAGCCTCACAGACCCGACAAGTCCATGATGGACATAGAGGTAAACGGACGCCTGGCACATTGTCTGTTTGACAGCGGGAGCACGGAGAGTTTCATTCATCCCGATATTGTGAAACGGTGCGCTCTCCGCGTGCAAATTGTCAGGCAGACAATCTCTATGGCGTCGAGGTCCCGATCTGTTACCGTTCTTGGGAGCTGCGTGGTAACTCTAACGGTGCGGGGCACAGTTTATGAGAACTTCAGGCTCCTCGTGTTACCGCACCTTTGCGCGCCAGTACTCCTGGGGCTAGACTTTATGGTCCACCTGAAGAGTGTGATCCTGCAGTACGATGGGCCACTCCCTCCACTTTCAGTGGGAGAACAGCAGCCTCCAAATTGCCCAGCGCGCTCCTCATGCAGTCTCTCGACCCTCAAAATTACCCCACCTTCTTTATTTGAAAATTTTGTGCCATGCTGCAAGCCCATCGCAACTAAGAGCAGGCGTTACAGCGCTGAGGATCGGATCTTTATTTGATCTGAGGTTCAGCGGCTCCTCAGGGAAGGGATCATCCAACCTAGCACTAGCCCATGGAGAGCACAAGTCGTGGTGGTCAAGACTGGAGACAAGCCCCGGATGGTCATAGACTATAGTCAGGCCATTAATAGGTTCACGCAGCTGGACGCGTACCCTCTCCCGCGCATATCTGACATGGTCAACCAGATTGCGCAGTACCGGGTGTTCTCCACCATCGACTTGAAGTCAGCCTACCACCAGCTCCCCATTCGCCCAGAGGACCGGAAATACACGGCCTTTGAGGCGGATGGCCGTCTTTACCATTTCTTAAGGGTCCCTTTTGGTGTCACTAATGGGGTCTCGGTCTTCCAGCGTGAGATGGACCGAATGGTGGACCAAAATGGGCTACGGGCTACCTTCCCGTACCTGGACAACGTCACTATCTGCGGCCATGACCAGCAGGACCACGACGCCAACCTCCTGAAGTTTTTACGCACTGCGTCCGACTGAATCTGACCTATAACAGGGAGAAGTGTGTATTTAGCAAGCACCGCCTAGCAATCCTCGGATACGTGGTGGAAAACGGGGTCATCGGCCCCGATCCAGACCGTATGCGTCCCCTCCTTGAACTTCCCCTACCCACTAGCATCAAAGCACTGAGGGGATGCTTAGGCTTCTTCTCGTATTACGCACAGTGGGTTCCCAATTATGTGGACAAAGCCAGTCCGCTCATAAAATCTACCTCTTTTCCCCTGGCGGCAGAGGCTCGCTTAGCCTTTGAAGAGATAAAAGCTGACATCGCGAAAACCACGATGCACGCTGTCGATGAGTCCATCCCCTTCCAGGTGGAGAGCGATGCATCTGATTTCGCCCTGGCCGCCACACTTAACCAGGCGGGCAGGCCCGTCGCCTTTTTCTCTCGCACCCTCCAAGGCCCTGAAATTCGGCATTCCTCTGTGGAAAAAGAGGCTCAGGCCATTGTGGAGGCCGTACGGCATTGGCGCCATTATTTGGCGGGAAAACGGTTTACCCTGCTCACGGACCAGAGGTCCGTGGCATTCATGTTCAATAACATGTTGAGGGGAAAAATCAAGAACGATAAAATCTTGAGGTGGAGAATCGAACTCTCCACCTACAACTATGATATTATGTATCGTCCGGGGAAGCTCAATGAGCCCTCAGATGCCCTGTCGCGTGGAACATGTGCCAGTGTGCAGGAGGACTGGCTAGAGGCCCTCCACAATGATCTCTGCCATCTGGGGATCACTCGGCTCTTCCATTTTGTAAAGGCCCGGAATCTGCCCTACTCCATAGAGGATGTCAGGTCGATAACTCGAAGCTGCCAGGTATGTGCTGAATGCAAGCCGCACTTCTACCGACCTGACAGGGCACACCTCATTAAGGCCACTCGCCCTTTTGAACGACTGAGTATGGATTTCAAGGGCCTCCTTCCTTTGACAGATCGGAATGTGTACTTCCTCAACGTGGTTGACGAGTACTCCCGATTCCCTTTTGCCATTCCCTGTTCTGACATGTCCGCTGCCACGGTCATCAAAGCCCTGTGGGATCTTTTTACCCTGTTCGGTTACCCCAGCCATATCCACAGTGATAGGGGTTCATCGTTTATGAGCGACGACTTGAGGCAATACCTGCTCTCTAAAGGAATTGCCTCAAGTTGGACTACGAGTTACAACCCCAGGGGTAACGGGCAGGTCGAAAGAGAAAACGCTACAGTCTGGAAGGCTATCTTACTGGCGTTAAGGTCTAGGGGTCTTCCAGTCTCCCGTTGGCAAGAGGTACTTTCTGATGCGCTCCATTCAATCCGGTCCCTCCTGTGTACGGCAACCAATGTTACCCCACATGAGCGGATGTTTACCTTCCCGAGGAATTCTCCCTCTGGGACCTCACTGCCATCTTGGTTGACGTACTCAGGACCTGTCCTCCTGCGGCGGCATGTTAGGACCCGCAAGTCCGACCCTTTGGTTGAACAGGTCCATCTCCTCCACGCCAACCCTCAATATGCCTATATAGCATATCCTGACGGGCGAGAGGACACGGTCTCTATCCGAGATCTGGCGCCTGCAAGGGACCTGGAAACCCCCGTCGCTCCCGCACCCCTGGTTAGGGTTCCTTTGCCCATTCTCTCCCCTCCTGACACGGCGCGGGCAGTATCGGGACCGCCACTTAATCTTCTTACTCCCGTGTACAGCTTGCCTGAGTCCAGGAGATTGTCGCCACCTCGAGGTCCACCCGTCCGTGAAGAACTGGAGGAGTCACTGGACACCACCTTGGAGAGAGGGTCACCACGGTCACCAGAACCGGCGCTACCGCCAGTGCTGCGGAAGTCGCAGAGACGGTGCGGACCTCCGATACGACTGAACTTGTGAATATATGGACAGTTCGTACTGTTTTTTTGCCCCACCGGCCTTTGTTTTTAAAGGAGGGGTGAATGTGGTGAACCATAGATGGTTACCACTATGGGTACTGAACCATAGATGGTTATCACTGTGGGTACTTGTACATATGTTACTCTTCTTGCTGTTGGGGTTAGGGTTGGGGTGTTCCAGCTGTTGGTGTTGTTCTGTTGTACACTCCGGTTGGCTCCGCCTTCTATAGGGGTATAAAGGTCACTGCACTTCCTAGTGACCCTTTAGTATAGGATTGTATTGTTAAGCTGTATGCTCTATTCTTGTTGCTAATAAAAGCCTTTATTTCCCGAGTACGATCTAGCATCTCGAGTGAATTAATCGCGCATCAATGGCCAAATGCTAGCTAGCAACATGCATATCCTGAGAATGAATTAAAATAATCATCTCCAAACCATTGGGCAACAGTGGTACAGTTTACCACATTGAAATTTCTTTTATGTAAGGATGTAAAAGTCCAACACACCCAAGCAAAATCATCTTAATTTGCACGTAAATTATAAAGTATACTTAAGAGTAAGAATGTCTTGACTTTACTAATACATGATGTGAGCTCTATTCACTCCACCATTCCTTAATTAACCTACAATTCTGTTGTTATTTCCGAGGTGAATCTTTTTGACTAATTCAGTTAGTTCAAAATGTTCACCTATTTAATTTTATTGTAAACTCTATTCTGACTTGTGACAATAGAAATCAGTTTTGTATTTCTTTATTTTTATTACACAAAGTAAATATTAATCTGGGCTATGTTCAATTTTATTGAGCCCCAAAGATGAAACTCTAGCACAAAAAAATCTTAATTTTCCATTGTGCTGTGCTTATAAAATCAGTGCTTGGCCATGGTAAAAAGACCCCATGAGTCAGGTGAAGCACACAGCTCCATTCATGTACTGATCAATCAGATCTCTAAAGCTGCTCTCTTTGCTATATGCCTGCGTGCTGTCCTGAGATTGAAGTGAAGCAAAATGAAGTCATGTGGAGTCATTCCAATTGGCCAGTGCAAATGCATCAAATTAGATAGCAGTCCTCTCCAACTATATAGGCCTATGTCTGAGGTCGGGCATAGGAAGAAGGTACCAATACATTTGAGTAGCATTAAGGAGCCATGATTTCATTTCAGACTGTCCTATCATTGCCTTAAAACTGTTCCCTTCCAACAGAGCTCCAACATGACTTTTACCTGGTGCTCTTCATCAATCTGCATTCTACCAAAAAACACGTTATGCTACCTTTGTGAGGTTCACAAAGGAAAAGCATCAGAAATTTAGGATTTTCATTGTTGCTGTCTGCAATGTAAAGCAGAAAGAACAGTGTAATTATATTATGCTTTCAGTTTCTGACCCAGGCTCAGTACATCTTCATTAGACCTAAGGCAGTTTCATGTCATATGGAAATGCTTTTATGAGACTGAATAGTAGTGATTGAGGTTACTGTACAGTCAGTCTGCTGGAAGCACTATGACGCAGTCTGCATCGCAATTGACAAAGAGGCATGCTGTATGTACAAAAAATGATAATTTCATTTGATATGTTCTTCCCTATTAACTGCATTGAGCTCTGGCTGGACTTTATTTCCATACTGAACAAGCTGGCCAAGTGCTATGTAGAGATGACCTGGAATCATAGAATCCCGACAGTGCAAAATTAGGCCATTCAGTCCATTGAGCCTGCATCGACAACAATCCCAGTCAGACCCTATATCCGTAACCCCACGTATTTACCTTGCTAATCCCCCTAACACTAAGGGTCAATTTAGCACGGCCAGTCCACCTAATCTGCGCACCTTTGGAGTGTGGGAGGAAACCGGAGCACACAGAGGAAACCCACTCAGAGACAGGGAGAATAGCAAACTCCACACAGACAGTGACCCGAGGCCGGAATTGAACCCGGGTCCCTGGCACTGTGAGGCAGCAATGCTAACCACTGTGCCACCGTGCCACCCCATTCACCATGCCACCAAGTTCATAAACTCAGAAATTCCAGCAAAAGCTTGACTCTGCATGCACCATTTTGATAATTTCCCATTCAGATTACATAAGAGCCAATTACTATTTGTGTTCTTTTCCGAGTAAACAACAAAGATTCTAACAACATTGGCCAACTGTTGAATTTCCTTTGCAATTCCACAGCTTTCAGAGCATGCTTCTGGGAAATTGAGGATGGATCATAAAATTTTTATCTTATCCTTATCGAGACCTCAGACCAAAGTCCACTCCCTGTGTATGAAGTGCTTGTGCAGTAGAAAGTTAGAAATAACAATGCCCACAATTTTTCTGTATCTGTGCTGGTTTAAACATTCATAAACCAGATTGTTTCTTCAATAAGATGCTACCTATTCTTCCTTTGGAAAGTAATAAAATGCTGGATAAAGACCAATATGTTTATTTTTACATTGCTGTTTCAAATGTTCAAATCTTAAATATCAAGCGGGATTAGCGGGTAGGGCCTGGGTGGGATTGTGGTCGGTGCAGACTCGATGGGCCGAATGGCCTCCTTCTGCACTGTAGGGTTTCTATGATTTCTATGATGATAAGCACCAGCTAAACTTGGAATTCCCAAAATATGTCTTTAGTTACATCGCTGTAATGTTTTGCTTTCAGTAAAATGGTTTAAAATATATTATTTTGGGGCTGATGATTCGGTTGCTACACTTCTTGCGAAAGTCTCAACTGTGCTTAAATTTTTGACACTGTAGGTGGGATTTTACAGCCCCGCTCGAGTGAGACTGGAAAATCCTACCGAGTACAACAGACATTTCCATTGTCCGCCCGTCACCTGCTCTGATTCCATGGCAGGTGGGGCAGTAGAATTCCGATGAGTGTCTATCTAAAATCATAGACTCCCTACATACAGAATAAGGCCATTCAGCCCATCGATCCTGCACTGACAACAATCCCACCCAGACCCTATCCCTGTAACCCCAGGTATTTACCCTACTAATCCCCCGACACTAAGGGACAATTTTTTAGCAGGCCAATCATTGTTCCACAGGAGCAGGCTGAGGGTAAGGGAGCTGTTTGTGCATTTTATTTATTTATTTTTCAGTTAAATTAGTGAAAAAAATCGGAGGTTTTTTTTCAAAACAGGAAGTAGGCCCAGCAGCAACCTGGGAAGGTGTTGGAGGGTTTAAAAGTAGGCCGCACCTTTGAGCGGGCAGCGTCGTTAGCGGGCAGCAGAGTGAGCAGGGGGCAGAGTGAGAGCTGAAGGGCTTTGGCTCAAAACGGGCTTCGGCGAGAACAGACAGAGGCGAGTGTAGGTTTTTTCTTTCCCAGAAAGTTTATTCTTGTTTTTCCCCAGAGTAAAAAAAAAATGCCAGGCAGGATGTTGGAATGCTCCTCTTGCAGGATGTGGGAGATCAGGGAGACCTCCGGTATCCCTGACGACAGCACCTGCAAAAGATGCATTCAGCTGCAGCTGCTAGCAAAGCGTGATAGGGAACTGGAGAAGGAGCTTGATGACCTCCATCTAATTCGGAAGAATGAGAAGTTTATAGACAGTAGCTTTAGGGAGATAGTTACACCTAAGCAGCAGAGCACAGGAAATTGGGTTACTGTAAGGAGAGGAAATGGCAGTGTGAAAGGACAGGCAGAGCAGGGTTCCCCTGTGGCCATACCCCTCCACAACAGGTAGACTGAATTGGATACTGTTGTGGGAGATGCTTTACCTGGGACAAGCTGCCACACCCGGAACTCTGATACTGAGTCTAGTTCTACAGCGCAAAAGGGTGGGATGAAGAAGAGGAGAGCAGTAGTGATAGGGGACTCAATGGTCAGAGGTACGGACAGGAGGTTTTGTGGTCGGGACAGAGACCCCGCATGGTTTGTTGCCTCCCAGGTGCCAAGGTCAGCGATGTCTCTGATCGCGTGCACAGCGTTCTAAAGTGGGAAGGTGATCAGCCAGATGTCGTGGTACACATCGGTACCAATGACGTGGGAAGGAAGAGTGAGGAGGTCCTAAAGAGTGAGTACAAAGAGCTTGGAAGGAAGTTAAAAAGCAGGACCCCGAGGATAGTAATCTCAGGATTGCTACCTGAGCCACATGCCAATGAGGGCAGGAGTAGGATGCTTGGGCGGATGAACACGTGGCTGAGGAACTGGTGTAGGGGGCAGGGTTTCCAATTCTTGGATCATTGGGACCTCTTCTGCGGCAGGTGGGACCTGTACAAGAGAGACGGGTTACACCTAAACTACAAGGGGACCAGTATACTTGCAGGGAGATTTGCTAGTGTTATTGGGGAGCGTTTAAACTAGATTTGCAGGGGGATGGGAACCAGAGTGCCAGAGCAGATAGTGGAGCAGGGGTAAAAAGACAGGTTAGTTCAAGCAAAATCACAAATGGAAGGGTAGAGTGTGGTGGAAATAATCTTTTGAGGTGTGTCTATTTCAATGCCAGGAGTATTGTGGGGAAGGCAGATGAGCTGAAGGCGTGGATAGACACGTGGAAATATGACATTACAGCCAGTAGTGAAACTTGGCTACAGGAGGGGCAGGACTGGCAGCTCAATGTTCTAGGGTTCCAATGTTTCAGGCGGGATAGAGGCAGAGGGATAAAAGGTGGGGGGGTGGCATTGTTGGTCAGGGAAAATGTTACAGCGGTACTCAGGCAGGATAGATTAGAGAGCTTGTCTACAGAGGCCCTATGGGTGGAGCTGAGAAACAGGAAAGGTATGACCACATTAATGGGCTTGTATTATAGACCACCCAATAGTCAGCGAGAATTGGAGGAGGAAATCAGCGGAGAGATAGCTGACAACTGCAAGAAACACAAAGTTGTGATAGTAGGGGATTTTAATTTTCCATATATAGATTGGGACTCGCATACTGTTAAAGGTTTAGACGGGGTAGAGTTTGTAAAATGTGTTCAGGAGAATTTTCTACATCAGTATATAGAGGTGCCAACTAGAGAGGATGTGATATTGGATCTCCTATTGGGAAATGAGTTAGGGCAGGTGATGGATGTGAGTGTGAGGGAATACTTTGGATCCAGTGATCATAATGCCATTAGTTTCAACCTGATCGTGGATAAGGATAGATCTGGTCCTCGGGTTAAAGTTCTGAACTGGAAAAAGAAATGAGAAGGGATCTGGGAAGTGTGGATTGGCACAGGATGTTCTCTGGTAAGGATGTAAATGGAAAGTGGGAGGCCTTCAAAGGAGAAATTTTGAGAGTGCAGAGTTTGTATGTTCCTGTCAGGATTAAAGGCAAAGTAAATAGGAATAAGGAACCTTGGTTCTCGAGGGAGATTGTAACACTGATTAAGAGGAAGAGAGAGTTGTATGAAATGTACAGGCAGCAAGGAACACATCAGATGCTCGAGGAGTATAAAAAGTGCAAGAAGCTACTTAAGAGGGAAATCAGGAGGGCTAAAAGAAGACATGAGGTTGCTTTGGCAGACAGAGTGAAGGAAAATCCAAAGAGCTTCTATAGGTATGTTAGGAGCAAAAGGATAGTGAGGGATAAAATTGGTCCTCTTGAAGACCAGAGTGGTAGACTGTGTATGGAACCAAAAGAGATGGGGGAGATACTAAATGGTTTTTTTGCATCCGTATTTACTGAGGAAACGGGCATGGAGTCTACGGAAATAGGGCAAACTGGTAGGGAGGCCATGGAACCTTTACAGATTAAAGGGGAGGAGGTGCTCGCTGTCTTGAGGCAAATCAGAGTGGATAAATCCCCAGGACCGGACAGGGTATTCCCACGGACCTTGAGGGAAGCTAGTGTTGAACTTGCAGGGGCCCTGGCAGACATATTTAAAATGTCAGTATTCACGGGGGAGGTGCCGGATGATTGGAGGGTGGCTCATGTTGTTCCGTTGTTTAAAAAAGGTTCCAAAAGAAATCCGGGAAATTATCGGCCAGTAAGTTTGACGTCGGTGGTGGGCAAGTTATTGGAAGGTGTGATACGGGATAGGATCTACAAATATTTGGATAGACAGGGACTTATTAGGGAGAGTCAATATGGCTTTGTGCGTGGTAGGTCATGTTTGACCAATCTATTAGAGTTTTTCGAGGAGGTTACCAGGAAAATGGATGAAGGGAAGGCGGTGGATGTTGTCTACCTGGATTTCAGCAAGGCCTTTGACAAGGTCCCTCATGGGAGGTTAGTTAGGAAGGTTCAGTCACTAGGTATACATGGGGAGGTAGTAAATTGGATAAGACACTGGCTCAATGGAAGAAGCCAGAGAGTGGTTGTGGAGGATTGCTTCTCTGAGTGGAGGCCTGTGACTAGTGGTGTGCCGCAGGGATCGGTGTTGGGTCCATTGTTGTTTGTCATCTATATCAATGATCTGGATGATAATGTGGTCAATTGGATCAGCAAGTTTGCTGATGATACAAAGATTGGAGGTGTAGTGGACAGTGAGGAAGGTTTTCAAACTTGCAGAGGGATTTGGACCAACTAGAAAAATGGGCTGAAAAATGGCAAATGGAATTTAACGCAGACAAGTGTGAGATATTGCACATTGGAAGGACAAATCAAAGTAGAACGTACAGGGTAAATGGTAGGACTCTGAAGAGTGCAGTTGAACAGAGGGATCTGGGAATACAGGTACAGAATTCCCTAAAAGTGACATCACAGGTGGATAGGGTCATAAAGAGTGCCTTTGGTACATTGGCCTTTATAAATCGGAGTATCGAATATAAAAGTTGGAGTGTTATGGTAAGGTTATATAAGGCATTGGTGAGGCCGAATTTGGAGTATTGTGTACAGTTTTGGTCACCTAGTTACAGGAAGGATGTAAATAAGATTGAAAGAGTGTAGAGAAGGTTCACAAGGATGTTGCCGGGACTTGAGAAGCTGAGTTACAGAGAGAGATTGAATAGGTTGGGACTTTATTCCCTGGAGCGTAGAAGATTGAGGGGAGATTTGATAGAGGTGTATAAGATTTTGATGGGTACAGATAGAGTGAATGCAAGCAGGCTTTTTCCGCTGAGGCTAGGGGAGAAAAAAACCAGAGGGCATGGGTTAAGGGTGAAAGGAGAAAAGTTTAAAGGGAATATTAGGGGGGGTTTCTTCACGCAGAGAGTGGTGGGAGTGTGGAATGAGCTGCCAGATAAAGTGGTAAATGCGGGGTCACTTTTAACATTTAAGAAAAACTTGGACGGGTTCATGGATGAGAGGGGTGTGGAGGGATATGGTCCAAGTGCAGGTCAGTGGGACTAGGCATAAAATGGTTCGGCACAGACAAGAAGGGCCAAAAGGCCTGTTTCTGAGCTGTAATTTTCTATGGTTCTATGGTTCTAATCCACCTAACCCGCATGTCTTTGGACTGATGGATAGGTTGAAATTTTGAAGTGCACTGACATTTTGACTGAAGTGCCAATCCTGCCTCCCAAGGATCCTCTTATCCCTCACTCTCTGCCTTCTGTCTGTTATGATGTAGAGATGCCGAAGTTGGACTGGGGTAAATACAGTAAGAAGTCTCACCTGATGAAGGAGCAGTGCTCCGAAAGCTAGTGGCTTGTGGCTTGTGCTACCAAATAAATCTGTTGGACTTTAACCTGGTGTTGTGAGACTTATTCTGTCTGTCAGCCAATCTTCGATCCATGCTAGTACCTTGCCTGTAATACCATTAGCTCTTAGCTTATTTAGCAGCCACCTGTAAGGCACCTTGTCAAAGACTTTCTAGAAATCCAAATAAATCATGTCCACTGGCTCTCCTTTGTCTAAATTCTTTGATACCTCCTCAAGAATTCTAACAGGTTTGTTAGACGTGACCTCCCTTTGATGAAGCCGCGCTGACTCAACCCTATTTTACCATGCATTCCTATGTACTGCGCAATTTCATTCTTAGTAGTGGACTCCAAGAATGGAATGGGCGGCACGGTAGCACAGTGGTTAGCACTGCTGCTTCACAGCTTCAGGGACCTGGGTTCGATTCCCGGCTTGGGTCACTGTCTGTGTGGAGTTTGCACATTCTCCTCGTGTCTGCGTGGGTTTCCTCCGGGTGCTCCGGTTTCCTCCCACAGTCCAAAGATGTGCAGGTTAGGTTGATTGGCCAGGTTAAACATTGCCCCTTAGAGTCCTGAGATGTGTAGGTTAGAGGGATTAGCGGGTAAATATGTGGGGGTAGGGCCTGGGTGGGATTGTGGTCGGTGCAGACTCGATGGGCTGAATGGCCTCCTTCTGCACTGTAGGGTTTCTATGATTTCTATGATTTCTATGATGAATGCATACTTCACGAAGGGAAACCATAATTTGAAGAAAGAAATTGGATTTGCGTCAAACGGCCAAATTGCAACCATGAAATTGCATATTCTCTTTCAGGACTAAAACAGCTCAAGCAATTTCTCAGTCCCAAGTTGAGTGGTTTTTCGGTACAAAGGCACAGTGGTTAGTACTGCTGCCTCACAGTACCTGGCACCCAGGTTCAATTCCGGCCATGGGTAACTGTCTGTGTGGAGTCTGCACATTCTCCCCGTGTCTGTGTGGGTTTCCTCCGGGTGCTCTGGTTTCCTCCCACAGTCCAAAGATGCGCATGTTAGGTAGATTGGCCATGCTAAATTGCCCCTTGGTGTCAGGGGGGCTAGCAGGGTAAATACATGGGGTTATAGGATTAGGTGGGATTGTTGTCGGTGCAGGCTCAAGGGGCCGAATGGCCTCCTTCTGCACAGTCAGGATTCTATGATCTGTTGGGTGACAATATAAAGTGTAATGCAAGATGCTTGATGGAGAGCAGACCAGAATATTTTGAAGATAGTGATTATGGAGATAAATGATCTTTTCCAATGAGCAACTGTGATGTGGATCATTCGCCTCATTGAGGTGAACTTGCAGAATCACAACCTCAGGTTTATACATCTCAGTGCCATTGTCTACAACCTTTATATCTCAGTGACTATTTCTGTACTCAGAGAAAATTGACAAGCTGAACTCTAAGAATTGACTCAATGTGCATATGTGCATTGTTTTGGAAGATTAAATTTAAAATAAGGTATTTTAGTTTTGCAAGGGACAGAAGATATGAGCCAAAACTTTCCCATTCCACTTGCCGCAGGAATCAAAGCGAGTGAGACAGAAAATTTGACAGACCATTTCAAGGTCTGCTGAGCTCGGGTGGGAAAATCCCGCCCATGGTACTAAATTGTTCAGTTGTTCGGTGTTTGATTGTGTGTGCCCATTAATTGTTCTCTGTGCTGTTGGTCAAGACTGAACGTGGAGACTGAGAAAGAAAAACTAAACTGAAAGCAAGCAGCTGAAAGCAGGAGAATGCAGACATTTTGAAAGCATGGTAAATTAAATTCCGGTTCAGGCATAGGTGTCATCTGTGTATATCTCTGAGGAATAAAACACAATACTAATCCCCTGGCGAAGGGCAGAGGAGAAGCCTGGATGGTCTCAATGGTGGAGAGGTGTGCTGTCTGCCTGGCTGCATGGGCAAGCAAGCGCTAGAAATGGAGAAGTTGTGATTCCTGCACCTGCCTGGCCAATGCAATTCAAGTTGTTGCTCACCCAATCGCATCGCACTTTCAGGACCTAATAACTAGCTGAATACATCTCACGGGACATGTAAGTATGGCCAGCTGAATTAAAACAGTACATGGATAGTGAGAAATTGAATATAAAATAAAAATAGAGAAGTCGAGGGTGATCTTACCAATAACATTCTAGGCACTGAACAAGCGTGAAAACAGGAGAGAATCATGCCCATTAGGCAGGATTTTCCAGCCCTGCTAGCCCCAAGACCAGAAAATTCCACCCGAGGTCAACTAACCAATTCATGGCCCGTCCCCCACCCGCTACGATCTCCATGGCAGGCAGGACGGGAAAATTCAGCCTATTGTTTGGGCGAGATCTCAGACACTGGGCGCTATTTTACCATATTGATTCTAAGTGCTGGGCGGACTTGAAACTGAGAGTGTTTCAGATCTGACCTTTACACCTATTCTCAGATGCCCCCATATGCACTCTGCCTGCAGAAATATCAGTGATTCCGAATCATGCTGCACAAGTATGTGGGTGGGCCTTAACGTGCCCGAAACTCTGCAGCTCCGATCGGTGCCTCCAACTGCGCATGCGCAGAAAAAAATGTTAGAATGCCACTCCCCTGCCACATTCCTCCCGGGCCGGATAATGCCACCCCCTGGCCCCCACAGACATTGCCCCACCCCCACAACATTACTGACCCCCTTATTCCTCCACCCCCCGCCACCCAGAACGATCATGGCCCCCTTCCTCTCCACCAATCTCAGGCAGAGTGGCAGTGGACCCTCCTCCTCCCCCCACCGAACTTATGCAGAGAACCATCGGATACTCGGCATCTACCTCCGCATGGAGTGCCCGAATCGGACTTTTATGGAGCACGTCTGTTTCACACCGATTCTGGATGGGCGAACACGGTGGTAAAGGGGGAACTGCTGCTAAAGTTGGGCGTGCAGCCCATTAAGTCAATTTAAATGCATGCAACGTGATGGTAAAATCAGGCCCACTATACTGTTCTTGTATAAATAAAAATTGAACAGATGTGAAAAATAAAACACAGCCAAAAATATGCGAGATATGCTGACGGTCACTGGGAATTCAGTCCAGTAACCCATAGCTCAGCGCCCATGGCTTTCTGGGACACAGTGCCCCTCTAGGGCCAGCTGCGTAGAGAAAAAAATTAGGTAAAGTGTGATGCTCGCCAGTAGGGGGAGTGGATGGAGTCTATTCATGCCGGGAAGCCGACTGATGACTGCTAGAGGGCGTCATTGTGCATGTGCCTGATCTCCCATCACACTATTATAATAGTTCATAGTGCATTTGGAGATTGTCACTGCCCCACTACTCTGGACATCACCTCCTCTACCTCCCCTGATTGCCAGTAAGATCACTCCCACTATCTCTCCACATGTTAAGAAAGGGTCATTAGACTAAACTCCAATAAGCAGCTTTCAAAGGACACACTGCCCAGGTCAGAAATGTTTGGGAAACACTTTATTAAAATTACCATGGTTTACAATCCATCAAGCAGCATAATTGTGTCACTTGACTACAAAATTATTCTATCTAGAATAATATGTCGCTTTTCTCCATCTTTGTTCTCCTCCTTCCAAAACAATTTACTAAACAATTCTCCTTGAAAACTGTATACTGTTAAATGGTGATTGCCACTTTAAGACTAAAATGCCATTGATAGTTTTTCATCAGCTAAATAATAGGAGAAAAATTAATACAAACAAATTCTGTGACACAAATGATAACCTACAGAATAGAAATGGCAAGTGAGCTGCTGAATAGATAATAAGCTGACATTGCAGAAAATTATTGAATAAGCAGTAATAAAAGTTTTTTAAAAAGTAAATATAAAAGAGAAATGACATGATTTGGCACTCTTGTATCGTTTGTGATCTTTGCAAATGCAGCTACATTATAATTTGTTGCTTAAGTCTAAATAAAACCATCACAGATCCTGAAACAATACTTCCTTGAGTCAAGGAGATAGTGAAAGGTAATTAGATCACATGCCTCATCCAGCTCCTGTGAGATTCAGATGTGATGTGATTAATGTTTAGGTAATTACTGTTATTGGAAATTATATCTTCATTTAAAAAAAAAAAAATTGCTCTTAGAATTCCTAAAATGATCTGGAAGGTGACCTTTAAAGCCAGCTTTAGTAGGTGTAATGAGGAGACAGGATCTACTTTCTAGTCACACATGAACTATATTCAATGGCTGTCAATAGTGATATTCTGCACATCCTCCTGCAGCACTTGTCTACATACATTTATTAAACGTTTCTATTGTTCTGCATAACACAAACCAAAGAAATGATATCATCACAAATGCCACTTGCCACATTTATTGGATGATTGCAATTCTTTTTACCATTAAATCTAATTTTAATTAAACTAGGCAGGTATTGGTCCTGGGAGCTATGCTGATTTAACTGCAACCCCAATAACAGTGCTATTCTTTGGTTCAGAAGGCTGGGTTTGGGGGAGGCGGGGATATCAGTCAAGGTTGTCATTCCCCATCATATTCAATTAACCTTGCTGAAAAATGCATATGTGTGATCCATTGTGTCTCAACAGCATCTGTCAATTGTGGTGCCTCCATTGTCAAATACCCTAGCAACACTTAGAGGGGAGGGAAAGCATTCTATTTCAGGGTGGAGTGCCAACTTCCATCTGCCCTCCCATATCCACCCCAATCCTGGTCAATTTTCCTGCATTGGGCCTTATTGCATATGACCTGGTGGGCTCCTAAAATCCACATCAGGGCTCCTAAAATCCTCAGCTTGCATTTGCATTGTACCTTTAACACATCCTAAGGCACTTTACAGGGATGCTATCAGGCAAATGAGATCCCAGTGGGACCCCTATTTTCGAGTGGGATCCCAGTAGTGCAAGAGAAATCTCCCAGCATTGTAAAGGCAGCAAGAAAGCTGAAAGGAGCACAAGTGCTCGAAGCTCAAACAAAAGTCTCCCACCAAGAACCTTAGCTGGGACTGTGCCATCAGCATGTAATAGTGTGGGGCAGCATGGTGGCACAGTGGTTAGCATTGCTGCCTCACAGCGCCAGGGACCCAGGTTCAACTCCGGCCTTGGGTGACCGTGTGCAGTTTGCATGTTCTTCCCATGTCTGCGTGAGTTTCCTCTGGGTGCTCCGGTTCCCACCCACACTCCAAAGATGTGCAGGCTAGGTTGATTCGCCATATTAAATTGCCCCTTAGTGTCAGGGGGATTAGCAGGGTAACTACCTGGGGTTACGGGGATTGGGCCTCGGTGGGACTGTTGTTGGTGCAGGCTCGATGGTCTTAATGGCCTCCTTCTGCACTGTAGGGATTCTATAATTCTCTGATTCTGTGAGAACAAGGCTCCTTCCTTCACTGAGACAATGTAAGGCCTTTACAGCTTACCAGAACACTACTGCCACCTTCTACATGCTGGCTCCAGAAAAATGACAGTAAGTGGGTCAGAAAGAGGGAAGACCTATGTTATACTCCATGATGTACCCCATTTATAAATAAATATTCTATTAGTTAATATTATGTAACAGTTCTGTTCCACAGCAAGTTTGCCTGATTACATTGTGTGATTTCTACTGAAGTGTCATTGTACATAATAACATATGTACTACATGATTTGAATTGAAATGTCTCCAATTTCTTATTTCCTTGCAGGTTATAGGGAACAGCATGTACAGCATATATTATTGGGCAAAAAAAGGCAGATGCAAGCACGTTGAAGGGTGTAATCTGACCTTGGGTTCTGATAACGCTTAGAAAGCATCTGATGATTATTTGAACTTTTCAAGCAAATTACAATCTTCTGCTATTCGCAAATATTCAGCGTACTCCATTCATCTGTCAGATTTTAGTATTTTATTGTGTACATTTTTAGTGTGCTTTTACCTGTAATGAAAATGTTATTAACACATTTCATTTTGTTCCAGTTTAATCTGTACTTTTTCACTAAAAGTTAAGGAATATTTTCCAAATGATACTTCCAACTTCAGTGAGAGGGAGAAAAATGTTCCGAACTCAGAATTATTCTGTGTTGCTCTCTGATTAACCAATAGAAACAGAAATCTTGTCAGTCCCTGGAATTTTTAGTCAGTTATTTGGCAATAAATTATCATGGCTAAAATCTGTATCAAATGATTAATTGAGGCATCATGGTCAAGCAAGGATGATGGGTGGCATGGTGGCACAATGGATAGCATTGCTACCTCACAGTGCCAGGGACCCGGGTTCAATTCCAGCCTCAGGTGACTGTCTGTTTGTGGAGTTTGCACTGTCTCCCTGTGTCTGCATGAGTTTCCTTTGGGTACTCCGGTTTCCTCCCACAATCCAAAGATGCGTAGGTTAGGTGGATTGGCCATGGTAAATTGCCACTTCATGTCCCAAGATGTATAGATTAGATGGATTAGCCATGGTAAATGTGTGGGGTTATGGGGATACGATTGGGGAAAGGGCCTGGGTAAGATACACTGCCAGAGAGTCGGTGCAGACTCGATGGGCTGAATGGCCTCCTTCTGCTCTGTAGGCATTCTATGTTTAACTAACACATAAATAGAGCTGTTCCATTTGACTTTCCTCATTTCAAATCTGAACCTTCCTTGTTAGTTTTGTACAAGACTGGGGACAGGTTCACCTTCAAGTGGCATAATTAAGATGAATGTCAATGTTGTTGACACACATTCCCCGGTGAGGTCCTCCAATTTGTCATGATTCTGGATGGAATACTCCCAAATTCTTATGCTCCTGGCTGCAGAGGGATGAACTGGCTCCTCTTCTTCATTCAAACCTGTCGGTTGGTGGTAATTTTAAAAGGTTCCCTTGCCTTGTGGATACCTTTTCCCAGTCCAAACATATTTATCTTTTACAAGGAGCCAAATTAACCAGGCTTTCTTAAGTTAAAGAAGGAATGAGTTTATTAGTTACTAAACTGTGAGAAGAAAATAATAAAATGCAACATAAATAGACACAGATTAGAAATGAGAAGCGCGTCCAAAAATAAAAGTTCAAACGATATACAAGTCAGTCTTTGGTTTGTCCATGAAGAGTAGATGGTGAAACGTTGTGGCCGTTATGTTGGGTGATTCCGGTAGTACTGGCTTTGGCAGTTGAGCAGATTCCTGGTTCTGCAAGTTACCTGAGAGGAGTTGGCCTGCTTCCTTTTTGACTGTGACTTTTCTGATTTGCTTCCAGCAAGAGGGAGAGAACTCCCAGTATAGGGGTTCCTCGTGAATGTCCTTCAGCACACACCAGTAAAGTGGGACTAGAACAGCAGACTAGCAGACAGAGATCACAGTTGCAGCTGTTTGTTTTTAACCCCTTTTCTTGTGTATTCCTGGAAGGGGAAAAACACAAACATGTCTGGGATATAACTCACAGGAGATGGTTCCTGCTGGGATGGTAATCAGCTTCCATTATCTCTACAAGAGATTACAGTTCAGTTTTTGCATTGCATCTTTTTCTTTGAAATGTCTCTGTCTGATAAAGGATGCAACATTCCTTTCTCTCTGGACTAGTTGGTCAAATATAATCATAGAAATTCCTGCAAGTGGTTACTTTACAGTCTCTGTCAGTTTTTGCTTGTATGTCCTATTTGTAAAAAGCACATGTGTTATTTAAAAGTCCAATATGTCCGCATACAATTTGGGAATATGATCGATTGTCACGACAATGTGAATGGTGTCAGCAAAAAGCAACATTTTTATTTGAAAATGCAATATTAAATGGAAGTAAGGTAGAATTTTAAATGATGTGGTTATTTTCATACATTGATAATGTGAGGAAAAAAATGGAGGGATATATGATAGAGTTCTCTCACTTCACTGTCAGCCATATGAAAATAATGATCCAGGAGGACACCAAGCAAGGAGTTTGTAAGTCAATCTGCTCTCGTTATCAGGAAATTAACCACATGCTTTCAGACTGTTGTAAAGAGAATCTCCATTAAACAATACAGTACCACTTTGACCCTCTTATTTGTGAGATTTTCATGCAGATTTGTCAGGGTCCAGTTTCTCTCCCCTCAGTCTTCCCTCTCCCTTCCCTTGTTTGTCTTCATCCACCCCCTTGCCCTCTGGTTGCCTTTATGTGCCTTTACCCTATCCCCACTCCTTGCACAGCCCTCTTACCACACTGCCCCCCCACCTCTGTCCTCATCAGGTCACCATCCCTCCTAAGCTCGCACTCCACTCCCAGTCAAACTTCAGATCTTTGTTGCAGTGACTGCATGGGTCCCGCAGCACAGTGCTGTCCAGATAGACATTGGTGTGTGGCACCACGGGAGGAGGAGACCCCTGTACATCCCAGCTCCTGGTGCAATACTGAGCCGAGGCGGGGGCACAGAGGGGTCCATGGGTCCAGCAGCACGGTGCTGCCCATGAAGACCGTGCAATCCACAGCAAACATCTCCATTTCTGACCTTATGATGGAGGGAAGGTGGTCAATGAAGCAGCTGAAGATGGTTGATCCAAGTGAGGACACTACCCTGAGGAACTTCTGCAGTGATATCCTGGAACTGAGATGATTGATATGTTTGTGATGCTGACACATCTAAACCAGAAATAAAAGCAAAAGAACATGGGGTTACTTATTCAAAAATCTTTGAATGTCACAGGGCAAATTGTTAAGAATTCATGTGGGAAAAGGAAGAGAAAGATAGCGAACTGGATGATAAAAAGAGACAACAATTTGGGCTGAGTTTAATATAGGCAGAGATAATCTGTGCCCCTAAGCACTTGGTTACATTCAACCCAAAATGTTGTACCTTATCACTCAATTTTCCTTGTCTCCCACTTTTTCCTGTTTTGATCCCAGTTTCCTTCAGTCGCTCTCTCTTTCAGGTGGGAGTTGCAGCTGTATGGAGAACAACTATTGTTTTTCCAAACTTAATTTTATTACAGTCCTTGACTGCAAACAATAGTTGGCAACTTGTCCCAACAAATAAAGTGTGGCAGTGACACTGCCTTTCGCTCTGGAGACAAATTGATATTTACAACCCTGAGTGAACATTCAGCAGTCAGACTTCACAGAGTTATCGGCTTGACTGGGTGCGGAATTTGTCCTGGTGAAGTTTAAGTTATTTCATGGTGGGGTCTGAAGGACACATTCATTACTTTATGTGTGCTGCTATTGAACACACTCCAACTATTAGAAAGGCCACATTCTTCAAAGTACATCACCTCCATGTATAAAGAAAAATCATTGATACTGCTGATGTTTTTCAAGCAAGCCATGCACTTGTAATGTGAACTCTGCAAAACTGGTGCTAAATAACAGTTTCAAAACACCTTTAATGACCCAAAATAGAATGTAGCTGTTTCCTTAGTTTTATAGCGAAAGGATTAATCTGAGGTTTGATTGGCTGTATAAAGGAGGAGTGGTGTACTAAGGAGCTCTATATTTTACTCTTCACTCATCTTTCAAGTGGTCTTTGTGAACTGTCTGTATCCGTGTGCAATTTTTATTCAGCATCTTCAAGGATTTTCCTATAAGTGCAGCCAATTTTATTTGGATGGTGCGGGTCATGATTGCAGCATTAGAAACAGATGTTGCTTCCACACAAATGTCGTGCGTCTGAATAACAGAATCATACGGCGAACAACCCATTCATGCCCTGGAGGGAGTGGGGCCCGTTTAATTGATGAGCAGGGGCAGGCATGCCCATGCTGGCATCACCTGACTCAGAGGTAGGTGCTGGTGCCATGTTGAAAGGCCTGTCAGGCTGCTGCCTTGTTACTAAGGATGGCCCATCAACAGTGCTGAAGATCCCTGTGGACTCCTCCAGCCCTATGGCACAACTGAAGGTGCCAAGGTGTGGTCTGTGAGGTTGCTGCAGAGGGATGATGTTGGGGAGGCCCTCACATCAGCAATATCTCCCTGCAGGTTTCCACCACGTTACAATGGCAAGGCAGGAGGTCCCCTTTCTAAAGGACAGTGAGTAAAGATCCTCCCACCTGGATAAGAAAGCCAGAAATTGCAGAGAAGGTCGGCAGCCATGGAATCATCCCCTGATCTTGACTGCAGTACCAGAAATTAATCAGTGACTCCCTTCTCTTTGCCAGGGTCAGTCCTCCATATTGTTTTCCCCTTTGGAACTTGCGTGCGGCAATACGAGAAGGTGTGGAGGGAGTGAGCACTCAAACAGTGGCACAGGGGAGTGGCAGAAGCATATCCTGTCAGGTGCATCACAGCAGCAGCCAGTCAGCTGTTTTTGCTGACCCCTGTTTTTGTGGCCTTCACGACACACGACAATGCAGAGTCGCTGAGCAGAGACTGATAGCCAAGTTCCGCACACATGAGGACGGCCTCAACCGGGATCTTGGGTTCATGTCACACTATCTGTAACCCCCACGACTTGCCTGGGCTTGCAAAATCTCACTAACTGTCCTGGCTGGAGACAATACACATCTCTCTAACCTGTGCTTAACGCTCTCTCCACTCACATTGTCTGTACCTTTAAGACTTGATTACCTGTAAAAACTCACATTCCAACCATTATTTTGTAAATTGAATTTGTGTCTTTATATGCCCTGTTTGTGAACAGAACTCCCACTCACCTGATTAAGGGGCAGCGCTCCAAAAGCTAGTGGCTTGTGCTACCAAATAAACCTGTTGGACTTTAACCTGGTGTTGTGAGACTTCTTATTTTGTTGACCCCACTATGTCCTTCGAGTGCGGAAGTGTCTGTTCAGGGTAAATAATAATGTAATAATAACAGAGAGGGCCAAGGCTGCTGGAGGCCTCCCTGACCTTTATATTCTGATCCCAGCATGGGAAAGAGGCCCTAGAAGTGGCTGGATCACAGGGCAGAAGAATGATTGCCGATGATGAGTCTGGAATGTCGACAGAGTGAATGAATACAGGGCACAAGGCTGTGTCTGGGAAACACATAAGGCACAACATCCACCACTGGACATTTGGAACTCTACATCAGCCAATGTTGGAGGGAGAAAACGTGAAGCCCGTAACCCCTCAAAGTTTATGTTCTCTCATTTAGATCTTGATATTTCCAAAGGATGTTTATGTGCAGAGACTGGGGCCATCAGTACATCTCTGAGGAGGAAATAAGGATTCCTCGGATGGTACAGCATTCCCCTTACAGAAGGTGAGTGAGTGGTACCGGGTATATTTCTCATTCCGAGAGGCCGCACACATGATGGCTGCCTCCTGGGCTGTAGCAATCCTGTGATTCGGTAAATGTGTGTATATGGGATATAATTGACTGAAAGTATAAACAGTGATTGGATGGATGATGGGCATAGGCACTTCCTAATGAAAATTCATTTTATATCTAATTATGCCAGCTACGATGATATCGAAACAATTTATTGTTGAGGATGCAGGCAATGCACTTTGTATATATTTTGCTCATATAAATCGGATTGCTCAGTTCTGCTTTGGAATTCTAAGTGGTTTGATGTGGCACAATGCAGCTTTAATTAATGGTTTTATATTCTGTTATTGAACTGCTTTACTGCAGGGTTTATTTTTGGCAGGAAGTTATTTATTATCTGTGCAGTTTCTGATAGTTTAGTGCATCGTTTCGGAACAAACATTTTTGGCTTTTCACCGAGAATTTGAAACAATGTCGGGAGAATTCTGACTGCAGCTTGAAATGGGTACGAAATCCGCAGGGCAGCCAGTGCCCAGTAGTACTGTTACGAGGCCCAAACCATTGTAGGGCAGTCAATAAGCTGCAAACAGCAAATGTATATTCTACTCCACCTTACTCTGGATAATGTGGTAACAGGTAGTCCCAGGGAACAACTCGGACAGCACCAGAAGGTAGGCTGGGAAGGTCGGTTGTAGGCCAAATCAGCAGGCCACATTATTCTTGAGAAACAAATCTGCTCCCCCTGGCCCCAGAAAAAATCATTTTTCACCTCTCCTCTCACCGCCTGCTTTCTTACAACCAGGCACACCCAGGTACACGGTACATACTCATGCGACTCAGCCAATGTTGTCCATCTCATACCCTACAGGAAAGGGTGTCCTCAGGTGTGGTACATTGGCGAGATCATGCAGACGCTATGACAACAGATGAATGAACACCGCTCGACAATCACCAGGCAGGAGTGTTCCCTTCCAGTCGAGGAACACTTCAGCAGTCACGGGCATTCAACCTCCGATCTTCGGGTAAGCGTTCTCCAAGGCAGCCTTCAAGACACACGACAACGCAGAATCGCTGAGCAGAGACTGATAGCCAAGTTCCACATGCATGAGGATGGCCTCAACCAGAATCTTGGGTTCATGTCACACTACTTGTAACCCCCACCATACTGCCTGGGTTTACAAAATCCTACTAACTGTACTGGCTTGAGACAATTCACATCCCTTTAACCTGTGATTATCTCTCTTTCCACGTGCACTGTTTGTACCTCTAAAGACTTGATTACCTGTAAAGACTCGCATTCCAACCATTCTTCACATTCCAATCTATAATTATCTTGCAGTTGTGTCTTCGCCTATATATGCCGTGTTTGTGAACCTAGCTCCACTCACCTGATTAAGGAGCAGTGCTCCTAAAGCTTGTGATTCCAAATAAACCTGTTGGGACTTTAACCTGGTGTTGTGAGACTTCTTACTGTGCCCACCCAGTCCAATGCCAGCATCTCCACCTCATTTCTTACAACCGCAGAACACTCTGATTTGCATATTTAAATAGCCTTCCACCTGTAAGAGAGGTCTGTGGTGTAATGGTAATGTTCCTACATCTGGGCCTGAAGTTTCAGGTTCAAGCCCTACTATAGGACTTGATGGCCATGGATGGTGCATTAATGGATGGATGGTGCCCAGGGTGGCACGGTAGCACAGTGGTTAGCACTGCTGCTTCACAGCTCCAGGGACCTAGGTTCGATTCCCGGCTTAGGTCACTGTCTGTGTGGAGTTTGCACATTCTCCTCGTGTCTGCGTGGGTTTCCTCCGGGTGCTCCGGTTTCCTCCATCAGTCCAAAGATGTGCGGGTTAGGTTGATTGGCCATGCTCAAAATTGCCCTTCGTGTCCTGAGATGCGTAGGTTAGAGGGATTAGTGGGTAAATATGTGGGGATATGGGGGTAGGGCCTGGGTGGGATTGTGGTCGGTGCAGACTCGATGGGCCAAATGGCCTCTTTCTGTACTGTACGGTTTCTATGTGGCCAAACAGGTTGATTATCAGTATGTAAATCCCTCCCTGATGGCACGTGGTAAGAGCAGGAAGGTTTTCTGGTCAGTCATACCGCAAAAGGCAGTGACAAGCTACCATAGTACTTTGCCAAGCATAATTATGGACCAATCCAATGCAGGTCCATAGTTGCCAATGCCCTATTGGGGTACGGTACATAAAGTAGGAGGGCTGCATGAACATTTACTAATCGACTCAAGAGCAGCTTCTTCCCTGCTGCCATCAGACTTCTGAATTGACCTACTTTATATTAAGCTGATCTTTCTCACCCGAGCTGTGACCGTAGCATTACATTCTGCACCCTCTCCTTTCCTTCTCCTCTATGTACTCTATGAATGGTATACCTTGTCTGTATAGCACACAGGAAACAATACTTTTCACTGTATCACAATACATGTGACAATAATAAATCAAATTAGATCATGTGGGCCTTCAGGCACAAAATAAGTTGCTAAGAGGTGAATTTCTCCCATGGGTGCATAAGACTATCGGAAGATTTACTTGTAGATTTGGAGGAAGTAGAGAAAAAGAGGAGTGCTCCGAAAAAGGACTTTGTTTACCTGCTCTTAAATGCATATACAGCCAAGGGAACACTTACTTAGAGTTGTCCAAGGAAATGACTTGATGTGGTTATCATTGTGAATGGCACACACTGCATGCTGCTATTGACTTCCAGGGAAACTCATCTGCAAGCAAGTGCACCATCTGTGGTTGTCAAGGTTACTCCAACCCTGAATTACTACCATTCTGATTCATTCACAGGAATATTAAAAACATCAGCCAACCTGCACTGCACAAGTGAAGGAAGCAATTCATTGATGCCTTGTCTTTCAGAAATAGTAATTACATCATTTAAGGAAAAGAAAGCTACAGCCATCCTTTGAAGTCCTGGTTGGTGGCACATCTATAACAGCCACATATGCCTTGAGTTCAGTGAATAATAAGATGCAGGCATCATAGAAAGCAGCACCAATTTTCAACAGTCAAGACCCTAATCGGACCAGACCTGTATTGTCACTGAGGCTTGATAACTGGGATGTGGTATCATGGAAAAAAAACAGGCACAGTCACATTTCTGCTTTTATTTTCTTTGTTAACCTTGAGCCAATTTCAGATTATTGTGCACTAGGCTAGAAGCACTGTACCACAGAATAATTTGAATACCTTGCTGATTTTGATGACTGTTGGCAGTTTTGTATAAATGCTGAATGTTTGCAAATTTCATATGTGTTAGGCATAGGGTTCACTTTAGGAGATGGCACAAAGTGGGCAATGTATCTGAGTTAAATCTGATTTGATTTTGATTTGATTTGATTTATTATTGTCACATGTATTAACATACAGTGAAAAGTATTGTTTCTTGTGTGCTATGCAGACAAAGCATACCGTTCATAAACAAGGAAACGAGGGAGTGCAGGATGTAGTGTTCCAGTCATAACTAGGGTGTAGCGAAAGATCAACTTAATGCAAGGTAAGTCCATTCAAAAGTCTGACAGCAGCAGGGAAGAGAGTGTTCTTGAGTCAGTTGGTATGTGACCTCAGACTTGTATCTTTTTCCCAACGGAAGAAGGTGGCAGAGAGAATGTCCGGGGTGCATGGGGTTCTTAATTATGCTGGCTGCTTTGCCGAGGCAGCAGGAAGTGTAGACAGAGTCAATGGATGGGAGATTGGTTTGCGTGATGGATTGGGCTACATTCACGACCTTTTGTAGTTCCTTGCGGTCTTGGGCAGAGCAGGAGCCATACCAAGCTGTGATACAACCAGAAAGAATGCTTTCTATGGTGCATCTGTAAAAGTTGGTGAGAGTCGTAGCTGACGCCAAATTTCCTTCGTCTTCTGAGAAAATAGGAACTCCACAGATGCATAAAAACATACAAATGTTCATACAGGCACATAATGTAGATATATCTGATAAGGAAGACCTACTGTGTCCTGATGGTAATGTATGTATTCTTCATGACATCACAGACAGCCTTTAATTGCTTTTCCCAATCCTCCTTTGTAAAGGGGTAGCATGGCACAGATTCTCCAGAATTCTACTGCCTCACTCGCCACAGAATCGGAGCGGGCAAGGGGCAGACAACTGAAATGTCTATTGACCTCAGACGGGCATTTCTGGTCTCGCTCGAGTGAGGCGATAAGATCCCACCCTATCTTTATATTATCACCTGTTATAAAAGGGGAGGCTAATCCCCTCTCTGAGAACTAACACTTAACCACTCAAAGAGGAGTACCTCTCTATATAATCTGTTAGAAAATGTGTGGAAGTAGTAATATCTGCGCTTTAGCAACTTTTAGTGGTCAAATCAAAATAACTACCTAAGATTTTCACTGTAAAATCAATAACACTTTATTTATTTAACTAACAGTGAACAAGTTAACTAAATTAACAAACTGAATAAAATACTATTCTAACAGAATGCTGTTTAGATAAATACAATTCCCACTTATCAACAAAAAATAGAATTTTTAGTCACTCTCAAAATACAACCAGATTTGTCATCTTCTGGAATCTTCTGTCTTCTTCTTTCTGGAATCTCTGGCTTCATTTGCTACCTTCACTATCGAAATGAGGCTTTATTTTAAGACATAAATGCAGCTATGAGAGCCAGCCAGTTTCTCTCTCACTCTCAGAGTTGGACATGGCAGGTGGAAGTGTTCTTCTCCTCCAATTTGCCACTCCCCCCTATCTCTCCCCCCTATCCCCCTATTGCAAGGGGGATAGAATATAAAAGCAGAGATGTATTGCTACATCTGTACAGGGCATTGGTGAGGCCGCAGCTGGAATACTGTGTGCAGTATTGGTCCCCTTATTTGCGGAAGGATATCTTGGCCTTGGAGGGAGTGCAGAGAAGGTTCACCAGGTTGATACCAGAGATGAGGGGTGTTGACTATGAGGAGAGACTGAGCAGATTGGGTTTGTATTTGTTGGAATTTAGAAAGCTGAGGGGGGCTCTTATAGAGACCTATAAGATAATGAAGGGGCTGGATAGGGTAGAGATGGAGAGATTCTTTCCACTTAGAAAGGAAACTAGAACTAGAGGGCACAGCCTCAAAATAAAGGGGGGTCAGTTTAGGACAGAGTTGAGGAGGAACTTCTTCTCTCAGAGGGTGGTGAATCTCTGGAATTCTCTGCCCACTGAAGTGGTGGAGGCTACCTCGTTGAATATGTTTAAATCACGGATAGATGGATTCCTGATCGGTAAGGGAATTAGGGGTTATAGGGATCAGGCGGGTAAGTGGAACTGATCCACTTCAGATCAGCCATGATCTTATTGAATGGTGGGGCAGGCTCGAGGGGCTAGATGGTCTACTCCTGCTCCTATTTCTTATGTTCTTATACCCCCTGATGACATAGCAACATCCCCACAATAGGATTGGTTTACAGGTTACCAAAACATCAAATTCAAATCTGATAGGCTGCTGTTATTCAAATGCCTAGTTTAAACTGATTGTGCAAACTTTAAAAACAGCCTGTTGTCTTGGCAACACTACTGCCTAGCCTCTCGATACAATGTTTCAGTCTGCATACTCTATTTGCACCTGCAATTTCCCATTTTTTAAAAAGTTCTAAGTACAGAAAAAAATATATCTTTTTTAACAGGCCATGCAACTTTACAACTCTTAGCATTTTACAATTTGTTTGTAACTTTACAAACACTAACTTCACAACACACCATATATGTACCATACAAAACCTGGGGATATTTGAAGCAATTTCCTTTTCAGTAAAATATACCATTTTCTCATTGGAGTCTCTTCCTTAATGACTGTTCCATCTGAGAAGTTAACACATTGCACCAGTGATGTGTTACTACAGCAACATGGGGCACTTCCCTTTTAATTGCCCAATCTGCCACGTTAATTGCTGTTCTGCATGAATTGAGTGCAATAGCACTAAAAATAAATGTTCTTTTTTACAGCAGTTTTGTTAAGAGTTGGTAAATGGGTGGTAAAATAGTGCTATAAACAATCCTGACATTGCAGGCAGCGTTTGCACATTTGCTAAACTGTAATTTCAAAGCTAAAATTAGAACTCAAGACATGGAATTTCCACAATGTCTGCAGAGGCAGAAAGGAGTTGTCTACTTGCTCGAGCTAAGCATGGCCAATTGTGTACTAATTGTGTGCAATGTCAATTGTGGTTCAGTGGTGAGAATCTCGCCTGCATCAGAATATTGTGGGTTTGAGTTCCACTGCAGTAATTTGAAAACAAAAACTAGGCTGGCATTCAAGTGCTGCATTGTTGGTGATCCCATCTTTCTTTATCTATTCGTGGGACATGGGCGTCACTGGCTGGCCAGCATTTATTACCCATCCCTCGTAGCACTGGGAGGGCAGTTGTGAGTAAACCACATTGCTGTGGGTCTGGAGGCCAGGCCGGTCAGGATGGCAGATTTCCTTCCCTAAAGGACATTAGTGAATCATATTTTATTTTTCCGACAATTGACAATGGAATTGAATTCAAATTCCGCCATCTGCCGGGTTGGGATTTGAACCCAGGTCCCTAGAATGTTAGCTAAGTCTCTGGATTAAAGCAATAATACCACTGGACCATCGCCTCCCTTTCTTTTAGATGGGACATTTAAACATGCCTGCCCTGTAAGATGAACAGAGGAGATCCAAAGGCATTCGCTCAAAGGAGATCAGGATTGCTCTTTTGGTGTCTTAGCCAACATTCATCCCTTAGCCAACTTTACTAAAACATTATCTGGTCATCATTGCTGACTGTGGGGCCTTGCTGTGTGTAAATTGGAGGCTGTGTTTACAACAGTGACTACATTTCAAAAGCTTTCAAAAGGCTGTAAGAGAATTTAGGAATTACTAAAATCATGAAAAGTGTTATATAAATAAACTTCTATATGAGTTCCTGACTTGGTACTGATTTAACACATTGAGGAGGCCAAATTGCTGCAGCAATTATTAAAATGAAAGCAGCCACTTATCTATTGGTGACAAAACTTGAAGTGTTAAATTTGAAAAGAAGTTTTGGATCAGACACCTTTGGATAATTTTTCATCTTCAATGCATGGGTAGTTTTCTGGCACAGTGCACCATGAAATGAATGGAATGAAAAATACATGGGTTCTGTATCAGGCAGTGTAGTAAATTGGAAGCCAATTCGTTGCGCCTTCAACAATGGGTTATTAACTAATAAAATATATATACAAGATAAGGATCTGACAGAACAAATACACAAATCTAGTCTCTTCTCTCCTCTTTGGCTCCCACTGAGGCTCCTTCCTGTCATCCTCCTGTCACCCGAAGGAAACCCACGCAGACACTAGGAGAACGTGCAGACTCTACACAGACAGAGACCCAAGCGAGGAATCAAACCCAGCTCCCTGGAGCTGTGAGGCAGCAGTGCTAACCACTGTGCCACTGTGCTGCGGTCACGGGCATTTGGCCTCTGATCTTCGGGTAAGCGTTCTCCAAGGCGGCCTTCACGACACACGACAGCGCAGAGTCGCTGAGCAGAAACTGATAGCCAAGTTCCGCACACATGAGGACGGCCTCAACCGGGATCTTGGGTTCATGTCACACTATCGGTAACCCCCACAGCTTGCCTGGACCTGCAGAATCTCACTGGCTGTCCTGTCTGGAGACAATACACATTTCTTTAACCTGTGCCTAATGCTCTCTCCACTCACATTGTCTGTATCGTTAAGACTTGATTAGCTGTAAAGATTCGCATTTTAATCAGTATTCTGTAACTTGAGTTTGTGTCTTGTTTGTATGCCTTGTTTATGAGCAGATATCCACTCCGTCTGACGAAGGAGCAGCGCTCCAAAAGCTAATGGCATTTGCTACCAAATAAACCTTTTGGACTTTAACCTGGTGTTGTTAAAACTCTTACTGTGTTTACCCCAGTCCAACGCCGGCATCTCCACATCATGACCACCGTGCTGCCACAGTAGTTCTTGAAATCCTCCACTTCGAGAACTAAATATCTCCAGCCTGTCTCATTGTATCTGCTTCAAGAGCAGCACAATTAGCACTGCTGCCTCACAGAGCCAGGGACCCGGGTTCAAATCCAGCCTCGGGTGACTGTCTGTGTGGAGTTTGCACATTCTCCCTGTGTCTGCGTGGGTTTCCTCCGGGTGTTCCAGTTTCCTCCCACACTCCAAAGATATGTGGGTTAGGTTGATTGGCCATGCTAATTTGACCCTTAGCGTCAGGGAGACTAGCAGGGTAAATACGTGGGGTTATGAGGATAGGGCCTGGATAGGATTGTTCTCAGTGTAGGCCTGATGGGCCGCATGGCCTCCTTCTGCACTGCAGGAATTCTATGATTCGATGATTCAATCAGTCTCGACCTATGGGACAAGGTCTGAGACCCTTCAATCACCAGAACAACTAATTGTGCTGTTTGGTTTCTATAAGATACTGTAACTGTAACTAACCTTACTGTCTTCAACGTCTCTCCTGTATATGTAGGCAAAATGTTTTCTTAATTGTTCAATTTCAAGGGTTGCAGACATTTTTGAAGGTATCAGAATGCTTGCTCCCCTCTGACTGTGGCCGTGGATCCTGTGTCAATTTCCATTTCAAGAGATCTGCCGTTAGCCATTAAGGCTATTTCTATAGGAGGCACCTCACTGAGTTGGACCTAGTTTAAAGTATATGATTTGGATTCCTTGTTGGGCTACTCATCCTGTTCTTTTAATGGAGTTAAACTAACCATCATTTTTTTTTCTCGTGTTCTCTCCTGCTCGCTTCATTCTGCACCATGCTTGTAAATGACCCTTTTACAAAAGAGACATATGTAATTTCTGCACCAGCAAGTTTTTTGGGAGTGCTCTTCCCCAATGAGAGGTCATAGTTTTAGGATAAGGGGGAGCAAATGTGAAACAGAGTTGAGGAGAAACTACTTCTCCCACAGGGTTGTGAATCTGTGGAATTCGCTACCCCAAAGCGCGGTGGATGCTGGGACAGTGAGTAAAATTAAGGAGGAGTTAGACAGATTTTTAATTGGTAATGGGTTGAAGGGTTATGGGTAGAAGGCAGGAAAATGGGGATGAGGAGCATATCAGCCATGATCGAGTGGCGGAGCGGACTCGGTGGGCCGAATGGCCTAATTCTGCTCCTATATCTTATGAGCTTATCTTATGGATTTATTTGAAATCAAGCTTCTACCCAGGTGCTGTACTCGCCCTCTTGGGCTGTGCTGTGCCCCTACTCGGGCTGCTCTTCGCAGCATCCATTTCCCCCCACAAACAGTTCACCTCATTGGACACGCCTTGTAATTCACTTAAACCCTGCTCAGCACATTCATTTGCCTGGGCCATCGCCACTGCATTTCCCAAAGTGATTTTAGTCTCAGCCAGCAGCTTTTTCTATATTGTGAAGCTGTTGATCCTACAGACTAAATGGTATCTTAACATCTCACCTAAAGCTGGTCTGAACTCGTAGTGCTCTGCTAACCCTCTCAATCTGGCCATGAAACCGAAGACAATCTCCCCCGGCTTCCAGACTTCAGGGTGAAATTTATACCTCAACATGATGACTGAAAGCCGGAGTTAAAATGATCTTTGACCTTTTGGACTATCTGTTCAAAAGACTTTTGGCTGGATTCTCTGACCTCGCCTACAGCTGGGATTCTCCAGTCATGCTAAAACTTACCAAAAGTTTTTTGGGTGTCAAATTGTCCGTTTTCACTGGCAGTGGTGGCGGGACACGAACGGCCAAAGAATTACGGCCCTTGTGGCTGGAGCATCAAGCGATGTTAGACTCCTCACTAGACACTAAGACCAAAATTTTACTGGCCCACCCGCCACTGGAATCGAAGTAGGTGAGGGGCGGAGCATGGGAAGGTCCGTTGATCTCGGGTGGGATTTTACGATTTCGGGATGAGCAAGGGCGAAAATCCCACCCACAGTTTGTGGGCCACAGACTGTGAGTAGTATAATCTTTAATTTTCTTCCACTCATCAGCTACAAAGAAATAATGCAGCCTTTCGATAAATTGCCCCCAGTTTTCCACTTCTGGGTCTTTCCAATTAAAGGCATTTTTATCTGGCGTTTGCACCTGTCTCTTTCTGTCTTCAATGCTCACTCTCCTCCCACTTTAACTGTGTCCTCATCATCAGTGTAATAAGTCAAAGCCGACTCGTTGTGACTTCAAGTATCAATTAATGTATTAACAATAATATATACATACACAAGATAAGGGTCTGACAGAACTACAATAAACATCGACTCTTCTTCTGCAGCTCTAACTGAGGTTCCTCCCTGTCCCAGGACACACGCCCTTGCTCCCAATTGGCTCGGCTTCCTGTGTGGCCTCTCCATCAGGTCAGGCCCAATCACATGGCCCTCCCCTTAAAGGGGCCACATTACCACAGGTAAGTGAGACTAATTAAACTCTTTAACATTTCCTCAGTAGACGTTTCCATCCACATCCAACACAGAATGTAATGAACGCCGGTATACTTTGTTCAGGTGAAGGGTTAATGTCTCACTTGTGACAATGTTTCAGTCAGAATATTTGAATCATTTAAAGCGGGGTTTAGAATTTGCTTGAAAGGTGAGAAATCTTTAATTCAACAGTCCAATTATTGTGAGTAATCACACATGATGATAAATGCTGAAGCTACTAACCCACATAGAAATAGTTTGAACTAAACTCAACTGTTGTAAGAAAACGTACAACAACCTGTATTTATATCACACTTTCAATACAATAAAACATCCCAAAGCATTTCATAGGGGCATTATAAACAAAACATGACACCACAAGGCCTTAGCATTGATTCCTATGGTGCTCCATTAGTTACAGCTTGCCAACCTGAATAAGGACTATTTATCCCTACTGTCTACTTCCCGTTAACTAACCAATTCTCTATCCATGCTAACATGTTACCCACTCCATCATGAGCTCTTATTTGGTGTAGTAACCTTTGACGTACCGTCTTGTCAAATGTATTTTTCAAAATTCAATTACACCGCATTATAGGTCTTCCTTCATCCACATTGCATGTTATTTCATCAAAGAACTCTAATACATTAGTCAAGCACGATTTCCTTTTCCCCAAACCATGTTGACTTTGTCTGACCCCAGCATGATTTTCTAAGTATCCTGCTATAAAAAAAAACATAAGAACATAAGAAATAGGAGCAGGAGTAGGCCATCTAGCCCCTCAGGCCTGCCCCACCATTCAATAAGATCATGGCTGATCTGAAGTGGATCAGTTCCACTTACCCGCCTGATCCCTATAACCCCTAATTCCCTTACTGATCAGGAATCCATCTATCCGTGATTTAAACATATTCAACGAGGTAGCCTCCACCACTTCAGTGGGCAGAGAATTCCAGAGATTCACCACCCTCTGAGAGAAGAAGTTCCTCCTCAACTCTGTCCTAAACTGACCCCCCTTTATTTTGAGGCTGTGCCCTCTAGTTCTAGTTTCCTTTCTAAGTGGAAAGAATCTCTCCACCTCTACCCTATCCAGCCCCTTCATTATCTTATAGGTCTCTATAAGATCCCCCCTCAGCCTTCTAAATTCCAACGAGTACAAACCCAATCTGCTCAGTCTCTCCTCATAATCAACACCCCTCATCTCTGGTATCAACCTGGTGAACCTTCTCTGCACTCCCTCCAAGGTCATCATCTCCTTTATAATGAAATCCAGCAATTTCTTTATGGCAGATACTAGACTAACTGGTCTACTGTTTCCTGACTTTCTGCATCCCTCCTTTCTTTGCAATTTTCCATTCCACTGGGACCCTTACAGAATCTAAGTGGTTTTAGAAGATTATGACCAATGATTCTTTAACCTCTGCAACCACTTATTTTAGAACCCTCGGTTGTAGGCGTGTCTGGTGATGTGTCAGCTTCAATAAATTTCCCAGTACCTTTTCCTTGAGGATCCTGATTGTTTCAAGTTCATTTCTTGATTGTGAATATCTTTGGCAAGTTTTCCAAGTCTACCACAGTGAAGACAAATACAAAATACCTGTTCAAACCTTCCACTATTTCCTTGTTTTCCATTAATAAATCCCCAAACTCACTCTCCAACCAACACTCATTTTAGTTACTCTTTTTCCCATTTAAATACTTGTAGAAACACTTGATAGCTGTTTCTTATATTTTTAGCAGGCTTTCTTTCATACTCTAAATTTCTCCATCTTTAATGTACTCATTTTTGACTGGTTCTTAAAATCTGTCCAATCTTCTAACCTACCACGAATCTTCACAGATTTGTACAGTGTTTCATTCAATTTGCTGCTATCCTTAACTGATGCCAAACAAGAGCTCAAGGGTCGCTGTCAATGCCATGCCATTCGAAGCCATTGAAATGCATACAGAGAGCTGTTAACAATTTCAACTAAAATGGCATCCAGGAAGGAAAGTTGGATGATCAGCAGATTACTGGGAATAGGGTCAAGAGAGCAGGAGCAGGATCTCACCAATGTTGTGATCTTGGAAAGTGCATGTACAGAGGGAAATAGATAATAGAGAGACTGGAGAAAGATACATTCAGGCTGGAGCAGGGGCAACCTTAGAGGACGTATAGCCCAGTGGATTAGGGCAAAAGACCAAAGTGGCAGAGGTCCCATTTTGGTCTTTTGCCACCCCTACTGCCTTTCAAGGGAGTTCACCTCTGTTATCCTGACAGCAGTTTACATCCCACCCCATGCAGCCGTGAAGACAGCGCTGAATGAAATATACACCACCACAAATCGACTTGAGGTGAAACATCCCAAGGCCTTGTTCTTCATGGCCGGGGACTTCAACCAGGCCAAGCTCAAGGGCATCCTACCAAGCTACCACCAAGCACCAACATGCCTCCTCTCCTGTTCCACCAGAGTTCCAAACATCCTAGATCACTGCTACACAAATATCAAACATGCTTACTGCTCTATCGCCCACCCACACTTTGGCAAATCAGACTACAAGGCTGTGCTCTCACTCCCGGCTTACAAGCAAAAATTGAAATGGAAGAATCTTAATTAAATAAAGTCGTGCAATGTTGGTCTCCTACGGGACTGTTTCGAGTCAGTGGACTGGTCGATATTTAAAAACTCTGCACCATGCTGAATGAGTACGCCACTACAGTAACTGACTTCATAGTGTAGAAGCCTGTGTCCCAAAGAAGAAAATCTGTGTGTTTCCCAACTGGAAACAGGGATATCCACTGCTTGCTGAAGTCCAGGTCTGAGGCGTTCAAGTCAGACGATCCTAACCTATACAAGAAATCAAGATCTGACCTAGGGAGTTCCATCAAGGATGCCAAAAGCCAGTATAGGACCAAGCTAGAATCCCAGGCTCGCCACACAGATTCTCATCGACTATGGTAAGGTCTGCAAGACATAACAGGCTACAGGATGAAGCCATGTAGAATCGCTGGCACCAATGCACTCCTCTCTGATGAGCTCAATGCATTCTATGCCCATTCTAAGCAAGGGGTCAGCGAGAGCATGCCCTCCACCTTGGAAGCCTCAGACGAACCCATATCTGAGGTCACCATCACAGGCGTCAGATCAGCCTTCTCGAAAGTCAACCCATGGAAAGCGACTGGCCCGGATGAGGTACCTGGACACGCACTCAGATCCTGTGTGGGCCAGCTGGCGAGGTATTCACAGGCATCTTTAACCTCTCTTTACACTAATCTGAGGTCCTTATCTGCTTCAAGAAGACAGCCATCATCCCCATACCAAAGAAAAACCAAGCAGTGTGCCCTAATGACTATCGTCCAGTGACTCTGACATCCATCATTATGAAGTTCTTCAAAAGGTTAGTCATGACATGAGCCAATTCCGGCTTCTTAGATTGCTTGGATCCACTACAGTTTGCCTATTGCCACAACAGGTCCACAGCAGACGCTATCCCCATGGCCCTAAACTCAACCCCGGAACAACTGGATAACAAAGCCACCTATGTCAGACTCCTATTTATTGATGACAGCTCAGCCTTCAACACCACTATTTCTATGAAATTCATCTCCAAAGTCTGAAGCTTGGGGCTCAGCTCCTCCCTCTGCAACTAGATCCTAGACCACAATCAGTAAGGATAGGCAACAACACCTCCTCCACGATCATCCTTAACACTGATGCTCCACAAGGCTGTGTCCTCAGCCCCTTACTATACTCCTTATACACCTATGACTGTGTGGCCAAATTCCCCACCAACTCAATTTTCAAGTTTGCTGATGACACCACCGTAATGGGTCAGATCTGAAACAATGATGAGATGGAGTACAGAAGAGAGATAGAGAATTTGGTGAACTGGTGCGATGACAATAATCTCTCCCTCAATGTCAACGAAATGAAGGAGATAGTTATTGACTTCAGGAAGCGTAGTGGAGGACATGCCCCTGTCTATATCAATGGGGACAAAGTGGAAATGGTCGAGGGCTTCAAGGTTTTGGGTGTCCAGATCACCAACAACCTGTCCTGGTCCCCCCATGCCATCGTTATTGTTAAGAAAGCCCACCAACGTCTCTACTTCCTCAGGAGGCTGAGGAAATTTGCCATGTCCACTATGACTCTAACCAGAGTGATAATGAAGGAGACAGAGAGGGATTTAAGAAAAGAAGCCAGGGGTTACCTTTGCATTCCAGATGATCCAGGAAAAATAGTGAGCAATTTTCACAGATGCAAATAGGAACCTGAAAGTGCTTTATGTGGTCCATCTAGATTTGCCAATGAATGTCTAACCCAGTTAACCACCATACCCATTGCCTAAGACATGTATGGTGGAAAGCTTGTAACAACAAATCTCAGAAATATAAAGAGATGGCTCCAGATAAAGGTAAAAATTCTGATTAATAAAATTCCCATGTGAACATTTGAGAAACTTGCACTACATTTTTATGTGTATTGTATTTGCAGTGTTGTCCTGTTAAGCGAATTATTTTAAGAAAATGAAAATTACCTACCTTAACTGGAAAACATCCACTCGCCTTTTGTTGAGGTTGCAATTGTGAAATTTCGGCAATACCGATTTTCAATTAATTGTTCTGCTGCCACTTATTTTGAATTAATCTACAAAGATGCAAACAAAAGGGGAAAATAATTCAGTCGTACCTCTCCTCAAGGAGCAACATGTGAGAATTCCATTAATTACCTTTTGTCTGAACCTGCTGGACTTATCTCTTCAGAAATGGTTGCCCTGCTTCTTGCAATTTTGGACATTTAAAATTCACTGGCCCATTCAGGTGAACTATGTAGATCCACACACCAGGCTATATGCTGATACAGCCAGTAACATTTTTTTTAAGAAAGGCAGCTTTATCAATTAGAATTCTAATGTCAAAGAGGAGGTCATCAGGGGAGTTGTGCATTTGCAAGGACTGAATCCTGAAAGCTAGAAAGGATTCATTCCTTTTTGATTCATAATAGATGATATATTCACATTCAAGTATCTTGTGACTATATAACACTGTTCCAGCAAAGCTCTGATTTTTTTTGTTAGAATAAGCTTAAATAATTCAGGCTTATGATTGCAGCTACTTTGCTGCCTAGATGATAATGAAGTATTCATCCATTTGAGGGAACTTAAAGCTTGTATCTTTGGAGGCACCATTTGTAATGAATAATCTGAACCAGCTGTATTGGTGCTCTCTTTCTGTCTGTATGTGTGGAGAAATGATGGACCACATAAAGTTTAACTGTAAGCACTAGCTTCCTTTAACATCTTCCCACACACAACTCATGGACAAATGCTATTGATGTGTGTCAGATTATATCATTGTAAAATGTGGAAGATCGATATAGTCACACACAATGCTGTATAATCTTAAAATGAGTCTGAAACTACATTTGAAAAGGAGATTTGCTCAAATTTTGCCGATTGTTATTTAGCCCAACGAATCAAATGAAACTTGTCCCAATTTATGGTACAGTAATTCCGAATCTGATCATTTCAGTTGAATGAATTAAAATATATCCTATTCTCTGGTTGCAGAGATAAATACAAAAACATGGCAGAGATTTATTCAGGTCCTTTACAGTTGAATTGCAGGTGTGACAAGCCAGAAGGTTGCCTTTTTTAACATCATAAGAATATATCTCGCTACATTGCAGAAACTAATGAAGGGCTGAGGATTTTGTTTGAGCTTAATGTAAAATTTTTCATAAACGATGAAGCTTTTTTTGTAGTTTATTGCCTTCTTTCTGTCAGAGTATACATCAGATTCAAAATCAAATTCATCCATGGAAAATGTCCCATTTGGACTTGATAGACATACTCCCAGAATATAGGCATTATACCGAGTCAGATATCTGAGGTAAAGGTCAAACCATTCTTTTCAACTTTGTTTTTTATATATATTTCTATTGAAGATTTTTCCCATTTTTGCAAACAATGCAATGAATCCTCAAGGATTGGTACAGTGCAGCATGATCGTTTCTCCGCATATTCAGACAGAAAGAGATAAGAGAGCACCAATACAGCTGGTTCAGATTATTCATTACAAATGCCGCCTCCAAAGATACAAACAATGAAAGGATGATCCAGATATTAGGAGAAAACAAGAGAAAGCCATGAATACATGGCATAGCAGTGCACACCCTTACAAACAGGATACTAGACACAGAGCTACATAACGTACATGCCAGGATGTTCAAAGTAGCTAAGGCCATTGCGTATTCAGCCAAGAAGAATGTAAGATGTTGCTACAGGCATAGAAAAGGCTGATCAGCCAAAGATTCTCAAATTATGGTTAGGCATGCACCAAAACACACTTCTCCATCTCCAGCTGGGGCACCGTTGATTCAAAACAATGTATTTTCCCAAGATACATGCTCTGTCTGACCCTTAACAAGAGTCCATTATCTTTGTGTTTAGGGAAGCAGATGCATATTTAAATTTCCTTCATCCAAATCTAACTTTTGGGGCCAATTTTAATCCACAGTGGGTTTTAGACAGATGGGGTCAAGACAAGTACAGAATGTGTTCGAAATTGGTTAACTGCGACCTTCCACTTTAGACCTAATTTGTATGTTAATTGTTTAATATTACTCACCGGGATTATATAAAGGGTTACAGGTGGCAGTGGGTGTTGGATATGTGCATGAAGAGTTGTAAAAGAGAATGAAGTGAGTTTGTGGAGAAGCTGGACTTGCATCATCTTTTATTACTGGACTGAACTGAGAGGCTCAACAGAACGCACTCAGCAGCCTGAGATATTCTATATTCTGGGCTTCATTTAAGTGCTATCGGTTTACTTTCTACCTGGAGCAGACAGAAAGGGGCATTATAGTGGCTGCTGTAACCAATGGGGTATGGTAGCATGGTGGATCTTTCACTGGACAAGTAATCCAAGAGCTTGGACTATTGATCAGGTGAATAAGTTTATAATCTCACCACAGAAGCTGCAGGATTTAAATTCAGTTCATTAAACTTAATTAATTGAATTAAATGAAATTAATCTGGAATAAAAAGGGAGTTTCTGTAATGGTGGCAAAGAAGTTATCAATTGTCATAAAAGCATCAATCAATTAGTCACAGTTCATAAGAAACTATAGGCATCCATGAGAGACTCACCTGTACATTTTTCTTAGAAAACATATAAAGGTATGCTCATTGCTACCTCCAATAATTTCAGACCGAACAAAAACCTAAAATGGCCGAATCTATGGGGGTGATTCTCCCATCCCGCTGCACTAATCTTTCAGCACAATGGGATGGGAGAATCGTGTGTCGGCTGATTAGTGGGATTCCCGTGAGCGTTCGCACTGCACTTGTGTCTCCCAGGCCCAGATTTCCGGTGGTGTCTGCACGGTGCTGGAAATCGGTTGGGAGGTGGGGCTAGCATTTAAGTAGTATTTAATGTACTATTTAAATGCTATTAGTGGGCCTGAGACTGAATTCTCCAGGCCCACTAGCATCTCCCACCCCACCAGGAGTATTTCACTCCAACAGGGTTCAGACTAGCTCCCTACTTTCAGGAAACTAGCAGGTGACCCCAGGGGATCGGGCAGTGGGGGATGGTGCCCCTGGGCATGGGCACCCTGGCAGTGTCAGCCTGTGCCCCTGACACTGCCCAAGGGGCAAAGTGCACATGCCCAGGGGCCACCACGGCATTGCCCATCATGCATGGAGCAGTGCCAAGGGGGTGGGGCCTGTCAGGAGTGGGACATAGGGGTGTGGCCTGTTGGGGTTGGGGCCTAGGTGAGGATGGAGGCGTCCCCCTGCCACTCTGCATTGGGATCCGGATGGGGCAGCAGGAAGGCCAGCAATTGTGCTGAGGGCAGGGGGTGGTCAGCCGGAGGAGTCAGCCGGGGGGGGTCTGCCGGGGGGGGGTTCTGCCTCCCAGAGGGGGATCTTCCAGGGGGGTTGGCGGGAATCATCACTGCTGGGGGGGGGGGGGGGGGGGGGGTGAGAGCTTGAGATCGGGTCGTCCGGGATGGGGAGAGGGTTTGGGGCTGGCCTGGGAATGGTCGGGGTGGGTGGGGCTGCGATCAGACCATTGGTGGATTGGGGGGAGCATTGTGGGAGTCCTGGGCTAGCCAGTGATCAAGGTGGCCATCAAAGAGGGTGGCTGACAGTTTAGGGCCTCTGCGCATGCACAATTGCCCTGAACTGTCAGCCTTCCAGATGGGAATAGGCCCCGCTCCCTGAAATCTAATGACATTCACGCTGGTGGCCTCTGCACTGCACAGAGTGTAGGGGATTCTAGTGTGAACTCCCACTGAAAAGCTAGTGTGATTTACTCCAATTTTCCCATGAATTTGACGCTTAGAATTTTTTTGGGAGAATCCTGGCCTATGTTTATCAGTGACCTTGAATGAAATAAGCTACCTGGCAACATTGGAGAAGCTCACACCTCGTTATCCCTGAAGAGCCACGAATGACCCCGTGGGCTACACAGACCAAATTCAAAGCAAGCTATACAAAGGCCATCTATATTTCATAACCCAGGCTGGCCAACAGGAGTCTCTTCATCGGCTAAGATAAAAGACCCCACAAGCTTCTTTTCAATTCATCATTGTTGAGACATTTGACAATCTCAGGGATCCAGATGAGAGATACACCTCCTTTGTCAATGTCAGTGTGGAGATGTGGGAGTCATGTGAGATGGGACTCTGGCTTGTGGAACCAGTAATATTGCCTTGCTGAACTGTGAAGTCTGTTTTTTTAACCATCTGACTAGCAGCTTCACAGACCAGGAGCGCTGGCCCAGGTTGGACACCTGGCCCCATCGACATTGCTTCTGCTGGAAACTTGGTATCATCGCCTGCGAGACTGATTCATCTCGGCACCTGTGAAGTCAACAGCACTGGAAAAGTGAATTATACAGCTTCAGTTTTCAGCCCACTGACCTCCATGAGGGATTACCTCACTAGACTTTGATTTGGACTCTAGAATCCATGTCAAAAATGTTTATTATCTGTGTGGTCTCTGCATTGTAAATCTTTCTTTTCTTTATCTGTATTTTACTGTATGAATGCAAAGGAGGCAACATTGTGATGCTTCTTCCACATTTAGTGCCTGTGCAAATAAATTAACCCTTTGTGTTCTTCCTATCTCAAGTTTGCTGTGGGGTTCTCAATAGAACATTGGATCACATAAAAACCAAGGGGATGGGGAATATACCACTACATATAGAGGGAGACAAATCAAAACACCTTTCTGTTTATGGGCAGATGGTAAGGGGAGAAATTGCTGCTGTTTAAATTAACCTGCCTCCTAAGCTATCTATTGGAGAGAGACAAGTCGTTATATAGCTCGATGGGCATCACTCTGCATCAAGCATGGGAAAAGGTAAGAAGACAGGCCCAGATATCAGGTTCATTGACATGCTTTAGGGAAATCTGCCATCCTTATCCTCTCTGGCCTACATGCAGAAATGTTATTGGTTCATAGAAATCATAGAAACCCTACAGTACAGAAAGAGGCCATTCGGCCCATCGACTCTGCACCAACCACAATCCCACCCAGACCCTACCCCCATATCCCGACATATTTTACCCACTAATCCCTCTAACCTACACATCTCAGGACACTAAGGGACAATTTTAGCATGGCCAATCAACCTAACCCACACATCTTTGGACTGTGGGAGGAAACCGGAGCACCCGGAGGAAACCCATGCAGACACGAGGAGAATGTGCAAACTCCACACAGACAGTGACCCAAGCCGGGAATCGAACCCAAGTCCCTGGAGCTGTGAAGCAGCAGTGCTAACCACTGGGCTACCGTGCCGGTATTTAGTACATTTAGAAATGTACATTTAGTACATTTAGTATATTTAGTACATTCAGAAATGACAAGCCATTCAATTGTATCTCAAGGTCAATTAAGAATGAGCAATAAATAAAGTTTAAAGTTTAAGTATTAGTGTCACAAGTTGGCTTACATTAACACTGCAGTGAAGTTACTGTGAAAATCCCCTAGTTGCCACACTCCGGCACCTGTTTGATTACACTGAGGGAGAATTTAGCGTGGCCAATGCACCTAACCAGCACGTCTTTCAGACTGTGGGAGGAAACCAATGCTGACACTGGGAGAACGTGCAGACTTCGCACAGACAATGACTCAAGCCGGGAATCGATCCTGGGTCCCTGGCGCTGTGCCTCCGTGCCACCCCACTGGCGAAGACAAAACATCCTTGTGAATGAATGCAAATAGAAACCAAAGGGTAGTTAGTTACTATGCTGGTGAATGTCTGGAATGAGCTGCCAGAGGCGGTAGTGGAGGCAGGTACAATTTTGTCTTTAAAAAAGCATTCAGACAGTTACATGAGTAAGATGGGTATAGAGGGATATGGGCCAAATGCGAGCAATTGGAACTAGCTTGGTGGTAAACTGGGCGGCATGGACAAGTTGGGCTGAAGGGTCTGTTTCCATGCTGTAAACCTCTATGACTCTATGGCTCTATAACTAGTAGAAAACTGAAATGCCTCATTGCCTCTATTTGCATACTCGTTAACCGTGTAATGAATTTGTTTGATAGATTATAGCATATACCAATGTTGAATAAAGAGTTTATTCTACTACTGCTAATGTTATGGAAAGGAAGTCTTGCATTTATTTTTAAAATTTGCAGAGCCTTTCAGGACATCCAAAACCACTTTACAGTCAATGAAATAGTTTGATATGTAGTCACTGTAATCCTATAGGAAATGCAACAACCAATTTGAACACAGCAAGCTCTCACAGAAGCATGATAGTAATGACCAGATAATCTGTTCTAATGATGCTGGTTAGCTTAGGGGTTTTAAAAAAAAAACAGGGCGGCATGGACAAGTAGGGCCGAAGGGCCTGTTTCCATGCTGTAAACCTCTATGACTCTAACTCTAGTGAAAACTCCTTCAAATTGTACCATGGAATCTTTCACATACACATGAGAAGGCCTTGGTTTAATGGCTCATTGGACAGATGGAACCTGAACAACAAAGCATTTTCTTTGTACTGCGCAGATGTGTCAACTTTGATTTTGTGCTCAGGTCTCTGGAGTGGGACTCAAATCCACAACCTTCTGCCTCAGAGATGAGTGTGATCACAACTGATTCACAGTTGACACCTCACAGAAAAGGGCTGCCTTATAGTGAATAGGCCAAAATATAGTCGTGAGAATTTCTGATACAACCCCTGAGAGCAATACAAATGACCTAGATTGGATGCTGCATAAATGCTTCCAAGTCATTGAGAGCAAGTAACCTACTCACATGCCTTCTCTTGTCATGAATCTTCCTCAATGCCCCCTGAAGCTATGCATGTACAGAGTGGAAAATATGGTGCTATATTCTGTTGGACATGCAAGAATCAAGAAAATTGAATGTCCATTTTTCATATTACTTGAATGTGATTTCATTTAAATCAAGCAACTCCCAGAAAGAACTCACCTCCTGACTCCCCAGAGCTTGTCCATCATCTACAAGGCACAAGTCAGGATAATGATGGAATACTCTCCACTTGCCTGGATGAGTACAAATCCAACAACGCTCAAGAAGCTTGACACCATCCAGGACAAGGCACCAGCATGATTGGCACCCCATCCTCAAACATTCACTCCTCCACCACTGACGCATGCTGGCAGCAGAGTATACCATCTACAAGATGCACCGTAGCAACTCACTAAGACTCCTTCGACAGCACCTTCCAAACCCATGACCACCACCATGTAGAACAACAAGGGCGGCATATACATGGGCAAAATCACCACCTGGTGGTTCCCTTCCAAGTCACTCACCATACGGACTTGGATATATGTCGCTATTTCTTGACTGATATCGGATCAAAATCCTGGAACTCCCTCCCTAACTGTGGGTGCACCTGCACCACATCGACTGCAGCAGTTCAAGAAGGCTGCTCACCACCACCTTTTCAAAGGCAATTTGAGATGGGCAATAAATGCTGACCTAGCCAGAGAAGCCTACAACCCTTGAATGAATAATAAAAGCACCATTCCTGAGGTTGTGGATATTTTCTTTCTTCCACTTACACCTCTGCCAAAGCAGCATGCAAAACTACATTGTAGAGAGTAATTGATCTGGTTAATTTCCACATCTTTTACCACTTAATCCACTCTGAGTAAGATCATTGCTTGAAACCACTGTCCAGAAGAACAGGCTGGGGATCACTAATTTGTTTTAATCTGATGTGCAGCATTATATTCAACATAATGGGAAAGGAAATGCAAAAGATATTTAAAAGCACAAATGGGAAGAATAACCAAGAAAGGCAATAGTTTTCAAATTCCTTTTATACCACCCTATTGTTTTGGCAGTTCCTGCCAAGCTACAAGCTATGTATTGACATTTCATCCAACTAATCCCATGGCCTTTTGTTTGGGAGTTACCTCAGGAGTTACCATAATTATTTTATCAGTTGGTGGAGGGAATCCTAGTGCTCAAGCAAACAAATGGAAAGTGTCCTGTCGAGATGCTCATCTTTATAGGTAAACATGATGTCATGGTTTATCCAGTGATAAAGTAATTAGATGCTGAATGATAGGAATTAAATATTTACAAGAAAGCTTCTGAAAGAATTCAAACTGTATGCATGCTTTAATGAAAGCAAAACAGATACTGCATCACATGAATGGAACATGACACTGTCTTTCTTGAAGTTCTACTGATCTGAAAAGAATACTTCAATAGTCCTACAAAAATGTTCCTTCATAACCAATGAATGAATTAATATGAACCATGTAACATGGAACCAGAGGATGTCCCATGGACCAGTTGTCACAAACTCAGTTATTTGAGGAAACCAAAGAGTAATATACTGGGGATTTTTGAAAGGATTTGCGGCGGTATAATGAAACATCACAGCAGCGCCGTCTTTAGGCAATAATGATCTGAAAGGTATTGGGGGGGAGAATCTTCGGGTCGACTAGTCACAGTCGGGAATCCCGAAAGCCCATCCAGCACGAGGGACAAATCGAGATTCCCACTGGGCATCGAGCCCTTTGTGAGTCTCCCAGCTCGCCCGCCAACCCCGATCAGGTTCCCGCCTCGATAGTTATACTAAAACCTGTTTTAAATGTGGTTAACGGGTTTGCAGCCTGATTCAAACCCTTCCCGCCATTCACCTGCCTCCCCAGCAAGATCTGCACCAGGCTGGCTTTGATGCAGGTGCTCACAATCATTGACCTGTCACGTTGGACCCAATGGGGGGGTCAAGGAGGTAAGTGCAGTGCGCATGTGCCCTCTGCTGCTGCCAAGCTGCAAAGGGAGGACCCCCAAGGGTCCTGGGGATTAGGTGGACTCAGGCTGGGGCAAGGGGTTGAATTCAGCACTCTCCCTCGGGATTGAAGTCTAGTGGCTAGACAGCCCCTTCTAGCCCTGGGAAACCTGAAGATCCTGGCATGGTGATTTCAGGCATCAAAGTCTTCATTCTGGTCGATGAACTGTGAAAACTTTGAAGTGGGTTGGTCACTTTAATCTCCATGCCCTTGGGCACCTGGTAGGCTTCCAAATCCCAGAAGCAGCCCATTCTGCAAAAGGGATTGCCCTCTCTCTCTAAGAAGCTGCAGATATGAGAAGATCCTTTTCAAGTCCTCTGACTGACAGTCACTTCCACTGGCGGGGGAGGGAAGGATGGGGGGGGGATTCAGTTCCCTTCTTGACAGCTGCTCACATGACTCCATTCTTTTAACACAGCATTTATTTCAAGACTCGAGCCTTCATAGAAATCTGAAAGCCTTTGAAATTCCATCTACTAAGCCATTAGTGTAGACTGTAGATATTTGAGGCTCTAGCATTAATTCCTGTGATACAGCACTATTTATACTTTGCCACTATTTATAATTTGCCAACAGCAGTGGTTAGCACTGCTGCCTCACAGTGCCAGGGACACAGATTCAATTCCCAGCTTGAGTCACTGTCTGTGCGGAATCTGCACATTTTCCCCGTGTCTGCATGGCGTTCCTCCGAGTGTTCTGGTTTCCTCCCACAGTCCGAAAGATGTGCTGGTTAGATGCATTGGCCTTGCTAAATTCTCCCTCAGTGTACCCGAACAGGCACCGAAGTGTGGCGACTCAGGGATTTTCACAGGAATTAGTGCTGGGGCCTCAAATATCTATAGTCTACACTAATGGCTTAGTGTAGACGAAGGGACCAAGTGTGTTGTAGGCAAATTTGCTGACAATACAAAGACATGTGGGAAAGTAGATTCTGAGGGAGACACAAGAGTCTGCAAGGGGAAATAGATAAGTTCAGTGAGTACGCAAAAATTTGATAGATGGAGTATAATGTGGGGAAATGTGAGGTTGTTCACTTTAGTAGGTAAAATAGAAATAGAATATATGAAAATGGAGAAAGACTGCAAAATGCTGCGGTGTGGATAGAATCACAAAATCTTAACGTGAAGATACAGCAAGTAATTAGGAAGTCAATTGGAATGTCAGCCTTTATTGCAAAGGAAATGGAGCATAAAAGTAGGAAAAACTTGCAATAATTGTACAGGGCATTGGTGAGGCAGCACCTAGAGTGCTATGTACAGTTTAACTCTAATTATTTAAAGAGGGATCGACATGCGTTGAAGACAGATCAGAAAAGATTCAAGAGATTGATTCCTTTGGCCTTTCTCCTCTTTTTTCAATGACAATGAATTCCTAATGATGAGTAAACTTGTGGAATAGAAGCCACATAAAATGTAAAATATGGGCCAGAATTCTCCAGCGGTTCAAGCCGGTGGGCTTTTCTGGTCCTGCCGGCAGCGCACCCCCACCCGTGGGTTTCCCGACTGCATGGGTTGACATCAATGGGAATTCCCATTGGCAGTGGTGGAACCAGAGAATCCCACCACTGGCAAACAGTACGTCACTTCCCACCAGCGGGAAACACGCGGCTGGGATGTTGGAGGATCTTGCCCATGAATGTAAAACAAGCTCAGAGCCTCTAAGCATGCAGCAGAAGGGCTTCCTGTGGCCTAAGCTGTTAGATGGAATCATACCAAAAAGGGAGCAAAGCCTTTGGGCTATACCTACAGTCATAAAGTGCCCTGAAAGAGTCGCCAGTCTATCAGAAGAGCTGTGTTGCTGCCAAAGCTACTCATATGAGGACATTGATGAAGCATTTGATGAAAAGTAAGCCTGCTATGTGACATTGGACTTTGATATCTAGGACAGTAACTTGATTTGTTAAAGAGCAGCTTGCCTTCCAGATATGAATGCTTTGCAAAACATATCTAATTTTCAACTGAACACTCTCAAATTAATTAAGCAGTTATCCAGAAACATGGCAACTGTGCTAAAATCTGATCTTCATTCTATTGCTGATGAGGAAATTTGAGAAGACAGCTGATGGAAAGAGTTACCTTGAGGTCTGGCATGAAATCACACCCACTTATCCAAGCTTTAGCTGCTTAATGAAATTGCTTTCAGGGCAAGCAAGCAGAGGCTAATAAAGCTAAGCATCTACTCCTGAGGAAATAGCTTTACAAAAGTGTGTGCCCATGCTGTGGTGAGGAAAATATTATCAATGTGAAAAACATTCTTTTGCTGAGTGTTGCTGCTTACCATGTCACTCGTGAACAGTTCCAGGCAACCGTTGCCTAACTATCAATGGTTTAATTTCATAATTGCCAGTTGGCTAAAGACCAATGAATAGCCAGCCCTCTTGAAAGGCAGGTAAGCAGAGTTTCTCTTGGGTCAAGGTGGTGCCAGATTGATGTGAGTAGTGATGAATATGGAATTAAGTCAACCTTGTGTTATAAACTCAATAATCAGACCTGAGCCAACCAGTCCTGCATGACTTCAGGGTACTGTTGATGATTAAACTTGCCAATTTGGTTCAGATTTGGAATTTGTCAAGATAAATATGTCATTAGAGCTGGTTTCTTCCAATTTCAGATAACCCTGAAAGCCAATGCCCTAATCGGTCATTTTGCCCTGGCTGGATAAGCAAAAGCTTATCTCTCTGTGCCAGTCAGCTGCATAGTTTAGCTGGCTAAATTCTAAATGCACCTTCAAACAACGCTAAAACCAATGTGGTCAAACTCTGCCTATGCAAATGAAAAGCCTCTCAATGGCAGCCTAACTCTTGCCTCTCTCTTCTGTCCTCCGGGTTCTTCTCAACAGCAAGAACCTGATCTGCAATCTACTGAAGAAGTCACCTCAGGCCTCTTTCTGAGTTATCATCATTCTCTATAACCATACAATATGTGCCTCCCAGACAATAGCACAGCGACTGACAACCTGGGTAGTCAGGTAACAAGTTTATGGCACCTGTCACTAGAAAAACACTCAGTGCTAGTGAGCAGGAACTCATTGCAGGGTGGCAGGGATAGGTCCGGTGATTCTCTAACCAGAGTTCGGGCCTCTCCCACCCCTGCCTCTGACTCTTTTATGGAACGAAAAATGTCCAAGGCACATCAGTGATCATGTGAAGTACTAGAAAGCCTATTAAAGGTTTTGGAATGCCATGTCAGAAATTATGGACAAGTCCACTCCCAGCACATTGGAGGTATATTCTATCGCATTTCTACTCTGGAGTATATTTTGCACCATGTGCCCATCTCCAGGGTCACTGCAGCCATTTTCTTATAGACTTGGATCATCTCCGGGGTTCTTCTACTAGTCCTGCTGAAACCATTAGGGGAGCACCTGGTAAATGTAGTGGATTGAGTAAACTTTACTTCAAATAAGACTTTTGGGTTCACATTGGGTGACTAATTGTCTGAAGCAACTGATAGGGTTTGGATGACATGGACGTTTGCATTACATTGACACCTTAGTTTTCAGTGTGTTCATTAAGATGCTAATGAGTCAACATTGTCTGGTAGTCGTGAATGCGAGTATTGGAGAATTATTTCAGCATTAGAGAACGCAGGATTAAGGGGTGGTGACTGAGGCTTCCAGAACTGTTTGTACAGTAGGCTCTGGTTTCAGTAATCAGAGCTGGGGGCTATGCAATTCAGTTGAGCTGTTGTGCAGTGAATTGGTTCAATGCAACACACACTGCAAGGACTGGTGCAGCTTTTTTCCCCTATGCTTGGACTCACCCTCAGCTAGATGTTCAACATCGGATGAGGAAACCTCCTCTCTTCTCCAAGTGTACTTCTCACCAGACAGCTGTACTGTGGAGGCCAGAACAGCCCACAATTAGAGTAGATGTTCCCTGTTGCAGGCATGACCATTATTAGGGGCCATAAATACAAATGTAATATGGTAACTAATTGATGCGCGACAATAAGCACCTGGAACCAAGGCTTCGGTATTGAAGGCTTTAATAGAGTAACAATGGAACTACTAACACGAATACACCAGTTCAGACTGAAGGGGTCCTGCCGGAGCAGGGGGTCTTATACCTCGCCACCGGAGGCGGGACCCCACTGGAATGTGCCAAGATAACTCTTATAACAGGTAAACACCCTAACCCAACAACATTGTACAACCCCCACAGTAACAACACCCTAGCCCAACAGTAACATAGTAACAACCCCCAGTGGTGAACCAACGATGGTTCACCACACTAATAAATCTCAGAGTGAGTTGATCAGAATATCAAACCTCACATGGAGCAGTTGTGGTGAATGGCACAGATGCATTGAAAGCAAATCTAGCGAAGTGCATGAGGGAAAAAGGAATCAAAGGATATGTTTAAGGACTTAGATAAAGAGGCTCAATTGGAATATGAATATCGGCATGGGCATTTTGGGCAGAATGGCATCTTTCTGTGCTATAAACTCTCGGCAATACTGTGTAATACTATGTAATAAATTCTGCATGACAATCTGTCTGATACATATTCAAGCAGCCTCTCAAACTACAGAGGTATCCAGCCTTATGTTTCAGGAGCCTTATAGTGAGCTCGATGATCCTGTTCACAGTAAAATGGCTCTGGTTCTATATGGACTATTTAGTCATGGTGGGGTTGCAAAGGAGTGTCATAAGCTAATTTAGCAGGAAATAGCCGTTTACTCCCAAGCAGCCATCCTTTGACATTCATAATTTGGTCAAAAGATTGAGAGATGCTGAACTTGTGAAGGGCGAATGAATCACAGCAGCTACTAGGGTACCTGGCACAAACCAGTATGTCCATCTTGACATGACCGCATGCTAGTTGGATATTGATAGATGCTGTGTAACCAAAGCTGTTGGCTGTTCCTACAATGTGCTGAATGTAACATAAGTAAAAGTAATTATGCCCTGCCCTTTATGAAAACCAGCCATGCTGCAAATGCCAAAAATCTCGGCCTGAATTTTCATGGAGATGGCTCTGTACCCAAGCCAAAATGGCACGAGAGCCCCGAATCTGGAAGTCCCCCCCCCTGTCCAACATCGTTTCTGTGTTGTTGTACAGCTGTGTGAGCAGCTTACAGGCAACATTCCCTCCAATGAATCGACGAGATGAATGTGCAGGGTTTTCCCGAGTGCACTCTCAAACAGGCAGAACTTCTACATGCCAGCAACAAAATGGCATTGGGTTCCTATTTGTACAACACCTTCTTTCACATGTATGAGGTCTTCTGCCTGTCTGAAGTAAGAAATTCAGCCTATGAAATATACCGCAACAAAATGGCATTGGGTATGAAGAAAGGTGAATTAGGACAGTTGATTTCTACTGCCCTTGGTCTGTTCCCACCTCAGGGGCAGAGATAAAGTTTTCCCCATTATGTCCATACTTGTGTAAATACGTTGGTCTATTTTATCGTGTTATATGAGATCACAAAGTAAATCAAAATGACACAAGTTGATAAAGAATAATGCGATGTAGAAAAATGAATACTTGCCTGATGCGGTTCTCATAGTCTTTTGCTATGAATAGTTCACCTGCTGATCAAGCGTTGAATATTTTGAAAATAGAACAGGCTATTTTGAAGCAACGTGTATTCTAGTAATGCTGTGTTGGCATGAGGAAAAGCAACTACTCCATAGGCAGGACTATATATCTGCTTTTGACTGCTGTGCCCATTGGTCAGATAGCTCAAATGTGATCATGATGTTTTCCAGTCATGTTTCCATTTTGATTCTGTGCAGAGCAATGCCTCAAGCATTTCTGCATCTTATTTTACATTTTGCTTCAAGCAAATTCACTATGTGGAGGATTAAAGCCTGGAATATCAGGCCGATGGGAATTAAACCCACTTCTTTGACAGTTATGCATATTTTCAGTGACGTCGCATTCACCTATTGTTGAATACAGCTACCATATTAGCTTCACCTCCATACTGCAGGCTCCAGGACATGATAGGGACAACAGCAACAACAACAAATTATATTTACATTGTATCTTCAATGTAATGAGATGTCCCAAGCACTTTGCAGGACATTATAATATCAAATATCACACCAAGCTACATAAGGAGATATTAAGGCAGATGACCAAAAGCTTGGTCAAAGAGGTTGACCTGAAGGAGGAAAGTGAGCTACAGAGGTAGAGATGTGTAAAAGGGGTAATTCCAGAGCTTGGAGCCCAGGCACCTCAAGGTACAATCAACAATGGTGGATTGATTATAATTGGGAATGCATAAAGGGCCAAGAGCAAAGACATCTCAGAACATTGTAGGGTTGGAGGTGATTACAGAGATAGGAAAGGCCATGGAAGGATTTGAAAACAAGGATGAGAATTTCAAAATCAAACTGCTGCTTGACCGGGAACCAATTTACGTCAAGGAGCAAAGGGGTGATAGGGAAACAGGACTTGCCATGAGTTAAGATGCAAACTGCTGAGCTTTGGGTGGCCTCAACTTTACGGAGGGCAGAATGTGGGAAAACAAGAAAGAATGCTTTGGAATAGTCAAGCCAGGCCATAAAATGAGTGTTTCAGCAGCAGCTGAGGTAAGACGGGGCAAAGTCAAGTAACGGTGTGAAGTTGAAAATAGACAGTCTTCATAATGCTTGAATATATGGTCAGAAGCTGATCTCAGGATCAAATCTGACACCAAGTTTGTGAACTGACTAGCTTAATCCCAGACAAAAACAGAAAATGCTGGAAAATCTCAGCAGGTCTGACAGCATCTGTGGGGAGAGAATGGAGCCAATGTTTTGACTCTAAACGACTCTTCATCAGAGCTGAGAGCAAAGAGAATCAACAGAGATTTATACTATGAGGATGGGGGTCCTCCATCCCCTGCCCCTCCTCCCCCCACCCCTCCCCCCCATTATAGTATAAATCTCTGTTGATTCTCTTTGCTCTCAGGTCTAACGAAGGGTCATTTAGAGTCAAAACATTGGCTCTATTATCTCTCCATAGATGCTGTCAGACCCACTGAGTTTTTCCAGCATTTTCTGTTTTTGTTTCAGATTCCAGCATCCGCAGCATTTTGCTTTTAGTCTAATCTCAGACTGCTTTGGGGGAGACAGCTGGAGTTGATAGTTAGGGAACTGTGTTTGGAGCGGGGATCAAAATACAATGGCTTCAACCTTCCCAGTATTGAATTGGAGGAATCTCCTGCTCATCTTGTACTGCATGTTGGATAAGCAGTCCAATAACTCAGCAACATTGGTGGAGCCGAGCAAGGTGGTGGTGAGACAGAGCTGGGTATCATCAGCACGAACGTAAAAACTAACACTGTACCTCAGCAAGGGGCGGCGTAGAGAGAATGTATAGGACGGAGCCAAGGATAGATCCTTTGGGGAAACCAGAGGTTTCAGGGCAGAAACAGAAAGAGAAGCCATTGCAAGTGATTTTGGGTATGGTTAGTTTAATAAGAATGGAAATATTTAAGAGACGTCTCACTGAGCTGGGCAACATGGTGGCACAGTGGCACAGCGGTTAGCACTGCTGCCTCACAGCGCCAGGGACCCGGGTTCAATTCTGGCCTCGGGTCATTGCCCATGTTGAGTTTGCACATTCTCTCTGGGGGCTCTGGTTTCCTCCCACAGTCCAAAGATGTGCATGTTAGGTTGATTGGCCATGGCAAATTGCCCCTTAGTGTCAGGGGGGTTAACAGGGTAAATATGAGGGGTTACGGGAATAGGGCCTGGGTGGGATTGTTGTCAGTGCAGATTCAATGGGCTGAATGGCCTCCTTCTGTAGGGATTCTATGATTCTATGAACACTGGAGAGATATTGAAGGAGGAAGGTGTGATGCGGGATGTCAAAGGCTGCAGCCAGTTGAGAAGGATGACTGAAAGTTTACCTTTGTCATAGTCACATTGGATGCCATTTGTGACTTTACTAAGAGCTGTTTCTGTACGGTAGTGCCAAACCTTCATGAAAAATTCACATCCTAGGAATAAAACAAAACACAGTAAAACATGATATTGCATCAGTTCAACAGGAGATAGTAACAAACCAAAGTTGGAAAGATTTCAAAAAAATAATTTCTGTGTGCTCATTAAATTTTATCCGAATGACTGCCATCCATAAACCAATTTGTCTACATTCCTCTGAATTAATACTGTGCATTAGAATAATAATGGAAAATATTGGAAAAGAAGGACCTGGATATATATGTGTACATCATTGAAGATGGTAGGACGGTTTGAGAGGGCAGTTAATAAAACATACATTATACAGGTCTTTATAAATGGGGTATAGAGTACAAACATAAGGCATTTATGTTAAAACCGTATAAAACAATGGTTGGCCTCAATTGTGGCATTGCATCCAATTCTGGGCACCAGATTTTAGGAAGGATGTGAAGCCATTAGAGAGGATACAACAGAGACTTATGAGAATGTTTCCAAAGCTGAGGAACTTCAATTAAGTAGTTAGATAGCTATAATGTGGAGATGCCGGCATTGGACTGGGGTGGGCACATTAAGAAGTCTCACAATACTAGGTTAAAATCCAACAGGTTTATTTGGTAGCATGAGCTTTCGGAGCGCTGCCCCTTCATCAGGTGAGTGGGGTTGACTGACCTGATGAAGGGGCAGCGCTCCGAAAGCTCATGCTACCAAATAAACCAGTTGGACTTTAACCTGGCGCTGTGAGACTTCTTACTGTACTTAGATAGGTTGGAGCAACTGGAAAAAAGGAACATAGGAATTAGGAGCAGAAGTAGGCAATTTAGCTCTTCAAGCCTGCTCTGCCACTCAATCAGATCATGGCTGATCTCTCCCTGGTTTCAGATCCACCTCCCTACTTGTTCTCCATATCCCTTTGACCCATTTATTATCAGAAATGTATCCATCTCCTTCTTGAAGCCATTTAATGATTCAGACTCCATCACGCTATGGGGCAGCGAGTTCCACAAATTCACCACCCTCTGCGAGAAATGCTATAAACATTCAATGATTCTCTGGTTTCAATGTAGTGTTAGGACAGGAAAATTTAATGAAATAAGTGGGAAACCCAGAAGAAGAAATTGGTGACAGAAAGGATGAAAATGTGCCATGGGCACATTTGGCATTTGGCTGTGGAAACTGAAGTTAATTTTTTTGATTTAGTTTTTTTTCTGACTGGTGACAGTTCTATGTCCAAACATTCTCTACCTTGGTCTGTATTTCATGTATGAGCTTAGAACGTGAGTATTATTGATCTTTATGGCAGTAGGATATAAGCCGGGTACTACAGCTGATCTGGTCCGGCATGACATTCACACACTTGCAGCTACCAGATGAGGGTTACTGGAGAACAACCAGAAGAAGGAACCGTGTTCTTTTTTCCTCTTCCTAACTTGGCTCTTGTGAAATTTTTAGGAAGAAACAGTAAGATTTAGCAAGACTCAGTAAGAAGATTTGCTCTACATGCTGTTAAATCATGGATTATTTTATTCCCTTTTAGATTCCCTCCGCTGGTATAAGTTTGTGGTAGCCTTTAGTGGACAACATTCACAATGCAATTTTCAATACTTACAGCCCTGTGTTACAACAGGACAGAGATTATAGGGATGGTTCCCCCCTTTTCCCACCTCTTGAATGGCCAAAAACAGAAGTGTTTTTAAAAAAGGAAGAAATACTTTAGCCACTTGAATGTCATTGCTGTCAAGAGCAGCCAAATGCCAGGTTCAGACACGATGGGCCGGATGGCCTCTTTCTGCACTGGAGGGATTCTATGGTTCTATGATGCAGATGTATTTCCTACATAAACGTGGAGATGGAGCACAAGATATAGGTTTCCTATCAGAAACAGTGAACTGACAGTAAATTATTAATAAATATGTCAATTTTAGCTGAACCACCATGGCCTCAACACAGGAGCAAGATGGCGTACCAAGATTCCTGGTCCTCCATTGTTCAGATATGCAGGGAGAACCAGACATGATGCAAGATCAGACCCCATTTCTGGAGATTAGGCTGGTCTCATTTCTCAGCCAGATTAGCAACTGAATTTCAACTCTGCCACACTTCGGGTAGTGAGACAGACCTCAAAGTGTTTCTTGACCATTGAGACATGGGCCCCAAAAATCCTTGGACCACTGCACTAGTGCAACCAAGCTTAGATTATGACCCCACTGGTGTATCTGGGGTCAGGATAGTGTCACCTTATTAACATATTTCTGGTGGGCACAAAGGCCAGGTCCTCTACGTGGGTGGAAGGGGGTGAGAGGTGACAGGCAGAGACAGTATGGAATATACTGAACTAGCTCGTCTCCAGGTGTGCGAGAATGGAAAATCCCGATGCAGGAACGGACAGAAAATGGTGGCCCTAGTCTCTAATTGAATGGGCTAATTTGGCTGTATGCTTTGAACAGTGGCCAGGTGTTGCACTGGCTTATAAGCGGAGAGCTTTGTGTGGCTCAGCATTTCTGGATTAGGCTCTCAAGGAAGGTTACACTGCAAGTGAAGTGTTGCCATTGGGTTGAGTTAGCCTCCATGCCTCGGAGTCCAAGCTGAAGGTTCGCTAGATCAAAGCAGCCTTGGTGCCCCTGCCCTCCTGAATGTTCCTATCATTCTCCATAATGTCCTCACTCTGTGAGTTCCCAGGCTCATCCTCCAACACATCACTGGAGTCAGCCTCCCAGGCCTTGCTCTCCTCAGCCTATTCTCGCATGATTTAACGCATTCCAGGTCAAGTTTGCGCCTGCCACAGCCACATAAAATTCTGGCTTGGTTTTAAATTCATTTATTAGAGTCACAAGAAGACTTACATTAACACTGCAATGAAGTGACTGTGAAAATCTCCTGGTCGCCACACTCCGGCGCCTGTTCGGGTACACTGAGGATGAATTTAGCATGGCCACTGCACCTAACCAGCACGTCTTTCAGACTGTGGGAGGAAACCGGAGCACCCGAAGGAAAGCCACGCAGACACGGGCAAACATGCAGATTCCACAGACAATGACCCAAGCCGGGAATTGAACCTGGATCTCTGGCATTGTGAGGCAGCAGTGTTAGCCACTGTGCCACTGTGCCGCCCTAAAAACAGATGCAGATAATGTTTTTAATCAATTTCCCCAGCCCGACACACCAGATGAAACTCGAATCTGGTTGCTATACGTAGGTTTAACAAATAATGTCCTTGAATTCGAGAGTGAATTTGACCTTCAAATCAAAGACATTGCTATGGGTAAGAAATTTGCCCCAGTCTCTATCAACATGCATGGTGCTTTGGGAAGAGACTGCATTTAAGAAGTATCCCAAGTTCTTTCTGTGGTACTATAGATACTTGAATGACAAGTTGGGCATTTGGCCTCACACAGAAGCAGATTTAGATGAATTCATCAACATCTTCAATAATTTTCACTCTTCCATCAAACTAAAAGCCGCAGCCTATAAGGGAAGTGTAAAAACAGCAGTTTTTAAACTGGCACAAGAAAACTATAGACATAAGCTAGCAACAAATGTTTACATTCAAAGTAACTGACACATTTCTACACCAAAAAAAAGCCATCACCAAAATGACACTTTGGGCCCGATTTTACCATTTTCATTCCAAGTGTCGAATCTGGGCGTAATGCAGATCCGACTTAGAATTCTGCTTTCAGGCGCCCCCATACACTCTCAGCCATCTCCAGTCCCATTCGTGCTGTGGGCGGGGCTTAGCACGGCCGGAATGATCGGAGCTCTGAACTGCGCATGCGCAGTGAGAAAAAAATTGGAAAAAGTGCACCCGTGTCAGATCGCTCCCGAGCCGCAGAAAGCGGAGAAAGTGGGTGCGAGGGTGTATCTCGGGGGGCGGGGGGGGGGGGGGGCGCGGGGGGGGGAGGAGGGAGGCGGGTAAGATGTATCTCGGGGGGGGCAGATGGATTTCTTGGGGGGGGGCAGATGGATCTCTGGTGGGGGGGCAGGGGGGGTCTGCTGCTACTCTGTGGGCGATCGGTGGGGAGGGGGGGGCAGGGGTGGTGATCGGTCTGGGTAGTGGGGGGATGGATAAGGGGGCAGTGATGAGTGTGGGTAGTGGGGGGGAGAATAAGGGGGGCAGTGATGTGTGTGGGTAGTGGGGGGTGGATAAGGGAGACACACACATAACTGGCCCCCTTATTCATCCCCCTACTACCCAGACTGATCGCCACTCCTGCCCCCCTTCCCCCCACCGATCGCCCGCAGAGCAGCAGTGGACCCCCCTGCCCCCCCCACCAGAGATCCATCTGCCCCCCCACCAGAGATCCATCTGCCCCCCCCACCAGAGATCCATCTGCCCCCCCCACCAGGGATCCATCTGCCCCCCCACCAGAGATCCATCTGCCCCCCCCGAGATACATCTTACCCTCCTCCCTCCTCCCCCCACCAAGACAACAATCTGGCCTCACTTCCGCACCCCCCCGACAACGAACTTACCTCACTCCCCCCCCCCCTCAGAGAATGGTCTGGCCTCACTCCCTCTCCCCTCCAGAAGAACATCAGACCCACTTCCTCCCCCCCACCACCAAGCAACGATCAGCCCTCCCCCCCACCACCAAGCAACGATCAGCCCTCCCCCCCACCACCAGGCAACGACCAGCCCTCCCCCCCACCACCAGACAACGATCGGCCCTCTCCCACCCCCGCCAGAGATACATCTGACCCGCCTCCTTCTCCTCCCCTCCCTCAACCAGACAACGATCTGACATCACTCCCCTCCTCCCCCCTCCAACCAGAGAATGATCTGACCTGCCTCCACCCCCACCTCCACCACTGATCTGAGTCAGAGAGCCATTGGAAACACTGAACGCGCTCTTCAGAGGCTGGAGCACCCGACTCAGACTTTTATTCAGCAGGTCCCTAAAAGCGTGGTTCCGGATTGGTAAACGCGGTGGTAAAGGGGGAAATGCTGATAGAGTTGGGCGGACAGTTCATTAATTCAATTTAAATGCATGCAAATGCATTTAAATCATCGTTGCACCCGATTTGGGCGCGGAAGGGATCCCCGCCATTCGCGGGTCTCGGTGAAGTGGCGATCTGCGTGGACGCGGGTGCAGATCACGATTAAGGCCTCACACCCGACTTTACCACGATTTCGCGCCCGAAAATGGGCGCAAATTGTTGGTAAAATCGGGCCCTTTGTGTGGAATGGTGAGGTCACAGCTAATGCGTTTTTAGCACAATGCTGGAAGGTTTCAATCAACTAGTGACTACCTTTTTTGGACATTTGGACGGAGAGGAAACACAAAATGATTCCCCAGAAATATCACGCCTAATTTTTTGAGACAGTTCGTCAACCCACAATTGAAAAATAGGGTAACACCAAGACCACTGTGAATTCTACCACACAGTGACACAACATGTAAATAAAATGAATTATAAAAAGGGAATACCAATTCCCTGACATAAAATAATAAAATGACAGTTTTTAAAGAGGGTTAACCCAGCAAGCTCTCTCTTACTGATCCCAGTGGTTTCCCCCTCCCTCACTGACATCTCTTCATTCACCACTGACTCCTGCAGTCCTTCACACCCTCACTGACCCCCACCATCTCCCTCTCTCCCTCACTGTGTGTCACAGTCTCTCTTTGTCCCTTGCTGACATCCACAGTCTCTCAGCACCGCCAACAATTCAGTGTGAAAGTTATTGCATCAGAGTTCATTTTCACACTGTTCCTCCATTCACAGGCTGTTTCTGTCCTGCCTTTGTTGCTGATAAGCTCACTGATGAGGGCGGCATGCTGGCACAGTGGTTAACACTGCTGCCTCACAGTGCCAGGGATCCGAGTTCCATTCCCGGCTTGGGTCACTGTCTGTGTGGAGTTTGCACATTCTTCCCGTGCCCGTGTGGGTTTCCTCCGGGTGTTCCAGTTTCCACCCACAGTCCGAATAGACATGATGGTTAGGTGCATTGGCCATGGTAAATTCTCCCTCAGTGTACCTGAACAGGTGCCGGTGTGTGGCGACTAGGGGATTTTCACAGTACCTTCATTGCAGTGTGAATGTAAGCCTACTTGTGACACTAATAAATAAATTTAAACTAATTGAGCCTATCAGGAGAAAGCATAGAAGCAAAGCAACTTGTGAATGGAAGAGTAGCACCACACAGACTCTGTCACTTCCACATATGGGGGCAACTTTTCTCTCATTTTTTTGTCACTGTCATTGGTTTCTTGTGGGCTTGTGGGGGACTTTTGAGGTTAAATTCACCTGCTGGTGGAAGAAGTTGATTGTAAGGAATGTCTTTAAGGAAAGTCAGGTTTGAGGATGGTGCTCTGTAACTCAAGACTTCTGCTACTGAAGGCATGGCCACCAATGGGTGGAATGATTAAAACACTGTAACTTCTGCCGCCACACCGAACTGGAAAAGAAGCAGGAGGGAGTGGAGAATGCAAACCAGCGGTGGATGGTCACAGAGAGAGGAGCAGGAAATGGGGGAATTAGCCTAATCATCGGCACACACATGATTTAACTACTTACGTCACCATTGTGCCTCCCAAAACCTCAGCTTCCACCTGCTGTCTGCTTCCCACTGCTTCCTCTCACTCCCCTTGCTACTTTCCAAGGCCTCCTGCAACTTTCTCGTTTCCCCTCGCTCCATCCTGCTTCCCCCGTGGCCCCTTGCTGCTGGCTCATATTCTCCACTCCTTGCCATTTCCTCCTCTGCTTTCCTTCCACCCTCTCCAGAAGCCTGTCGCTGCTCCATTGCTTCATCCTGCTCCCCGCTGCTTTCCCCGGTGAGCTTTCACCACTGGCTCGCATCCCCCACTCCCTCCTGCTCCCCTCATTGCTTTCCTCCATTCTCCTCACTACTCTCTCTCCCATTCCTCTGACTGCTCCTTCTTGTTCTCCTCACCACTTCCCCCGGGTCCCTTGACACCCATTTTGCCAGTGACTCGCCTGCCCTGACGCTCTGGCTGCTCCCTTTGTCACTTACTTCCCATTCCCTCCCACTACCCCACTGAGGCCCCATACTACTCCCCCAGTTAGGATGGCAGAAGTGGTGAGGGGCTATGGAAAGGGAGTGGGGGTGGTGGGGGGAGAGAAGTAGTGAAGGGAGTGAGAAATAAATGGAAGGGAGGAGGGGGGAGTAAGCCAGTGGTGAAAGCAGTGGCGAGGAGAAGGTGGAGGGAAGCAGGAAGGAAACAGAACACTGCTATGTTTTTTCTTGTCTCTCTTCGATCTGCACCATCTTTAATGCCTCAGTGAGATCACAGGCACTGATGATGCATCTGCACATGTTCAGGAAGTGCTCCCCCTAGTGTTATGCCACAAATAAACACAATCTGATTAAAATGGTGAATGTGCGAGAGACCTGAATTGGATGAGCGCAGATATTTTGGAGGATCGTGGGGCTTGAGGAGGTGACAGAGATAAGAAGGTTTGAGGTCATTTCAGAATTTGAAAGCAAGGACGAGAATATTAAAATCAAGACATTGCTCAACCAGGAGCCAATGTAGGTCAGCGGGGGAGGTGGGCAAATGGGGCTTGGTGCAAATTGGGACACAGGCAGCAGCATTTCACATTGCCTTTAGTTTATGGAAAATGGAAGGTAAGATGTTGACCAGGATTGCCTTCGAATAGTTAGAATCGAGTTAACAAAGACATGGATGTGCATTGCAGCGACAGGTGAACTGAGGCAGCGAAACAAAGACATAACAAATGACATAACAAGGTGTGGTGAACCATAGATGGTTACCACTATGGGTACTTGTACATATGTTACTATTGTTACTGTTGGGGTTAGGGTTGGGGTGTTCCACCTGTTAGCATTGTTCTGTGGTACACTCCGTTTGGCTCCGCCTTCTTACAGGAGTATAAAGGTCACTGCTACTTCCTAGTGGCCCTTAGTCTGGGATAGTATTGTTAAGCAGTGTGCTCTATTCTTGTTGTGAATAAAAGCCTTTATTCCCGGGTACGTCCTAGCCTCCCGAGTGAATTAATCGCGCATCACAAGGCTATCAAAAGCACTGGATAACTACACATTTATTATTTATATTCCTTTATAAGAAACGTTTACGGAAAAGAGAAGTTAAAATGCTCCTTCCAGGTTCCAAATGCTGGCAAGAGCAACCTTCATTCCCCAATAAAAGCAAATTACTGCGGATGCTGGAATCTGAAAGGTGTCCATTTGGCCTTTCACACCTTCTATTTTCTCTATGGACTGTCATTAGCAGCCTTTCCCCTTATTTTTGTGGCTATGACTCATCTTTCATTCCTTCACCCTGCAGTATAAATATCTCCCACTTTCTATGTCTTTATCTTTGACAAAGGGTCATCTGGACTCGAAAGGTCTACTCTTTTCTCTCCTTATAGATGCTGCCCAGACCAGCTGAGATTTTCCAGCATATTCCCTTCACTTCCTAATGCCGTCTCTCATTTTCTGCCACTTCCCTAGCATTACTGGCTGATTTCTCCAGGAATGCAATTTAAGCCTTCACGATTTTGGCCTATGATGTGTCAGCTAAGATTGTAAATGTCTGTTTTTAAAAAAGTGTGCTTCATTGGAAGGGGGTGGTATGCTGCGAATTTAATTCTGGAGTTCAATAAAAGGAAGCAAGTGCATGTTGGAAGTATCAGCAAAAGCAAGTAAGTGACTTTAAGACACAAGTGCTGTTCTGATCCACAAGAATACAGGTCTCCAGAGTGCCAATCAACCTTTGCATTACTCAGTAAGTCAGCGGGCAGAGAGGATGTGACACATATGTATCACATAAAGAGTTAAATTTAGACATTCCACGATCTTCCAAAGCTTCCATGGGCAGCGCGGTGGCACAGCTAGCACCGCTGCCTCACAGCACCAGAGACCTGAGTTCAATTCCAGCCTTGGGTGTCTGCCTGTGTGGAGTTTGTACATTCTCCCCATGTCTGTGTGGGTTTCCTCTAGATGCTCCGGTTTCCTCCCACAGTTCAAACATGTGCAGGTCAGGTGGATTGGCCATGCTAAATTGCCCCTTAGTGGTCCAAAATGTACAGGTTAGGTGGATTAGCCATGGTAAATGTGTGGGGTTACATGGATAAGGCAGGGAGGATAGGGCCTGGGTAAGATGCTCTGTCAGAGAGTCAGTGCAGACTCGATGGGCCAAATAACCTACTCCTGCACTGTAGGGATTCTATGATTCCAAAAATTCAATCCTCCTCACTGCATCTTATATTGAAATCTAGACTCAAAACTTCCTTTCTGATTCTAACTAACTCTTTCCTGGCATCTCAAAATTTAATTCAGCAAAAATAACTTTATTTTTAATCATGGTTTCTTATAACATTTCTCCCAACTTCAGTAAATAATGTGTGTGGTTTCTGTGTTCAAAGGGAGCACTCAGCAACATGATCTGTATGTACTCCAAGTATCCAGAACTTAGTCTGCGACAACAGTATTTAGTGAGCAAATTTAGGATTTATTGTCTGTTCACTTAATTAATACAACTGAAACTTGCGCAATTACTTACCTAAAAGCAATTTACATTGAATACAGTTAACAAATACTCATGGCATTATTTCAAGTCTTCTAGGCATTTGTGTAATATTGGGTGGAATTTTACAACTTCATTGCGCTCATTTTGCGGTGGGAAAAAGTCGTAAAAACAGGCGTGATGTGACAAGTGGGAATGGCGCCCGTTTTTACACCCATCCCCATTTTACCAAGAAAAGAAAATCGATGCACTCGGGCGAAAATGGGCAAAAGGTCAAACAGCATCTTTTTGCATTTATCACAATGTCATTAGCGAACTTCACTCCCAATCGTCCCAGCTCAGTTGCCTTAACCACCTCGTTCACTGCAGCCGGATCGGTCAGGAAAACACTTCAAGTATAAAAGTCGCATTCAGGTGTTTGAGCAGTGAAGATGAGTGAGGAGGTAATTCTTTGCTTTCAAACTGCTCCGTGCTGCTCAGGGGGGTTATTTTGTGGCAGCCATGTTGTGTTTCGGGTCGGGGGGGGGGGGCCGCGAATGTGTGTGTGGGAGGCTGCTGTTGTTCGCAGGGTCCGACTTCAGCCTCTCAGGACAGACCCAGGTCAGAGCACTGATCTCGGGTCTCTGTGCTGACTCTGGGTCCTAGTGCTGGCAGCAACAAGCACTGTTGCTGGTGGGGATGGGCTGGAAACTCTCACGTGGCAGTGCTACAGCCTCAGGATTGTCAAGCAGCACTGTCTGTGGCCACGACTGCATGGGTTCTAGGTGTGTGTTTGTGAGTGAGGGGGGAGTGTGGAGGGGGAAGGCTGTGTTCCCATTTTGGGAAATGTGAGGGGTATAGGTATTTGTGTTGCTGGGGATCTGTGAGGGGGGCCAGGTATGGGGAGTGTGTGTTGCTGAGGAGCTGTGGGGGAGGTATGGGGAGTGTGTGTTGCTGGGGGACTGTGGGGGGTTCGGCGGAATGTGGGTTGCTGGGGGGATGTGGGGGGAAATGTGGGGAGTGTGTTTTGCTGGGGGGCTGTGGGGGGTTCTGGGGAATGTGGGTTGCTGGGGGGCTGTGGGGTGTTCTGGGGAATGTGTGTTGCTGGGGGGCTGTGGGGGGAAATGTGGGGAGTGTGTTTTGCTGAGGGGCTGTGGGTGTTTCTGAGGAGTGTGTGTTGCTGGGGGGGCTATGGGGGGATTATGGGGAGTGTGTGTTGCTGGCGGGGTGTGGAGGGAATGTGGGGAGTGTCTGTTGCTGGGGGGAGGTGTGGGGAGGAATGTGGGGAGTATGTGTTGCTGGGGGGCTGTGGGGGGGGTATGGGGAGTGTGTGTTGCTGGGGTCTGTGGGGGGTTACGGGGAGTGTGTGTTGCTGGGGGGAGGTGTGGGGAGGAATGTGGGGAGTATGTGTTGCTGGGGGGCTGTGGGGGGGTTTGGGGACTGTGGGTTGCTGGGGGCTCTGGGGGGGGTTATGGGGAGTGTGTGTTGCTGGGAGGAGGTGTGGGAGGGGAATGTGGGGAGTATGTGTTGCTGGGGGGCTGTGGGGGGGTATGGGGAGTGTGTGTTGCTGGGGGGCTGTGGGGGGGTATGGGGAGTGTGTGTTGCTGGGGGTCTATGGAGGGTATGGGGAGTGTGTGTTGCTGGGGGTCTATGGAGGGTATGGGGAGTGTGTGTTGCTGGGCTGGAGGCGAGCAGAGTTCTTTAACCTCTCCATCTGTCTCTCCCTTCCCCAAATTTCTTCCCTCCCTACTCTTCAGATTGACAAGATGGCTTTTGCGATGCAACCAATCGATCTTGCTGTTCTTTTGGTTGCTGCTGGAACTGAGGAGGAAGTGCAGGAGGAAGAATTACGGGCAAGGGAGGCCCAGGCCTCACCACTCATAGGAGTAGAGGGAGACAGCCACTGGAGGCTGGATGTGGCTGCTATTCACCCTGGGGGGAGGGGCAGGAGACAGAGGAAGCGGAGGCCTTGGCAGCTCCTCACGCGAGTGTCCTTTGGTCAACTGTCAGACAGTTCATGCCGCCGACGGCTCCGGCTCCAAAAGGAGACAGCGTGACACCTGTGCCATTTGTTTCAGGACCTGGCACCTTGGGGCATGAGGATGGGGTGGGGGGGTGGGGGGTGGGGGGCGGGGGGGCAGCAGGGGCACTTCCGGTGGCTGTGAAAGTGATGGTCGCCTTAAGCTTTTATGCCACCGGGTCCTTCTAGACCGCCAGTGGAGACCTTTGTGGCATTTCCCAATCATCCGTCCACAAGTGTGTGAAGGAGGTCACTGATGCCCTGTATGCCCGGGCTGGCCAGTATATTAAATTTGACCAGGACCTGGCTCAGCAGGAAGCCTGGGCTACAGGATCCGCAGCCATCACAGGGATGCCAAATGCGCAGGGGGCTATAGACTGCATCCACATCACCCTCAAGGCCCTCATGAAGAATCCAGGAAGATTCAGGAACAGAAAGGGCTTCCATTCAATAAATGTGTAGTTGGTGTGTGACCATCAGCTGAACATCATGCACATCTGTACCAGACACCACAGCAGCGTGCATGACAGCTTTATATTGAGGAGTTCCGATGTCCCAGAGGTCTTTGAGGAGGAGTCCAGTGTGCAAGAATGGCTTGTGGAAGACATGGGGTACCCGCTTCAGACTTGTCTGATGACGCCTGTGCAGAGGCCTGAGACTGATGTGGAGACCCGATATAATGAGGCCCATGTTGCCGCCTGTTCGATACTTGAGCGGTGCATAGGGCTCCTCAAAATGCTGTTCAGGTGTCTGGAGCACTCTGGTGGGGCCCTCCAATATAGCCCCCTGATATCGGCCCACATTGTAATGGTGTGCTGTGCCCTACACAACCTGGCACTGCAGCGAGTGGAGGTGGAGGCCAACCTGTCACTTATGGTTCGCATCCCCTCCACTCCAGCAAGCTCCAGTGCCCGTTCCTCAAAGGAGGTGAGGACTCGGAGGTCAGGCTCACCACCCGCTGTCTTCGCCTTCTCCCGGTGATTATGGGTATCCTTCTGTGGGGACAGAAGGAGCCATTAAAAATCTAATGGCACGAAGAGCAATTTAGGCTAATAGTGGATTGTAAACCCCATCAGAGTTTGAAATACATACCCCATTTCTCATGCATTAGTAACAAAACACATTTTTTTGATGTTAATTAATAATCTATTTTGATATATTACATTCCGAATTTTAACAAAAAAAAAGCACAAAAAAAAAACAACAAAAGAACATGGTGCTTTTCCAATCTATGCCACACATGCTGATCAAATATCTAAACTTCTCTCGCCTGAGTAAAGGCACTGAAAATATTTGTACACGAGTTACATTTTAGAGATAATTGCCTCTTCAGGAAGTGAGTGACAGAGCCATACACACCGGGCAGCTCTCCAGTTTGAACTAACTGAGTGAGCTGAGCAGCAGTGAAGGAGGCATCTGTGCCTTTGGATTAGGAAGGGGAAATTGGAGGTCAAGTTCAGCCTCAACTTCCTGGAGCCAAACAAGGAAAAGGTCACTTCACAAAGATACCAAAAGGCCACCCATGAATTATATCCCAGCAAGGAAAAGTGCCAGCAGGAGAAGAGGGGGAGGAAGGGGAGAAAGATAAATGATCCAGAATTTCACATGGTCAGCTGCACTATTTCACCTCAATGACAAAGTACACACAAATTGACTGCAGTGTTCCTTGCTTTACAACCGTAACTATGCTTCAAAAGTACTTCATCAGCTGTGGTGTGATTTGAAATGTCTAAGGCACTATATATATATTTTTAAAAAACCTTTCTCTCTCGCACTGATTTTTATTTGTTCACCCAGGGGAGTTTTATATAATTAGTCTGGATCAGGTGATTCATTGGAGCAATAGGAATAAGAAGTGGGTGAAGATGTGCCAACTTCGCAATGGAAGTAGAGAAGAAGACTACCTGTGACTTCCAATAAGTAGGACACAGAGGTCACGTGCTTTCATTAGGAAAGCGGGATTTTGGAGGAATGTTGTACCTATGTCCAGGCTCTGAGAACAGTTAAAAAGATGTGACTTTTGATTCCACAGTTCTCATTTGTGGTGACATCAGAGGCATCCGTGGAGCATATAACAGCCTCATTGCAATTCCAAGGCGGAATTAGCTGCCACAAAAATTTATCAGCGCCAACGTTAAAAATCGTGAAGAAATTGTTCCCTAATATATTAATTGCAGCAGATTTATGGGGAATTTTGCAGATAAGGCTTCTTACCAGTTAAGTTATGAAAAGAGGAAAAGATGCAATTGAGAAATTTACAGTTGAAATATTTATTTATTTGAAATGATTGTAAGTGACCAAAGCGTCAGGGACTCGGGTTCGATTCCCGGCTTGGGTCACTGTCTGTGTCGAGTTTGCACATTCTCCCCGTGTCTGCACAGGTTTTCTCTGGGTGCTCTGGTTTCCTCTCACAGTCCGAAGATGTGCAGGTTAGGTGGATTGGCCATGCTAAATTGTCGCTTAGTGTCAGGGGGACCAGCTAGGGTAAATGCATGGGGTTATGGTGATAGGACCTGGGTGGTGCAGACTCAATGGGCTGAATGGCCTCCTTCTACGCTGTAGGATTCTATGATTTAGCTTTTTTCTGTAATTTACACTGCTCTGTTCAGCTTCTTGATTTCTACTGAGATTCAGTCATAGATGAGGTGAGATTTAAGTTATAAATCACATTTCATTTACATTTAAATAGTGTGTAAATCAGGGTGGTTTATTTACCAGTGTAAATTATAATACAGATTTTTATCTTACTCCATTTTGTTGTGCTGTCATTCATGAATGATAGTGAGGAGAAAGCATGCAGAAAATTTATTGTTTATGATATTGTCATACATCATATTCAGTGCCTGTTCTGTGAAAAGTCAAGAAAGCCTGAAGGACACTCTGTTTAAATCTTTTGGATACTTCTTGAACATCTGATTCCACAAAGAGGCAAACTGTGAAGAAATGAAGTGTTGCCAGCAATAAAATACCAGAAATTTTCAGTTCTTTATTAACCCCTGTCTCTCAGCAGTCTGAACATTTCCACAATCACCTGTACGTTTCAAACCAAATTTGTCTTGATTATGGTCCACAAATATTCCAGCTATTGCGGTGTGCAAGCAAGTCATTAATTGAATTGCTTATACTCAGCCCTTGCAGCTACTACCCAATGTTTTAAATAACTTTCAGCCTTCAGGATCTGTGTGCTCCTCCAATCTTGCCCTCCTGTACAAACCCAATTTCCATCCTTCCACCACTGGCAACTGTGTCTTCAGATGCCGAGGCCCAAAGCTCCAGTCTTCCCTTCCTAAGCTTCCCCACCTTTCTTCATTTCTCTTCTCCTTAAAATCTATCCTCTTGACCAAGCATTTGATCGCCTCTCCTTTTCTTTCTGTCACCTGTGCCAAAATTCTACCACCCAGCCCGCCAAACCCAAGTAGCATGTACTCATGGTCAACTCTCTAAGCAAGGAGAGAAAAATATAAATGTGTTACTCAAATTCACCCCTCAGCGTCCGCCGTACCTTAACGATCCTGTGCCTGCTGCTCAGCTGAAGTAGGTGCATTGAAGTAGACCGATAGGAGAACAGAAGGGAGAAAATCTTTACTTTGACTTTTGTCTTTTATGCCCATTCTCTTTCTTTTTAGGATTCTCATACTGAATTTCTGTTTCTGATCCACCCATGCATGGGAATGCTGCCTATGTTAGTACTCAGTGGGTTTGTGTCCTCGCCAGGAATAGAAGCAGAGGATGCATGGTGCTCTAGGTCTGCCGATGGCTACATGTGAAGAGCAGTCACTGTGCAAGTGATTCATAGTTCATATTTTGACTACCGACAGTATTAATCCAAGCTGACTGATCTGGATCTCTGGAAGAATCTAATATAGCAGGAATCTTTGCATAACATTCTTTGTTGTTAGTTCCGATTTCTAGCATTCATGTTATCAGTGGTGCACTGTTTATTACTAGCTGTATGAAGTTACTCTATTTCAGGTTGGCTCATTTATAATTACTCTCATTTTTGGGCTCAAACCCCTCTGGAAAAATTAATGCTCAAATATCGAGGGATTGCTATATTGTCGGAGATAGTGGCTGGGATTTTCCAGTCCTGCTGATGTCAACCCTCATGCGGCAGATGGCAGGGCCAGCGAACCAGGCAAAAAGCCGGAGACTTTGGCGGAACAGGAGATCTCATTGGCAGCCGATGGCTCGCTGCATATACAGTCAGAGAGGTTTACAGCATGGAAACAGGCCTTTCGGCTCAACCTGTCCATGCCGCCCTTTTTTTTTTAAACCCCTAAGCTAATGCCAATTGCCCGCATTTGGCCCATATCCCTCTATACCCATCTTACCCGCCTCTACTACTATCTCTGGCAGCTTGTTCCAGACACTCACCACCCTCTGTGTGAAAATATTGCCCCTCTGGACACTTTTGTATCTCTCCCCTCTCACTTTAAATCTATGCCCTCCAGTTTTAGATTCCTCTACCTTTGGGAAAAGATGTTGACTATCTAGCTGATCTATGCCCCTCATTATTTTATAGACCTCTATAAGATCACCCCTCAGCCTTCTACGCTCCAGAGAAAAAAGTCCCAGTCTATCCAGCCTCTCCTTATAACTCAAACCATCAAGTCCAGGTAGCATCCTAGTAAATCTTTTCTGCACTCTTTCTAGTTTAATAATATCCTTTCTATAATTGGGTGACCAGAACTGTACACAGTATTCCAAGTGTGGCCTTACCAATGTCTTGTACAACTTCAACAAGACGTCCCAACTCCTGTATTCAATGTTCTGACCGATGAAACCAAGCATGCTGAATGCCTTCTTCACCACTCTGTCCACCTGCGACTCCACTTTCAAGGAGCTATGAACATGTAGCCCTAGATATCTTTGTTCTGTAACTCTCCCCAACGCCCTACCATTAACTGAGTAAGTCCTGCTCTGGTTCGATCTACCAAAATGCATCACCTCACATTTATCTAAATTAAACTCCATCTGCCATTCGTCAGCCCACTGGACCAATTGATCAAGATCATGTTGCAATCGGAGATAACTTTCTTTACTGTCCACTATGCCACTAATCTTAGTATCATCTGCAAACTTACTAACCATGCCTCCTATATTCTCATCCAAATCATTAATATAAATGACAAATAACAGTGGACCCAGCACTGATCCCTGAGGCACACTGCTGGTCACAGGCCTCCAGTTTGAAAAACAATCCTCTGCAACCACCCTCCGGCTCCTGGCAAGAAACCAATTTTGTATCCATTTAGATACCTCACCCTGGATCCCGTGAGATTTAACCTTATGCAACAATCTACCATGCGGTACCTTGTCAAAGGCCTTGCTAAAGTCCATGTAGACAACATCAACTGCACTGCCCTCATCTACCTTCTTGGTTACCCCTTCAAAAACCTCAATCAAATTTGTGAGACATGATTTTCCACTCACAAAGCCATGCTGACTGTCCCTAATCAGTCCTTACATTTCTAAATGCCTGTAGATCCTGTCTCTCAAAATACCTTCCAACAACTTACCCACCACAGATGTGAGGCTCACTGGCCTGTAGTTCCCAGGCTTTTCCCTGCAGCCCTTTTTAAACAAAGGCACAACATTTGCCACTCTCCAACCTTCAAGCACCTCACCCGTGACTATCGATGATTCAAATATCTCGGCTCGGGGACCTGCAATTTCCTCCCTAACTTCCCACAATGTCCTGGGATACACTTCATCAGGTCCTGGGGATTTATCTACCTTGATGCACTTATTAAACTTGCTTGATGTGCTTGATATAATGTGGGAAAACCCTCCGCAGGCAGCTGGAAAATCCTGGCCATGCCTTTCAATGGAGTGTTGAACCATGTCTGTCTCCTAAGGTGAATGGGAAAAAAGAGTTTGAATAATTACTTAAAACTGAGATTTTTCTCCTTGCCTTACCCAATAATCTTTCCAGCATCAACAGTATTGTTACTATCCCCATGAGAGAAGTGTAAACCAAATTTTTGGATTTGACTTAATTTATTATTGTCACATGTATTAGTATACAGTGAGAAGTATTGTTTCTTGCAGCCTGTACAGGCAAAGCATACCGTTCATTGAGAAGGAAAGGAGAGAGTGCAGAATGTAGTGTTACAGTCATAGCTAGGGTGTAGAGAAAAATCAACTTAGTGCGTCAGATATGTAAGAGATTGAATTAGAGCATTGTTAGAGAGTTTGAAAGAGTTAGAATGATGTTTTAGAAGCATAGAACGAGAGTAAAAGATAGAATTAGAAGGTGTGCTCGGCACAGTTTACAAGAAGTCGCCTCGCTCCGGTGCCATCTTGAATGACCTCCAAATTAAGAAATTATTAACCTGATTCCACTTTTTGTGCCTTTTATTTGATAGAAAGATCAAAATCAATGCAAAATACATATGAATTAATGGTAAATGATATGTCAAATAAAAAGGTAATTTTAAATAATTGATACAGCAAAAATACATCTTATGCAACCACAAACATCCACATTACTCGCTGCATAAATGTGGCATCATGTGCAATCTCACAGTCTTTTCAATTCGACCTCCAGTACCTAGGATTACTCACTTTCCCACTCAGTCGATTCAGGCTTCACGCTGTATTCACCAGCAGCTTTATTTCAGCGGAGATCCCCAATTATGGTTAACACTGACAAAGCACACATCTGTGAACTATCTCTCACTTGTGTCATGTCAGTTCTGATGGTGTAGCATTCCAGAGTTCCCTTCCAACTCACCAATGAACAATACCCAGTTCACGATCTGATCTTCTGATACAAACTCTCAGCTCTTTCGCATGCCTGAGCTGTTGATACAGCTTTTAGGATTCAGTCTCTTTTAGTTCAGTTGTACGTCACTTGCCTAAGAGTTTCTAGAGTTGTTTGTCATCTTACAACTAAACACAAAACATAAAAGCAACTGAGCTAGATTTTCTCCGAAAAACACCAGGAATTTGAACATTGTGTCTGCATCTGTGAGCTGTTCACTTTCTATCTCCAGGTCTCCTTTATGTCTGTCAGCAACATGGACTCCAATTTTAACTTCCTGTTTGTACTGCCTCCAGGTTAAGGGTCCTCAGGTCATATTATCCAGAAAGATTACAATTGATACCTTAACAAGTGATATGTCCGTTAGCAACAATAAATGGTTAAGCACTTTTCAATGCTTCAGAAATGTACGCAGAATTAATTTGCAGTTATAAAACTGGAAGATTAGAAGACTTAATGGAAGTTTGAGCGATCAGCACAAATAAAATTAATGATGGTGGATCAAACCGGAAGCATTCACTCCTTCCACCACCAGTACAACGTAACTGCAGTCGGTACCATCTGTAAGATGCACTGCAACAACTCGCCAAGGCTTCTTTGGCAGCTCCTTTCAAACTCACAACCATTGCAGGACAGGGAGAGTGGATACTTTAGAATACCGCCACCTTCAAGTTCCCTCAAAGTTACATTCTACAAAAAATACTTGGAACTATATCACTGTCTTTTCATCTTCACTGTGTCAAATTCCTGGAGCCTCGACCTCATAGAACTGTGGGAGTACCTTCACCACAAGCACTGCAATGGTTCAGGAAGATGGCTCACCATCATCTTCTCAAGAGCAATCAGAGGTGGATAATAAATGCTGGTCTTGTCAGCCCAAATCTCTTGAATAAATAAATACATTTTTAAAAATCTGGACTATTTTAAACTAGAAAAGTAATTTTTGGCACCACTGGGTAAGATGGGTATAGAGGGATATGGGCCAAATGTGGGCAATTGGGATTAGCTTAAAAAAAAGACGGCATGGACAAGTTGGGCCGAAGGGCCTGTTTCCATGCTGTAAACCTCTATGACTCTATGACACTTGACTGGAAATGACAGCAATGTTGTCATGTCTTTAATGCCAATTCATAGAAACTGCTCTGTATTTTTCACTATTAAATATGTTCAGCTATGTTTTAGGAAGCTACATAACAATAGCTTTGAGGAATGCTTTAAGAAGAAGTTTCTTTTGGAGAGGTTCTCCATGAGCCGAGACAACATGAACACTGCATAACCTACACCACTCGCGGTTACAGTGGTACGTTTGGTTTGTAAAATGCAAGAGCATTAAACCAAACCTGTCCATGTGAACAATGCAAAGCAAAGCTGCCACTGTGTATTAGGGTTGGAGTAACAACATGTTTTATAATAGTGTCGCTGGTGTATCATTGAGTTGTATCGTGAAGGATTGCATTTTGTTTAATGGTCTGAATTACCAAGTAGACTACCAATTGTTTCAAAGACAGTTAATCTCTCATGAGATATACCATGTAGCTGGATAAAATATCTTGTGTTCTTGCTATCTGAAGGTTATGTAATTGATGATACCAAAACATCACTGCATTATGATGGCCTACAATATAATTAGTTCCAATCCCTACCAGAGTAGACATTTACTGTTCCACCACATTGGAATTGTACTAATTATTTTACATTGCAATATATGAGATTTTAGTCACTGGAGATTCACAGAACCTTACTTCCTTAAAGCACTGGTATACTATTGTATATTTATTCCATTCCATAAGAGGAGTACAGAAATATTTTCTGATTCAAAGTTAATCCAGTCTTGATCTGTCATCATTTATTGGCGTCAAAAATACAGACTATCTGGTGGTAATGACATTCTGGGAGCATGCTGTGCACAAATTAGCTGCAATGTTTCCTACATTGCAACAGTGGCTACTCGGAGGGTGGTGAACCTGCGGAATTCTCTACTACAGAAGGCTGCAGAGGCCAAGACACTGAATATATTTAAGAGAGAAATAAGTAGATTTCTAGACACTAAAGGCATCAAGTGGTCTGGGGAGAGTGTGGGGATATGACATTGAGATAAAGGGTGAGCCATGATCTTATTGAATGGCGGAGCAGGCTCAGGGGGTAAAATGGCCTGCTCCTGCCTCTATTTTCTATGTTTCTACTGTACTTCAAATGTAAATTGATGACTATAAAGGGCTTTGGGAGATTCGAGGGTTTTGAATGGTGCTATATACATGCAAGTCTTTCTTTCTTTATCCTTCTGCAGTGTCAGCATGCTAGGATGTTTCTTTTTTTTAAAATCTGAGACATCTATGTCCCCAGGGAAAATAGAGAGGATGTTTTCCATAATAATCATTTTAATGACATTCTGGGGAAAACATCTGAATTTTAGCCATGTAATCAAAGGATGTTAGAAAGTTTTATCATGAGGTCTTGCAAGTGTCATTGTGGGGGTCTTGTCCGTTTCATACTCATAGCAAGTTTAATATATGGAAGTTTTCACAATACGAGCACTCTGAAGTCTGGTGGATTGGGTGTTCAATATGATCGGGGTAAAAATGATCCCAAATATCTTTTGTGGGCAGTCACAGGAGCTCATATTTAATACATGTAAAAATATCCATGTGACAAATATCACTGCACTGGACTGACAATCTCAGACACTTACTGCTAGCATCTGTTCACTCATTCTTGCTATTCTATTCTCCATGGTCACCCCCTGCTGGGGTTAATTGCTGCTTTTTGTTTTGCTTCTTTGAAGTCTATGAGAAACAAACACTGTACAAAGTATAATTATTTCATGAGACCATAGGGGAACAGGCGGTGCACAGCTAAGCACAAAATATAGGAAAAGAAACAGATAATACAGCTCTATGAATAGAAGCTGTAAATGGATAATTACTTTATGATGAGAACAAGGAAACATATGTTTTGAAAGCTGCATATAAAACATGATTTAAAAGTGAAGCTGGTGGCAAAGGTTAATGAATAACTCAAACAGGAAAATTAATTGTAAGAAAACGGTGTGGTCTGTGGCTATATCAGTGGTCCAAGGGATGTTTTTTCCCCCCAATACCACCCATATTGGATTTCAGTTGCCTTGTTAAATGTATATCTGAGTTGATTGCAATACTTCATTCAATATAAGAAATTATATGGTTTCTTTGGCTGGCCCTCAATCCACGGATGACATCCATTCAGGGTCGCAAGTTTCTGCCATCAATCTGCATGTGACTAATAGGCCAATTCTTAACCCACAGATCATTGTGCACATGGGGCTGGCGGTCCCAGTACCGGAGGCAGTGGGATCCAGAGTACAAGATTTGTTTAATTCTCTTTCCTTTTCTGCTTTCCCTCATCATTAAGGCATTTGGACTCAAAGCATGATGGGCAAGTTGCCGCCATTTTGACCGTTTGGCAGCAAACACCTTCCAGATTAATGTCAATGCTGTCACACTTCAAGGAGAACTTCAGAATGCCTTTGAAGTATTTTCTTTGTTCTACCCTGGGAAAACAGGACCTGGCGGGAGGAGACACTTTTTTGGCCATCTGGACAGAGTGTCCAATCCATCGTGGTTGATATTGCAGTTTTGCCTGAATGCTTTCAAAAAGGACACTAGCATTTGTTTGATCAGTCCTCCCATGGAATTCAGAGAATGTGGCAGATGAAGTGCTGGTGGAATGTCTCGAGTACTTTTCTGCATTGCTGGCACACAGTCCAGGTCTCATTGAATACAGGAATGTAATGATGACATTGGTTTGTGTACTAGGATTCTTGACGGCTTTCCAGTAGTTTCTGTCGTCAAACACTCGCTGCTGTAATTTGCAGAAGGCTGGGCCAGCGCAGTTGATCCCTTGTCAATAGCAGCCTTTTGAGAGAGATGGCTGCCAAGGTATGAGAAATGCTGCACGTGTTCCAGAGTCTCCGCTCCAACATGGCTGGTAGGTGGAATATTTGACTAGTCTGAGTTTATGTTTTGGCAACATTCATAGGCAGGTTAAGTCTCTTATATGCAGAATTGAAGCGATCAAGAGTGCTTGAAAATCTGCTGCAGAGTGGCCTACCACATTGCAGTCATCTGTAAACTGGAACTATGGTGATCAGTTTAGTTTTGACACAAAGGCGGCTACGATTAAAGAGTTTTCCGTGTAAGCAGTATTTAATACTCACACCACAGAGCAGTTGACCTTTCATGAGATGAGCAGCCACTGTCAGGTAGATTATAAATAGTATGGGGTCTATTACAAAACCTTGCTTGACACTGCATACACATATGGTTTTGTATTTGTCCTTCCAGCGGAAAAGGGTGTTTGTTAGAATGTGGCCGTGCTAAGCACATTTTGTCAGCAGGAGAGCACTGCCTACATTGGATTTTCGCATATCATTTTGCCGAATGGTTCCTCTCCAGACATTAGAGTTATGGCCAAACCTGGCATTAACATTCCCCCAGAAGGATGGTCTTTTCTTCTTCTGGGATGATAGTGAGGACTTCATTGAGGTTGAATAGAACTTTGCCTTAAACATCTCAATCAGAGTCAAAGGTCGGGGCATAAAGCGTTATTGACGGTGATGTACTGATTATGGTCAAGCTGTAGGTGAAAGGTCGTGACACTTTCATTGGTACAACTGGGGAGTTTTGGCAGTGCATCAAAATCCTATTCTGGATGGCAAAATCCGTGCACATGAGGGTCACTGTCAGCCTTTCCTTTCCAGTAAATGGTTAAGTCCCTTGTCCTGTTCCTTCAGCTGCCCCGCCCCAAGAAGGCAGATCTCACTTTGAGGACAGCGATATCAATTTGGAGCCTTGATAGTTCAGGGACCCGGTTACAGATATTTTCCAGACAGTCATGCTTGAGATTATCCATGAGTGCTCTATCATTCCTAATTGTGAAATTTAGAGTTTTCTTTCTTTGACTGTTAAGATGGTGAATCCACAGGGTGTGGTTCCCCAGCAGTGGAAATTGGGACAAACTATTTTCAGGGCTTTTCCATTTGGGGTGAGCAAAGGGTACCTTGAAGAGGAATTCTTAGTCTCAGATGCTGCTGACCAAAGACACCTCTGTCCCAACACACATGTCCAATGATCTTCATGCATGTCCCTTTCACCAATTCGCCATCGCCATAGGACTTGGAAAATGGATCCTGGTAGAAGTCTGCACGTAGCTTTGTTTAATGGCATGCCATCACTTTCCACACCATCCGCCATTGAGGACTTTTGGACTCCACTTTGTCTGGCATCTCACCCCCAACCTTGCTGTCATGGCAAGAAACAAAGAGGCTAATTTTCCCGTTCCGCCTGCTATGGGAATCAGAGTGGGTGAGGGATGGATCATGGAAAGGTCCATTGACCTTGGGTCGGATTTTCCAGTTTTGGGCGTGCATGGCCGGAAAATCCTGTCCAAGAGTTCTCAATGGCATCACTCAAGGACTAATCGGAGCACATAAGCCTCTCAAGGTGATGATCCAGGGTGTATACAGTTTATCACATTGTCAGCTGCAGTATTCACCTTGCCTCAGTAGAATAGCAATCTAGACAGAAATTTAATTACCTACATTGATGAAAAAAAAAGATCACCACATCACACAACACACTAGTCATGACAACAAAGGTATGCTGTTTGCAAGAAAAGGAACTGTGGAGTGACCTCATTTATATGTTAAAGGAAAATCTCATGTAATGCACTCTCAGTGGGATTAGAGCCAGAAGTCAACCTCAAAGCCTTTCAATAAAAGATTAAACTTCATTTTGAAATTACTGCATCAATGAGTTAAGAAGAAAGAAATGCAAATGGCAGCGTCTCCTTGATTTATGTCCTGTTCTTTATTATTGTAAGCTGCCTTGGGCAAAGACCAGCTGTAAGTAAGCTGCAGAGTCTATCTGGAATAGTTTATATAATAAAGTACATTTAATCACTGGAGAAAATGAGATATACTTTTTAAAAATAAATTAGAGACTACATCTTCATTATTACATTAAATAAATTCCAATCTATAACTGTAGGATCACTGTATCATGCCAGGGCACAAGGTACAACTGTTTAATTAAAAATTCGTGGAAATCAAAGATACCTACACTAAGTGAACATCAAATGCTTGGGAGAAAAGTGTGGTTAAACATGAAAAATCTGACCACCAAGAGGCACACAGATGGGGGTGGGGGGGGGGCTTCAATCCTAAAATCACTCAGAGGAGAAGAAAAAGGCTTCTGTATGTTTTCAATTCAAGTTCTTTGACACCATTATGTTGATAAAGAAACACATGAACGATATCAAGAATCAGGAATAGCTCCATTACATTGCTATTAACCCAAAATTATTAAAACATTTTCAAGTTGGACAATCTAAAGGTTGACCTCCACTTGCTGTAATCTCTTTTCATGCTAGTTTCTTCTCACTTTCTTTTCTTTATATGAATTTCATTCATTCATTACTTTCTCTAACAATTTCCCTGTGGTTGTTTGAGTTTAAAATCTATGATTTGCCTTTTCTTCTGTTCCCTTATTCCCACCATCTATTTTGGTGGTAGGCTAACTGTTTACAAAGTCCATTTTGGTTTGCCAAAAAGCAACTCCAAAGGCTTAATTTTTCAGCCGTTTAGTAAAGGATTGGCATAGCCAATTTTAGATATGAACAGCCCTTGACCTGTTGTTGCACATCTCTTAATATGCCATGCGATAAAACACAACATGTAAATTTTGCAAAGTCCCTTATGGGCGGCACGGTAGCACAGTGGTTAGCACTGCTGCTTCACAGCTCCAGGGACCTGGGTTCGATTCCCGGCTTGGGTCACTGTCTGTGTGGAGTTTGCACATTCTCCTCGTGTCTGCGTGGGTTTCCTCCGGGTGCTCCGGTTTCCTCCCACAGTCCAAAGACGTGCGGGTTAGGTTGATTGGCCATGCTAAAATTGCCCCTTAGTGTCCTGAGATGCGTAGGTTAGAGGGATTAGCGGGTAAATATGTAGGGATATGGGGTAAGGCCTGGGTGGGATTGTGGTCGGTGCAGACTTGATGGGCCAGATGGCCTCTTTCTGCACTGTAGGGTTTCTATGATTCCATGATGTGGGAAAATGGGCAAAAGATTCCAAAGCACAGTGATTGAGTACTTTTCTGGCACCATCTCTCAAATTCAACCACCCCAACCTTCTTCCTCAATCTGGAAGAAAATCACTCTCTCTTGAGCACTGTTGTAGTATGAGGGATATTGTGATATGAGATACAGTCACCCTAAAGGGAGTATATCTTAAACTGCTGACAATCACGAACACCTCGACAGGATGTGATATATTCTATTCTGTCTACAAATGGTAAGAGTCATGCATCAGGTGTTCTATACATTGTCTTCCAGTTAACTCTATCTGTATATAGTCTTATCTTCAAAGAAATAACCCACGTTGTCGTATGATAGACACAATTACGTCAAAGTGAAAAACTAAACAAGCATTGTAGTTTACTCCAGATTAGAAGTACAAAATAGTTGCTTACTTTTATAACCTTCAGAATTTAGAATTTTACCGTCCCGCCTGCCACAGGAATCTTAGCAGGCGGGGAGGGGGGGGAACCATGGAAAGGTCCATTGACCTCGGGATTTTCCAGTTTTGGGGCGAGCGCAGCCAACAAATTCCGCCTATAATTTCCACTTGATTGTCCTACTTAAGAAACAGGAACATAAGAGCATTCACAAAAATGAGCAGGAGTCGGCCATTTTGCCCTCTGAGTTTGTCCTGTCAGTCAGTACGATCGTGGTTGACCTCCGACCTCTGCTACGCCTTCCTACACCATCCCCATGTTCCTTGATTTCCTTATTATCCATAAATCTATCGATCTCTGATTTGAATATGCTCAATGATTAAGCAACAGATAGAAAATCCCAAAGCTTCACAGTATTTTGAGTGAAGAAGTTTTCCCTCATCTCAGTCCTAATTGGCCAACCACATATACTGAGTCTGTGAGCTATAGTTCTACACTGTTCAGCCAGTGGAAACATCCTGCCAGCATTTATCCTGTCAAGCATCTTGAGAATTGTATATGTTGCAATTAGATCACATCTCATTCTTCTAAACTCCAGAGAATGTAGGCCCAGTCTATACAATCTCTCCTCATAGGACAATTCCTTCATCCTCGCAATCAGCCTAGTGATTTGTTTCACTGTTTCTTAGACAAGTATACCCTCTAGGTAAAGAGACCAAACCTGTATGGTCCAGGTATAGTTTACAAGTCCCTATAAATTGTACTAAGACTCCTTCACTCTCATATTCCAATACTTTTGTAATAAAGGCTGACTTACATTTTCTCCCGAATTGCTTGCTGTATCTGAATATCAGCTTCCTGTGATTTGTGTACTTCGATATCCAGCTTGGGTTAACAACATTCCCCAGTCTCTCACCATTTTAAAAAAATACTCTGTTGTTCTATCGTTTCTACCAAGTGGATGACTTCATATTTCATCATATTCTATCTGTATGTATTTACCCACTCATTTAAGCTGTCTACATCCTTTTGCAGTCGCAGGATCACAGAATAGTCACAGCGCAGAAGGAGGCCATTTGGCCCATCATGTCTTCAATGGCTCTCCATCTAGCATTATGGCTGAGTGTCATTCCCCTGTCTCTTCCCCGTACCCCTGCACATTGTTTCTGTTCAAGTAATCACCTCATGTCCAGTTGAATGCCTCGATTGAACCTGTCTCCACCACATTGCTTTACAGTGCATTCCAGGCCCCAGCCACTGCTGTGAAGAAGTTTTTTCTCATATCACATTTGTTTCTTTTGTAAATCACTTTAAAATTGTGCCCTCTTATTCTTCATTCTTTTCCATGGGGGAACAGTTTCTCCCCATCGACTATGTCCAGTCCCTTCATGATTTTGAAGAGGTCTATCAAATTCCTCTCTGCCTTCTTCTCTCCAAGGAGAACAGTACCAACTTCTCCACTCAATCCTCATAACTGAAGCTTTTCATCCCTGGAACCATTCTTGTAAACCTTTTCTGCACTCTCTCCAATGGGTTCAGATCCTTCCTCTCGTGTGGCACCCAGAACTGAACACAATATTCTAACTAGTGTATGACTTTGGCGTAACACTCTGCCAACTCAAAGTACCCTGTTCATTTCAAAGCTATGGTTTCTGTCAGTTATGATATGGAGATGCTGGCGTTGGACTGGGGTAAATACAGTAAGAGTTTTAACAACACCAGGTTAAAGTCCAACAGGTTTATTTGGTAGCAAATACCATTAGCTTTCGGAGCGCTGCTCCTTCGTCAGATAGAGTGGAAATCTGCTCTCAAGCAGGGCACAGAGACACAAAATCAAGTTGCAGAATACTGATTAGAATGCGAGTCTCTACAGCCAACCAGGTCTTAAAGATACAGACAATGTGAGTGGAGGGAGCATTAAGCACAGGTTAAAGAGAGATGTGTATTGTCTCCAGACAGGACAGCTAGTGAGATTCTGCAGGACCAGGGGGAAAGCTGTGGGGGTTACTGATAATGTGACATAAACCCAACATCCCGGTTTAGGCCGTCCTCATGTGTGCGGAACTTGGCTATCAGTTTCTGCTCAGCGACTCTGCGCAGTCGTGTGTCGTGAAGGCCGCCTTGGAGAACACTTACCCGAAGATCAGAGGCTGAATGCCCGTGACCGCTGAAGTGCTCCCCCACAGGAAGAGAACAGTCTTGCCTGGTGATTGTCGAGCGGTGTTCATTCATCCGTTGTCGTAGCGTCTGCATGGTCTCCCCAATGTACCATGCCTCAGGTCATCCTTTCCTGCAGCGTATCAGGTAGACAACGTTGACCGAGTTGCAAGAGTAGGTACCGTGTACCTGGTAGATGGTGTTCTCACGTGAGATGACGGCATCCGTGTCGATGATCCGGCACGTCTTGCAGAGGTTGCTGTGGCAGAGTTGTGTGGTGTCGTGGTCACTGTTCTCCTGAAGGCTGGGTAGTTTGCTGCGGACAATGGTCTGTTTGAGGTTGTGTGGTCGTTTGAAGGCAAGAAGTGGGGGTGTGGGGATGGCCTTGGCGAGATGTTCGTCTACATCAATGACATGTTGAAGGCTCCGGAGGAGATGCCGTAGCTTCTCTGCTCCGGGCAAGTACTGGACGACGAAGGGTACTCTGTCCACCATGTCCCGTGTTTGTCTTCTGAGGAAGTCGGTGCGGTTTTTCGCTGTGGCGCGTTGGAACTGTCGATCGACGAGTCGAGCGCCATATCCTGTTCTTATGAGGGCATCTTTCAGCGTCTGGAGGTGTCTGTTGCGATCCTCCTCATGAGGAGGACTCATCGATCGACAGTTCCCATGCGCCACAGCGAAAAACCGCATCGACCTCCTCAGAAGACAAACACGGGACACAGTGGACAGAGTACCCTTCGTCGTCCAGTACTTCCCCGGAGCGGAGAAGCTACGGCATCTCCTCCGGAGCCTTCAACATGTCATTGATGTAGACGAACATTTCGCCAAGGCCATCCCCACACCCCCACTTCTTGCCTTCAAACAACCGCACAACCTCAAACAGACCATTGTCCGCAGCAAACTACCCAGCCTTCAGGAGAACAGTGACCACGACACCACACAACCCTGCCACAGCAACCTCTGCAATTCATGCCGGATCATCGACACGGATGCCATCATCTCACGTGAGAACACCATCTACCAGGTACACGGTACCTACTCTTGCAACTCGGCCAACGTTGTCTATCTGATACGCTGCAGGAAAGGATGTCCCGAGGCATGGTACATTGGGGAAACCATGCAACAGTACGACAACGGATGAATGAACACCGCTCGACAATCACCAGGCGAGACTGTTCTCTTCCTGTGGGGGAGCACTTCAGCGGTCACGGGCATTCAGCCTCTGATCTTCAGGTAAGCGTTCTCCAAGGTGGCCTTCACGACACACGATGGCGCAGAGTCGCTGAGCAGAAACTGATAGCCAAGTTCCGCACACATGAGGATGGCCTAAACCGGGATGTTGGGTTTATGTCACTGATGCGCGATATAACACACGAGAGGCATGATGTACTCGGGAAATAAAGGCTTTTATTGCCAACAATAACAGAGCTACCATATACAATACACGATCCCAGACTAAAGGGTCACCAGGCAGAGCAGTGACCTTTATACCTCTCCCAGGAGGCGGAGCCGACTGGGGTGTACCATAACAACTATATTAACAGGTAGAACAGCCCAACCCTAACCCCAACAGTAACATATATACAGGCTCATAGTACTGGCCAGACCATGGCTCAGCACTACCTAGTGGGAACCAACAATGGTTCACCACAGTCACACTATCAGTAACCCCACAGTTTGCCTTCTGGAATTGCAGAATCTCACTGGCTGTCCTGTCTGGAGACAATACACATCTCTCTTTAACCTGTGCTTAATGCTCCCTCCACTCACATTGTCTGTATCTTTAAGACCTGGTTGGCTGTAGAGGCTCGCATTCTAATCAGTATTCTGCAACTTGATTTTGTGTCTCTGTGCCCTGTCTGAGAGCAGATTTCCATTCTATCTGACGAAGGAGCAGCGCTGCGAAAGCTAATGGTATTTGTTACCAAATAAACCTGTTGGACTTTAACCTGGTGTTGTTAAAACTGTTATTCTGTCAGTTAACCAACCCTCAATCCAGCCTAATGTATGACTCCCCATTTCCAAAGGGCCTTAATTTTGTGCAATAACCTCTTGTATTGCTCTTTATTGATTTTCTTTTAGAAAAACAGTGGTTTTTGCCTGTTAGTTATGACTTCAAAAAACAGGTTCACCAAATATGGCTTCCCTCTCATTACTTGTTGTCGCTGCACACTTTCAAATGACAATTACAAAGGGGCAGAAGTTCAAGGTAAGAGGGGAAAGGTTCAGTGGAGATGTGCGGGGGAGGTTTTTTATACAGCGGGTGCTGGCGGCCTGGAATGCACAGCCAAGTGAAGTGGTTGGGGCAGTCATGCTAGTGACATTTAAGACTTATCTGGATAGACACATGAACAGGCAGGGAATAGAGGGATACAGGTGGTTGGTCTAGGAGGACAATGTGATCGGCGCAGGCTTTGAGGGCCAAAGGTCCTGTTCCTGTGCGTACTGTTCTTTGTTCTTTATACGCCTCTGGTAGGCTGCAATTGAGAGACAAATTTCCCTCCTCATATCTACTGTTGGGAGGATGTTTCTACTTATGGAAGAATGTAGGACCAGACAGCAGAGTCACAGAATAAGGGGGTGCTTATTTAAGGCAGGAATATAGGAAAATAGGAACATTGGAATTTGGAGCAGAAGTCGTCAAATCAGCCCTTCGAACCTGCTCCGCCATTCAATCAGATCATGGCTGATCTCTCCCTGGTCTCAAATTCACCTCCCCACCTGCTCCCCATATCCCCTTTTTTAATTCAAAATATATCTATCTCCTTCTTGTAACCATTCAACGATTCAGACTCCACCGTGCTATGGGGCAGCGAGTTCCACAGTTCACCACCCTCTGTGAGAAGTAATTCCTCCTCATCTCCGTTTTAAATCTACCGCTTCCCAACCTGTACCTGTGACCTCTCATTCGAGACTGCCCCATAAGCGGAAACATTTGGTCTGCATTTACTTTATCAATCCCTTTCAGAATTTTATATACCTCGATCAGATCCCCTCTCATCCTTCTATACTCCAGCGAGTGTAAGCCCAAACTGTCTAATCTCTCCTCATACGTGGATTTGAGGAAGAATTTCTTCTCTCAAAGAGTGGTGAATCTTTGGAATTCTTCACCCCAGGAAGCTGTGGAGGTTGAGTCCTTAAACATTTTAAGGCTGAGATCGATACATTTCTAATCATTCGGGGAATTAAGGGTTATGTAGAGAACGCAGGAAAGTGGAATTGCGTCGCGCCCGAAAATGTGGTAAAGTCGGGTGTGAGGCCATTAACGCCATCTGCGCCCGTGTCCACGCAGATGGCCACTTTACTGAGACGTGGGAATGGCCGCGATCCGATTCGCACCCAAAAGGCGAATTAAATGCATTTGTATGCATTTAAATTGAATTAATGAACTGCCGGCCCAACTTTACCAGCATTTCCCCCATTACCACTGCGTTCGCCGATCCGGAATCGCGCCAAAATGGGCACGCTGAATAAAAGTCTGAATTGGGCGCTCCAGCTGCTAAAGAGGCGAATTCAGTGCTTCCAACAGCTCTCTGACTCAGATCGGTGGGGGGGGGGGGGGGGGGGGGGCGGGGTCAGATCATTCCCTGGCTGGTGGGGGAGGGAGGGAAGTGAGGTCAGATCATTCTCTGGTTGGCGGGGGGGAGAGCCGATCGTTGTCTGGTTGGAGGTGGGGGGGGGGGGGGTGGTGAGGCCAGATCATTCTTTGAGGGGGGGAAGTGAGGCCAGATCATTCTCTGGGCGGGAGGAGGCGGGTAAGATGGATCTCCGGTGGGGGGTGACGGGAGGCCGGGGGTGGGGGGCAGAGGGGTCTGCTGCCACTCTGCGGGCGATCGGAGGTGGGGAAGGGGGCAGGGGGTCGCGATTGCTCTGGGTAGCGGGGGGGGTGGATAAGGGGGACAGTGATGTCTGTGGGGGACATCGCTCCCGCTTTTCGCTCCTGGGCCGCTTTCTCCGCTTTCTGCGGCCCGGGAGCGATCTGACACGGGCGCGCTTTTTCAAATTTTTTTCTAACTGCGCATGCGCAGTTCAGAGCTCTGATCGTTTCGGGTGCACTAAGCCCCACCCACAGAGCGAATGGGACTTGTGATTTTTTTTTCAGGCTGAGTGCGTATGGGGGCGCCTGAAAGCAGATTTCCAAGTCCGATCTGAATTGCGCCCAGATTCAGCACTTGGAATGAAAATGGTAAAATCAGGCCCAGTGAGTGTTAGATCAGCCACGATCTTAGTAAATAGCGGAGCAGGCTCAAAGGGCTGAATGGCCTACTCCTGTTCCTATTTTTGATGGTCTTATCGTCTTTTCTAATGTCTGCTTACACTAGTTTGAGGACATTCCTCCTCACGAGGAAGATTGGATCACTTTGGTGAGGATGGCTGACCCACAGGAGTGCTATTACTGAGCACTGCTTAGAAAGGAAGAAAGGTTTACATTTAGCTAGAACCCTCAGTGATTTAGGATAGCCCAAAACTTTTACAGCCAATGATCTTTGGACTGGGGGAGGAAACCGGAGCACCCGGAGGAAGTAAAATGACTATTGTATATTCAGAAGTGTGACTGACAACCAGTTTGCACACAGTAAGGTCCCACAAATAGTCACGTGATAGAACCAGCTAATCAGTTGTTCAATGATTTGGATTGTGGGGAAGTAGTGGCCACAGCACCAAGGGGAACTCCCCTGCTTTCCTCCAAAATAATGCTATTGGATATTTGATGTCTACCTCAGAGGGAAAATGGGGCCTCAGTATAATATCCCATCCAGAGGGCAGGATTTTCCGGCTGCGCTCGCCCCAAGACCGGAAAATCCCATCCGAGGTCAAGGGACCTTGGCATGGTCTGTGTCCCACCCGCTACGATTCCTGTGGCGGGTGGGACAGGAAAATTCTGCCCAGAGAGTTTACTTGCCATTCTGTTTAAGTTCTTGAATTTCTTTCAGCAGAGCTCTGTTCTGTTGGAAATGGGCACTCAGCAGTCAGTGCCAAGGTCACCTCCCTCCAGATGGTAGATTGATATTCCTGACCTGTGAGTTGCAAGTCCAGGATTTTGTACCCCCTGGCTTCAGCCATCCAGAAGAGTCAGAGTCAGAGTCAGAGGTTTACAGCATGGAAACAGGCCCTTCGACCCAACTTGTCCATGCCGGCCCATTTTTTAAAAAAACCACTAAGCTAGTCCCAATTGCCCGCCTTTGGCCCATATCCCTCCGTACCCATCTTACCCATGTAACTGTCTAAACGCTTTTTAAAAGACAAAATTGTACCCGCCTCTGCTACTACCTCTGGCAGCTTGTTCCAGACACTCACCACCCTGTGTGTGCAAAGAATTGCTCCTCTGGACCCTTTTGTATCTCTCCCCTCTCACCTTAAACCTATGCCCTCTAGTTTTAGACTCCTCTACCTTTGGGAAAATATGTTGTCTATCTAGCTGATCTATGCCCCCCTTAATTTTATAAACCTCTATAAGATCACCCCTCAGCCTCCTACGCTCCAGAGAAAAAAATTCCCAGTCGATTCAGACTCTCCTTATAACTCAAACCATCAAGTCCCAATAGCATCCTAGTAAATCTTTCTTGCACTCTGTCTAGCTTAATAATGTCCTTTCTATGCTAGGGTGGCCAGAACTGTACACAGTGCTCCTTCCTAAAGGTGGCTTTAAGTGAATAATTAACAACTTTTTTTATTCAACCAACCGGGAACTTTAACTAAACCAGTAACAATTTTAATTAAAGGATGGTTCGACTGAAGTGCTGTTCAAACAAAGACAAGGATCATTTAGTACCAAAACGGTAATAACAGAATCTTAGTCACTCTCAAAAAAACTAGATACAACCAGGTCTGGTGGCTTGGAAAATATTTGGAGGTTCTTCTGTAGTTGTCCACTGTCTGTAAGCGCTGTCCGATTGGATACTTTTCGCTGGTTGAATGGTCAGTTCTCTTAAGACATATCTGAAGCTGGCAGAGTTAAGAGCTTAACTGTTGATCTAACTGCCTCCGCTGATCTGACTCTGGCTCAAGCGATGTTCCTCTGATTGGAGGAAGGTCTGGGTCCTTTGTTTGGCTCTTGCCCTCTGGGCACTGCGGTCATTTAACTGATAAAATATCATCAAGAAATTGGTTAGAAATGCATTGCAATCATTTGATCAAAAAGTGAGAGAAGCCATTTTAAACTTACCCTTGTCTCCCAGGACACTGCAACACTTGCAACAAAAGAACTTCCATGGAAAGTTACTGGGAGGCTCAGCCATTTTACATAGGTTTTATATCTACCATATGCAAATAAGCATCCCAAAAAAGTCTCTGTTTCACTCTCTGGAGGCCAGTGATAGATGTATCACCTTTCATAAAGATTGCAAACAACATTGACTTTGGAGAGGGTGATGGTGTCCAGCACCCACCAATGTAAGTTCTCAAGTATGGCATTGACACTGTGCAGTAAACCACAGAGCTTGTGATCCAAAAGAATAAGGGTTTTGTTTGGATTACTGATTATTTGAAATTCTGAGCCACAGCCAGATGGTGGAACAATCATGCCATGGGAATAGAACATGTTGTGATCTTTCATGATGGCATCTTTTCTGTACTTTTGAGACTGTTGTAGGGAAAAATCCCTTGTACCAGTGTATTCAAGGAGGTCGAGTCGCAAGGCAAGGTTCAAAGCGTTTTTCTTTATTGTACAATTACTGGGATCCCAGGGAGACCCCCGTAGCCAGCTTAGAAATAGTGGCTTGGCCACGTTGATCTCAACAGCTACACATTTGCTCTGGATATTTATAGGAATCCAAATTCGAGCGGGAACATTTGCTCATACATTTTTACAATACCTAAAAAGTGGTCTATCTGGTCAGGAAGTTCCCTGGTAGACTTTGTCAATTTGCATCTGTATGGTGTGTGTCCATGTTAATGGGACTGCCTGTTCTTGCCCCGATGTTTTAATGTGTTTCCCATTTTCCTCTCGATGTGTCCCCTTATCTAAATCGACCTCTGATGTTTTGTGTCTGTATTCTATGCTTGCGAGATTAGGTGTTAATATCATTTTGTCCTGCTGTGTGTAGGGGGATTTAATCTAATCTTTTATTCTTTTTATCTTGGTTTATTAAGTTTCTTTGCCTGCCTTGGCCATTTTATTCCCATAATATTTTATTTACAGTACAGTTATGCCATATATCCCACTGCCAAGTCTTGACTCGCAGATATCCCGATCTTCTGGCCAAGGGCCGGTTTAAAATGCAGCTTCGTGCTGTTGCTGGGCAGAATAAGGATCTTTTGTCGGCTTTGAAATTAAAGGTCTCTCAGCTGTGCAGAGCTTCGTGCTGTTGCTGGGCAGAATAAGGATCTTCCATCAAACTTGAATTAAAGGTTTCTCAGCTGTGCAGAGGGGGATTTAAACGAATGTCCATTCGGGTGTTCCCCTCTGCATTGTGGGCACGTTATGAATGGTGCCAATCAGTCCAATAAATGAATATGTTTAATGAGGTGAATATTGATGAGATAATAAAAATATGGCTTTGGAAAATGGCCTACTTCAAGACCCTGTGATCGAATGCCTGCTATGGTGCCAGTCAATAAGCTGGGTCAGACAGCCCTGGCCAATTCTTAGTGTTATTTAATCATTCTTCCTCATTAAGCCTAAAGAAACAAATCAATTATTGATTTACTTCTCCTATTTTGCATAACTTGACAGAGGAGTAACCATCAACTCAACTCTACCTTGAACTCAACAGCCTAGAACAAACAGTTGGTGGGATAGTGATTAGCACTGCTACCTTACAGTGCCAGAGTCCTTGATCCAATTCCAGCCATGGGTGACTGTCTGTGTGGAGTTTGCACATTCTCCCATGTCTGAGTGGGTTTCCTCCGGGTGCTCCGGTTTCCTCCCCCATTCCAAAGATCATAGAATAGAATCTTAGAATCCCTACAGTGCAGAAGGAGGCCATTTGGCCCATCGTGCGGTGGACTGCAGGACATGGAATAAATTTAAGGAGGAGGTAGACAGATTTTTAATTAGTAGTGGGTTGAAGGATTATGGAGAACGGGCTGGAAAATGGGGTTGTGGCCGAGATGAGATCAGCCATGTTTGTATTGAATGGCGGAGCAGGCTCAAGAGGTTGAATTGCCTACTCCTGCACCTAGCCTACTCCTTCTTATGATCTTATGATGACTGTTATTCATCATGTTTGGTATGTAGTCAAGTTCAAACCATCTGGAATATAAGTTGACTAAGACTAAATGTTGTTTACCATTCCATTCAAAGATGTCTGCTGCTGTGAATGACCATGGGAGGTCCAAGATCTTATGTAGCAGTTCTTTTGCTTGGTGCGGTTTGAGTGCATTGTATGGTACACATCTGGAGACTTCCCTCTCCATGTTGACATATATGGGGAGGCAGTATAGTGATTCCTTGGCCCTGTATCTAGTTCCTTCCAACCCAAGGTGTCCCTGGTGAAGTTGCTGGATGTAGCACCTCTGAAGAGAAGTAGAGAGGATGAATTGCTGGCCACACAGTATCAGTCCATCCTGTATGGTTAGTTCATCTCTGACGGTGAAGAATGTGCGGAGCTCATAGGGAAACTCCATTGTGGCCTCAGGCCAGCCCCTCATGATGAAGTTGTGCAGCTGTCTGTATGTGATAATCACTTGTATGGCATCTTTGAGTTCCTGGATTCTACAAGAGCAATGCACCTCCATTATCATTAGGTCTTTCTCACGATCTGCCTAGTCTGTAGTGTGTAGGAAGGCAATGGAGAGGGCATCAACCAAGTACAACTCCTTACTATGTTTGTAGACAACATTGAGATTGTAGCATTGTAGCTTTAATATCATGCATTGCAGTTGTGCAGATACACTGCGAAGAGGCTTTTTTAGGACAGTTATGAATGGCTGACGATCTGGTTCAATAGTTGCAGGGCGACCACATAAGAAGTCAAGAACTTTCTGACAGGCGGCTCTGTATTTAGCAGGGTTAAGCTCCAACTGTATAGTCCTGATTCTGTCTTGGAGGAGACCATATTACAACCCCAAACCAAGGTGTCATCAACAATGATGTTGCTGGGTTAGCCTGCAAAGAGTTGCTCCACGTATTGCTGGCTGACCTTGCTGCCAGTGGAGATTCTATAGATCGTGAAGAAAAAGATATCTGCCTACCCGAGATATGAATGTGGTAAGTTTCGAGGATTCTTCATCTAATAGGATCTATCAGAACTCGCATTTTGCATCCAGGATGCTGAAAACCTTTGCATTTGGCTTATCTGATATAATCTGTTCCACTGTCTTAATAACGTGATGAGGTCTGAGCGCCACCTTGTTCAAGTGAACTGCATCAATGCTTATCTTTACTGTGCCATCTTTCTTTAGCAATGCTGTAACCCATTCGGTGATCTTATCTTTCAGAGTTATGACACCCAGTGTCATCACCTGATGCAGCTCAGTGGCTATTTTCTGCTGCATGGCTATTGGTACTCTACTCAGAGCACAAATTGTTGCAGGGATCTAGTCATCTTGTCTCATGTGGGATATTACTAGCTGCGCACTAATGACACCACAGTTGAAGAGGTCTTTGTCCTCTATGGATTCTGGGTCTTGGTGATATAAAGCCTGCACTTATGGACCAAGTCCGATGAGCCCCAGTGTAATACTGTTCTGAAGAGCTAGCCCTATGTTCTGGTCAACTATGAAACTTGAAACTACCCTGTGTGCTGTGGAGAGTGGTCACACCCTCAGTGGATGGTTCGTTCACCATAAGCTTTGAGGTCCATCTGGGTCTTGGGGTCCGGTGCTGCATATGTGTCTAGTTCCCACTGCATTTAACTGGGCAATTACACATTATGTTTTGCTCCAGTGTCTATCTTTACTTTCTGTTTTGTGTTGCTGCAAATCATGTTCAGACCTCGCCCTTTTCTGTGATGGAGTCAACACTCACACAGCAGAGTGTTGTTGGAAGCTCAGTGGTTTGGCTGCTCTGGTTGAGCAACCTTGCTGATGCCCCTAACCTTGGAGGATTGGTCAACTGCAATGTGGCTCTTGTCAAAGGAAAGGTGCTGCAATTTTGACCTGTAGCCTTGTGTGAAATGATTCCACTTTCTACCTTTGTTGCACTGTTTACCATATACCAACCATGCTGCTCTGTTCATAAGAACATAAGAACTAGGAGCAGAAGTAGGCCATCTGGCCCCTCGAGCCTGCTCCGCCATTCAATAAGATCATGGCTGATCTTTTCATGGACTCAGCTCCACTTACCCGCCCGCTCACCATAACCCTTAATTCCCTTACTGTTCACAAATTTATCTATCCTTGCCTTAAAAACATTCAATGAGGTAGCCTCAACTGCTTCACTGGGCAGGGAATTAAAGTTCTGAGGGTGACAGCCACCATAGTTGAGGCAGGGTATTGCGAAATCTTGAGTTTCCCACCTAAACTCCTTGCTGCTTTTTTCAGACTGTTTGTTTAGCATGAAGATGCTAATGTCTGTTTGCAGTGTTCAATCTTTCCCTCGCAGTAGCTGCTTATGGATTAGGTCACTGTGGACCCCGCATACTATTGGACCCCTGATTAACTCATCAGCAAGAGTGCCAAATGCAGTTTTCCGCGTAGATTTTCAAAGTATACAATTGTATCAATTCATCAGATCTTTGATTTGTAGAGTTATACACGTGCCTGTTGAGTATTATGTTCTTCACTGGCAGACCAATGTTCTCAAACTTGTTTGGAATGATTTGGGGATCTTCTTTCTCCCCTTCCATTCAAAACACAAAGGATTCAAACTTCTTGATGGCCATGGGGTCTGTGAGATTTAGTAAGGTGTAAGTTTGTACCTTTTTTGGTTTATCTGATGATCCTGCACCACAATATATATGCCATTCCTTTTCAAGCTTGACCCAGTTGGCTGCAATATTTTCATTGTGTACAAGCGGGTTGATTTGGCAAAGTCCTTGTGCCATACTGCCAACTCCTGACACCATCTAGAAGTGCCGGGTTCACAAAGCCTGGTGACCAAGAACCAGTAACAAGCAATACGTTATTCACCAGCTGAACAACTATTCCATGCTTGTACTCGGCCCGCACTCCAGGGAGAACTCACGCACTTTTGTCACATGATCTCTGAGGTTACCACGTCATAAAGTGCCCACTCGGTCTCTAAGTCACTATGCCCCGGTAGTCATTGACGAGCTGTTGTGAGCCACCAGCAACATTGGAATTGTATACCACCATTATCTGTAACCTCAAGGCCCAACAGATCCCTCATGTTTTCTATCACCATCGTAACAGGATGCAAAACCATGATTTGTTGCAGAATGCAAAACTGTTGCCTGAAACGGCACCAGACATACCTTAGAATAAGGTATGAAACTTGTAAGTCTATACAGGATTATCTGCATGCTAAACACCAAAAATAGTAGGTATAGAGATAGCTAAGCAGTCACACCATCAGAAAAAAATCTCTGCAGGCCCAGTGTGTCCAGTGGAAAATGATGGTGGACAAGCAGGTAGCTAACAGGAAGAAGAAACTCAATGAATGTCTCCAACCTCATGTTCCCCATGTACCTGAGTGAAAAGGACAAGGCTGAAGTATTTGCAAATATCTTCAGACAAAATGCTAAGTGGATGACCATACTCTGCCTCCTTTATCTATGAAATGACTGAGTGCCGTACACTGGATGGTACTGATTGTAATGCTGAAAATCTGAAAACCTGCTCCCCTAACCAAACTGTTCCAGTGCAAGTATACACAATAAACAAGGATAAATCTAAACTGACCAATTACCATAGAAGAGGATGAACCATCTGCCTCTAACTTTCAGGCACCACCATCTCAGGGCAACTAGAGATAGACAATAAAATAAGCCCTTCCAATGTTGCCAAAACTGCAGGAATAGATCCAAAAAATGATGGGTTTTCCAACAAGGAAGGATAATATGTCAATAACTTCTGTGCCTCTTCCCACCCATCCCAGGTTATTTCTACAGAAGAAGAAGTATCGCAATGTGTGAAAGAAATAACAGAGAAGAAGAAAGTGAAAACTCCCTGCTCCATTTCCAAAATATCCCCACCTCTTCATACTCAACCTACTGCATGTGACTCAAAACGCAATTGGTGTAAAGTGACACAAAAAGAGAAAAAACACAGACACATTTCTGGCTAATTACAATCGATCTTAAGAGTAGAATATTTTGTTTCGTTTATGAGATTGCAAATTGTTTATTTATGCAAGTTTAGGCAAAGCTTATTGCGGCTGACTTCAGGATAAGGTGCTAATGTTCTTGAAACCACGCAATGGAAAACTGCTGCTAGAGGAAGCCATGTTAGTGAGACCACATATCACACACCACATCTGGCAAAGCACTGGTAAGTCAGAGTCAAAATGAACTTTAGGTGCTTATTGCAATATCCACGCATAAGTGGTTTGCTCTTTCTTTCATGTTGAGTCACAGTGAGAACATGTATCAAATCAGACATAACCCACAGATGGAAACTGTTGGAGCAGTACATATATCATAAGAGTGTGTCATTCTCACACCTTCACAGCAAAGCTCCTATCCTGTATGAAAAATGGAAAGCAATTGTGATTCACGTCACTTCAGCTTTGAATATGGTTCTGACTTTTAAAGTACAATTTGGATTGGCTGTTGAGCGATAAAATCCTTGCCTGTACTGCAATATTATTCAGGAAATCCTGATCACAGGCTAAGCATAATCACTTTGGGGATTTTTTTTTGGAACAAATTTTGAAAAGTCCAACAGGAAAGTACTTAAATCATTTTGGATAAAATCTGATTTACAGAGCAGTTCGTAAAGCCAATTGGATTTTTGAACAGTGACTTTTCAGTGCTGAGGAATGCTTATTAACAGAAAACTTAAGCTCAGCACTAAAGTTACACACTCCCAGCTTTCTATTTTTATTTTTAAATTGCCATGTTTCTCCATGGCAACTGATATTTACTAATCAATGCGGTTTTTTATTTCTCCCAAATTTCAATCCCTCTGTAAAATAATTAGGTCACCCTCAGCTGAACTGGGAGCATCAGGGCCGGAATTCTCCGGCTGATCACGCTGGCGGGATTCTCCAGTCCCTCCGGCAGCACACCCTCACCCGTGGGTTTTCCACCGGCGTGGGGTGACGTCAATGAGAATTCTCAGTGACAGCGGCGGAACCAGAGAATCCCATTGCTAGCAAACAACATGCTACCTCCCACTGGCGGTAAACACACGGCTGGGTGGCTGGGGAATCTCACCCCAGATCTGGTGGCAAAGTGGTTTTTGTAAAGATAGGCCAGGATTTTCCGTCCCCGACATCGGCAGTTTCCCTATCTCACCCACAACAATGCCCGCTGGTGTTGTGGCCAACAAATCCCACCCATATAAATATAAGAATTCAGAGCAGGAGTAGGCCATTTGCCCCCTTGTGCCTGCTCTGTCCGCTGTTTGATAAGATCATAGCTGACCTGATCATGACCTCAATTCTACTTTCCTGTCTAACTTCCAAACCTTTTCACTCCTTTGTCAATCTAACTCAACCTTAAAAGTATTCAATGACCCTCCCCCCAGTACTCTCTGGCTGAGAGAAAGGAAAACACTCTCCTAATCTCCATCTTAAATACAAGACCCCTTATTTTTAAACTTTGTCCTTTGATTCTAATCTCTCCCACATGGAAAAACATCCTCTCAGTATCCGTCCTATCAAGTCCCCTCAGAATCATGTTTGTTTCAATAAGATCACCTCTTATTCTTCTAAACTCCAATGAACACAAATCCAACCTGTACAACTGTGGTGAACCATCGTTGGTTCCCACCAGGTAGTACTGAGCCAGGGTCTGGCCAGTACTATGAGTCTGTATATATGTTGCTGTTGGGGTTAGGGTTGGGTTGTTCTACTTGTTACTATTGGGGTTAGGGTTGGGCTGTTACACCTGTATTATAGTTATTATGGTACATCCCAGTCGGGCTCCGCCTCCTGGGAGAGGTATAAAGGTCACTGCTCTGTCTGGGACCCCTCAGTCTGGGATCATGTACTATATATGGTAGCTTCATTGTAATAGTAAATAAAAGCCTTTATTTCCTTGAGCATCTCTAGCCTCGTGAGTTATATCGCGCATCAATTTTATTTACTATTAATTGAACTCTCGTCGTTAAAAAAAAGGAAAACGATACAGAGAGTATGGAGCAAATGTTAAAACCCGAACGTCTTACGCTGGACCCACGTGCAGCGGGCGCCTCCAACACCTTTGACCACTGGTTGAAATGTTTTCAGGACTACCTTGCAGCCTCCGCAGCGGTCACCACAGACGACGACAGACTCCGGTTCCTCCACACGAGGGTAAGCGACGCTGTATATTTAGCGATCCGTGCGGCCACCGACTACAAAGGGGCCCTCGAGCTTCTTAAGAAGCGCTACATTAAACCGCCCAACGAGATGCATGCTCGATATCTTTTAGCCACTCGATGATGGCAGTCCGGTGAAACAACGGAACAGTACGCGTGCGAGCTCCTACAGCTAGCCAGGGGCTGTAACTGCAAAGCAGTGTCGGCAGACCAGAACATGAATGACCTCGCTCGAGATGCGTTTGTGGCGGGAATCGGATCGTCTTATATCCGACTCCGACTGTTGGAGCAAGGTAATCTCGATCTCACTAAGTCGATAGAACTAGCGGATACGCTGGAGACGGCCTCCAAAAGCCTAGCGTTGTATCCCGAAGACCACGTGGAGACAGCGTGGCAGGAGCAGTCGCAGATCCCACCTCATCCCTCGGGTCCGAAAAGCTGCGTGATGGCGTGCCCACACTTGGGCCTGACGATGGCAGCAGCTCCAGACGGCCCGCGGTGTTACTTCTGTGGGGGAGTGAAGCACACTCGGCAGCGATGTCCCGCTAAAGCGGTGTTGTGCTCCGCCTGCGGCAAGAAGGGGCATTATTCGAAGGTATGTCGATCCAAACTTACTTCCAGGAACAGCAGTGCGGCCTGCGACTCCCCGGAGCCGGGTTCCTCGTCGTCGGCATCGTCGAGGGTTTCTTCCATGTGCGAGGCCAGGACGTCGCCATTACAGTCGACGGAGTCGCAAGAGACGCGCGACCACCAGGGGTTGCTGATTTTGGCGCTATCGCCCACATGCGACCTATGGGAGCAGCCATTTTGGTCGGCACCGACCGCGAACGACCGGCAGGCGTCATCTTCATCCATCTCAGCTGCCTGCAGTGGCGCTCACGAACCAACGGTGGCGTCGATCATCCTGGACCAGGCAAAGCCTCACAGACTCGACAAGTCCATGATGGACATACAGGTAAACAAACGTTTGATTTATTGTCTGTTTGACAGCGGGAGCACGGAGAGTTTTATTCACCCAGACGCTGTGAAGCGGTGTGGCCTCCAGATCCAACCTGTCAAGCAGACGATTTCGATGGCATCAAGGTCCCGGTCTGTCACCGTGCTAGGGAGTTGCGTGGTAAATTTAACGGTGCAGGGCACGGTTTACGAGAGCTTCAAGCTCCTGGTGTTACCGCACCTTGGCGCGCCAATACTCCTCGGACTAAATTTCACGGTCCACTTGAAGAGTGTAACCCTACAGTACAGTGGGCCACTCCCTCCGCTTTCAGTGGGAGAACAGCAGCCTCCAAATTGCCCAACGCGCTCCACCTGTAGCCTCTCGACGCTGAAGATTACCACACCCTCCCTATTCCAGAATCTTGTGCCAGGCTGCAAGCCCATCGCGACTAAGAGTAGGCGTTACAGCGCTGAGGATCGGATCTTCATTCGATCTGAGGTTCAGCGGCTCCTCAAGGAAGGGATCATACAATCTAGCGCTAGTCCTTGGAGGCGCAGGTCGTGGTGGTCAAGAGTGGGAACAAACCCCGGATGGTCATTGACTATAGTCAGACCATTAATAGATACACGCAGCTGGATGCGTGTCCCCTCCTGCGCATATCTGACATGGCCAGTCAGATTGCGCAGTACCGAGTGTTCTCCACCATCGACCTAAAGTCTGCCTACCACCAACTCCCCATTCGCCCAGAGGACCGACAATACACGGCTTTTGTGGCGGATGGTCGCTTGTACCATTTTCTAAGGGTTCCTTTTGGGGTCACCAATGGGGTCTCGGTCTTCCAGCGTGCTATGGACCAAATGGTGGACCATAACGGACTGCGGGCTACCTTCCGGTACCTGGATAACGTCACCATCTGTGGCCATGACCAGCAGAACCACGATACCAATCTCCTTAAATTCCTACGCACTGCGTCTCGCCTGAATCTGACCTACAACAGGGAGAAGTGTGTATTTCGCACACGCCGCCTAGCTATCCTCGGATACGTGGTGGAAAACGGGGTCATCGGCCCTGATCCAGACCGTATGCGTCCCCTCCTCGAACTTCCCCTGCCCACTAGCGCAAAAGCACTGAGAAGATGCTTAGGCTTCTTCTCTTACTACGCACAGTGGGTTCCCAATTACACGGACAAAGCCCGTCCGCTCATCAAGTCTACCTCTTTTCCCCTAGCACCAGGGGCTCGTTTGGCCTTTGAAAAACTAAAAGCCGACATTGCGAAAGCCACGATGTACGCTGTCGATGAGTCTATCCCCTTTCAGGTGGAGAGCGATGCATCTGATTTCGCCCTGGCCGCCACACTTAACCAGGCGGGCAGGCCCGTCGCCTTTTTTTCCTGCACCCTCCAAGGCCCCGAAGGTCGACATTCAGCGGTGGAAAAGGAGGCCCAGGCCATTGTGGAGGCCGTCAGGCATTGGCGCCATTACTTGGCGGGAAAACGGTTCACCCTGATCACGGACCAGCGGTCCATGGCGTTCATGTTCAATAACACGTTACGGGGCAAGATCAAGAACGATAAGATCTTGAGGTGGAGAATTGAACTCTCCACCTATAACTATGACATCATCTATCATCCAGGGAAACTCAATGAGGCCTCGGATGCCCTGTCGCGTGGAACATGCGCCAGTATACAGGAGGACCGTTTGCAGGCTCTCCACAATGACCTCTGCCATCCAGGGGTCACTCGGCTCTACCACTTCGTAAAAGCCCGGAATCTACCCTACTCGGTGGAGGATGTCAGGTCCATAACTAGAAGCTGCCGGGTATGCGCGGAATGCAAACCGCACTTTTACCGACCTGACAGGGCACAACCCGTTAAGGCCACTCGTCCCTTCGAAAGACTGAGTGTGGACTTTAAGGGTCCCCTTCCCTCGACAGATCGGAATGTGTACTTCCTCAACATCATTGATGAGTACTCGTGATTCCCTTTTGTCATTCCCTGCTCTGATACAACCGCTGCCACGGTTATCAAGGCATTCCGTGATCTTTTCACCTTGTTCGGGTACCCCTGCTACATCCACAGCGATAGGGGCTCGTCGTTCATGAGCGATGACTTGAGGCAATACCTGCTCTCATACGGGATTGCCTCTAGTAGAACCACGAGCTACAACCCGAGGGGTAACGGACAGGTGGAACGTGAGAATGCTACAGTCTGGAAGGCTGTCTTACTGGCGTTGAAGTCAAAAAGCCTTCCAGTCTCCCATTGGCAAGAGGTGCTCCCTGATGCGCTCCACTCCATACGCTCACTCCTGTGTACGGCAACCAACGCTCCTCCCCATGAGAGGCTGTTTTCATTCCCTCGGAAGTCTTCCTCTGGGACCTCATTACCGTCTTGGTTGATGTACTCAGGACCTGTCCTCCTGCGGCGACATGTAAGGGCCCGCAAGTCCGACCCTTTGGTTGAACAGGTCCATCTCCTCCACGCCAACACTCAGTATGCCTATGTGGCATATCCTGACGGGCGAGAGGACACGGTCTTGATTCGAGACCTGGCGCCAGCAGGGGACTTGGAAACACCTGTCGCTCCCATACCTCCTGTTAGAGATCCCCCAACTATTGTTTCCCCTCCTGACACGGCGCGGGCAGCATCGGGACCATCACTTAACCCTTTTACTCCCGTGTACAGCTTGCCTGAGTCCAGGAGATGGTCGCCACTTCAAGGCGTGTCCGAACTCAACGGATTGTCATCACCTCGGGGTCAACCGGCCCGTGAGACAGTGGAGGAGCCGTTGGACACAGCCTTGGGGAGAACGCCACCGCGAGTGCCTACTCCGGTGTCATCGCCGGTGTTGAGGAGGTCACAACGACGGTGCGGTCCCCCTGACCGTCTGAACTTATAGACTGATGACCAATTATTCTGTGTTTTTTTTGTACCCCGCCGGCCTTTGTCTTCAAAGGAGGGGTGAATGTGGTGAACCATCGTTGGTTCCCACCAGGTAGTACTGATATCCTTCCTGTATCTCCCACCACGAACCCTATAGTTATGCCCCCTTGTAATAGCTCCATCCACCCGAGGAAACAATTAACATATTGGAGGTTACCATTGACCAGACGCTGAACTGTCCTAACTACTTAAATACTGTGGCTACAAGAGACTAGGAATCCTGCAGTGAGTAACTCACCTCTTGAATCCCCAAAGTCCGTCCATCATCTACAAGGATGGAGCTATTACAAGGGGCATAACTATAGGGTTCGTGGTGGGAGATATAGGAAGGATATCAGAGGTAGGTTCTTTACGCAGAGAGTGGTTGGGGTGTGGAATGGACTGCCTGCAGTGATAGTGGAGTCAGACACTTTAGGAACATTTAAGCGGTTATTGAATAGGCACATGGAGCATACCAGGATGATAGGGAGTGGGATAGCTTGATCTTGGTTTCAGATAAAGCTCGGCACAACATCGTGGGCCGAAGGGCCTGTTCTGTGCTGTACTGTTCTATGTTCTATGTTCAGCAGTACATGCATGCTAAATAGCAGAAGCTAAGTGATCCCAGAAACAGTAGATCAAATTGAAGCTCTGCGGTCCTGCCAAACCCAGTCATGAATAGTGATGGACGATTAAACAACTAAAAAGTGCCTCTTGATGATGGCGGAGCCCAGCAAATGAGTGCAGATGTGATGCGCGTTATCACACACGAGGCTTGAGATGCTCAAGGAAGTAAAGGCTTTTATTTACTATTACAACGAAGCTACCATGTATAGTACACGATCCCAGACTGAGGGGTCCCAGACAGAGCAGTGACCTTTATACCTCTCCCAGGAGGCAGAGCCTGACTGGGATGTACCATAATAACTATAATACAGGTGTAACAGCCCAACCCTAACCCCAACAGCAACAAGTAGAACAACCCATCCCTAACCCCAAAAGCAACATATATACATACTCGTAGTACTGGCCAGACCCTGGCTCAGTACTACCTAGTGGGAACCAACGATGGTTCACCACAAGATGTCAAGGTTGATTTATTTTCAACCAAAAGTGTCAAGTGGATGATTCATCTTGGCCTCTTCCTGAGGTCCCTACCATCATATATGTCCATGTTCAGCCAATTCAATTCATTCCGCATGATAACAAAAAGCTGCTGAGAGCATTGGATACAGCAGAAGCTATGGATTCTGTTAACACCTTGACTATAGTACTGAGGAATTGTGGTCTAGAATTAGCCAAGCTGTTACAGTAGTGCCACAAAAATGGCATCTACTCAGAAAAGTGGAAAATTGACCAGGTAAATCAATCCACTGAATTACCACCCCATCAGTCTATTCTTAGTCATCAGCGAAGTGATGGAATTTGTCATCAACAGTGCTATCAACTGGCACTTATCTATCAGTAACCTTCACCGATGCTCAGTTTGAGGTCCTCTGGATCCACTTTGCTCTAAACCTCGGTGAGTCTTGGACCAAACATGGACAAAAGAGTTGAATTGCAGATATGAATCTAGAGTGACTACATTTGATACCAAGGCAGCTTCTGACCAAGTATGGCATCAAGAAGTTCTAATAAATTTGAACTTGATGGCAATCAGGGGAAAAACTTTCCACTGGCTGGAGTCATATCGAGCATATTGGAGGATGTTTGTTGGAGTCCAATTTTCTCAGCATCAGGGTATCACTGGGAGCAGGTGACTGTAACAATCGATGCCAGAAGGCATTTAGATGCAGTTCAGAAACTAGTTTAATGACCCCATATAAATTGAATGAGTAAGTGGACCTTTAAATGCCCTTTAGTAGCAACTGCACGACTAACTTGCTCAGTTCACTACACCACTATCATTCAGCTATCAACATTCTTAGTCAGTCACATATCACATATTCACATGCTTTACCTCACCCTCGTACACATAGCAGCATTACAAACCTCAAACCCACATCTCGAAGATAGCACATGGTAGCAGCTTTTCAATCATGCGTCACATCACCCAAAAATACTCACTGACATACTTCCCTCTTTGTTGCAGGAAAAGATGGCAAACCCCTGGAAGTAGCATAAATTAATATAAAGAGATCTGCCTCATGTTCAAACCCTCATGGAGAAGACAGTGCTGGTAATCATGGGAAATAAGGAAGGGCAGGTGACAGAAATGTTAGTGAGGGATCACTTTGGGACCAGTGACCCTAATTCCATTTGTTTTAAGATAGCTATGGAGAATGATAGGTCGGCCCCAAAAGTTAAAATTCTAAATTGGGGCAAGGCCAATTTTGAAAGTATTAGACAGGAACTTTCAAAAGTTGATTGGAGGAGTCTGTTGGCAGGCAAAGGGACGTCTGGTAAGTGGGGAGGCTTTCAAATGTGTGTTAACCAGGGTTCAGGGTAAGCACATTCCTTTTAGAATGAAGGGGAAGGCTGGTAGAATTGGGAACCCCAGATGACTCGGGATATTGAGGCCCTGGTCAAGAAAAAGAAGGAGGCATATGACATGCATAGGCAACTGGGATCAGAAGAGTATAGAGGGTGTCGGAGTAGAGTTAAGAGAGAAATCAGGAGGGCAAAAAGGGGACACAAGATTGCTTTGGCAGATAAGGCAAAGGAGAATCCAAAGAGTATCTACAAATACATAAAAGGCAAAAGAGTAATTAGGGAGAAAATAGGGCCTCTTAAGAATCAACAAGGTCATCTATGTGTGGATCCACAAGAGGTGGGTGAGATCCTAAATGAATATTTCTCATCAGTATTTACTGTTGAGGAAGGCATGGATGTTAGGGAACTTGGGGAAATAAACAGTGATGTCTTGAGGAATGTACATTACAGAGAAGGAGATGTTGGAAATCTTAAAGCACATCAAAGTAGATAAATCCCCGAGACCTGATTAAATGTATCCTAGGATGTAGTGGGATGCTTAGGAGGAAATTACAGGTCCCCTTGCAGAGATATTTGAATCATTGATAGTCACAGGTAAGGTGCCTGAAGATTGGAGGATGGTAAATGTTGTGCCTTTGTTTAAGAAGGGCTGCAGGGAAAAGCCTGGCAACTATAGGCCGGTGAGTCTAATGTCTGTAGTGGGTAAGTTGTTAGAAGGTGTTCTGAGAGACAGAATCTACAGGTTTTAAGAGAGACAAGGACTGATAAAGTTAAGGTTGAATTTCACAGGATTCAGGGTAAGGTAGCAAATTGGATACAAAATTGGCTTGATGACAGAAGACAGAGAGTGGTTACAGAGGGTTGTTTTTCAGACTGGAGGCCTGTGACCAGTGGTGTGCTTCAGGGATCGGTGCTGGGTCCCCCGTTATTTGTCACTTATATTAATGATTTGGACAAGAATTTGGGAGGTATGGTTAGTGAGTTTGCAGATGACACCAAGATTGGTGGCATAATGGACAGTGAAGAAATTTATCCAGGATTGCAATGGGATCTTGATCAATTGGGCCAGTGGGCTGATGAATGGCAGATGGAGTTTAATTTAGATAAACGCGAGGTGATGCATTTTGGTAGATTGAAACAGGGCAGGACTTACTCAGTTAATGGTAGGGCATTGGGGAGAGTTACAGAACAAAGAGATCTAGGGGTACATGTTCATAGCTCCTTGAAAGTGGAGTCACAGGTGAACACGGTGGTGAAGAAGGCATTCAGCATGCTTGGTTTCATTGGTCAGAACACTGAATACAGGAGTTGGGACATCTTGTTGAAATTGTACAAGACATTGGTAAGGCCACACTTGGAATACTATGTACAGTTCTGGTCACCTTATGATAGAAATAATATTATTAAACTCGAAAGAGTGCAGAAAAGATTTACTAGGATGCTACAGGGACTTGATGGTTTGAGTTATAAGAAGAGGCTGAATGGACTGGAACTTTTTTCCTTGGAGCATAGGAGGCTTGATCCTATAGAGGTCCATAAAATAATGACGGGCATAGATAAGGTAGATAGTCAACATCTTTTCCCAAAGCTAGGGGAGTCTAAAGCGAGAGGGCATAGGTTTAAGGTGAGAGGGAGAGATACAAAAGTGTCCAGAGGGGCATTTTTTTCACACAGAGGGTGGTGAGTGTCTGGAACGAGCTGCCAGAGGTAATAGTAAAGGCGGGTACAATTTTGTCTTTTAAAAAACATTTAGACAGTTACATGGGTAAGATTGGTATAAAGGGGCATGGGCCAAACACGGGCAATTGGAACTAGCTTAATGGTAAAAACTGGGCTGCATGGACAAGTTGGGCCGAAGGCCCTGTTTCCACACTGCAAACTTCTATGACTCTATGACTCATGAGAAGAGCTACTGCTGAAGCCATGGCCACCACTGGGGCTGAAGCCATTGTTGATGACAGTATCCTCATACCCAATCCTCCTTCTCTCATCTCACTTTTTAAAGTTTATTTATTAGTGTCACAAGTAGGCTTACCTTAGCACTGCAATGAAGTTACTGTTAAAATACTTCTTCCTGTCCCACAGTCTCTTCTGACATACAAGCTACAGATGATATGAGAACACATTTCTTACATTTCCTTCTTTCTGCTCCACAACACAACCCTTTAGCCCTTTTTCATTTCAGCTACTCAAGACCTTGAATATCCCCAGGCAGTGTTGGAAGACGCAGAAGACAATGAGAATGAAGTGGCATCTTCACTTGATTTCATAATCAAAGCCATCAATTCAAATACTGGCACTGCGGCTATTTTCAAAGATAGTACCGAGATGGGTTCCATGCTTTGGATTCTACCATAGCATAGTGAGATGCCAAGCTCACGTAAACTGGAGCTAGGGCTGGATAAAAGAATAACACAGGTACCAGTTCGCTTCAGAGCACAAATTAACGCTTCCTCCCACTTCTAGCAGCTCAATCTCTCTACCTGCAAGACCTCTGCCCATTCCCGATTATCCTCAAAACCAAGACAATCTCAGAATTGTTACTCACAGAGGAAGGCCACTTGGCCCATTGTGTCTGCACCAGCTCTCTGAATGAGCAACTCTGCTGCCTTCTCCCCATAGCTCTACACATTCTTCTTTTTCAGATAACATTCTAATTCCCCTTTGAATGCTTCATTTGAACCTGCCTCTACCAAACTCTCAGGCAATGCACTCCAAACCCTAACCACTTGCTGCATGATAAAGTGTTTTGCTTATATCACACATATTACTAATTACTTTACACTTGTGCCCTCTCGTACTTTATCCTTTCACGAGTGGGAACAGTTTCTCCCTATCTACTCTGTCTAGACCCTCATAATTTTGAATACCTCTATCAAATCAAATGAGGGCCTGTGATAAAAGGATGACAATAATCATCAGGGATTTTAATCTGCATATAAACTAGAAAAATCAGATTGAAAGTTGTAGACAGGATGAGGACTTTTAGGTTCAGAATACTCAGAATAAGTATATTCCTACTATCAAGATAGATCCCAACTACCATCCATGGTTAAATAAAGAAGTTAAGGAAAGTATTAAGTTAAAGGAAAAAGCATATAACTGTGCAAAGATGAGTGGCAGGTCAGATGATTTATCATAATATAAAGAACTGCAGAGAATGACTGTAAATTGATCAGAAGAAAGAATTTAGTGGATGAGAGGAATTTAGCTAGTAATGAAAACATGGATAACAAGAGATTCTATGAGTTTCTAAAAAGGAAAAGAATAAGTAAGTGAGTGTTTGTCTTCTAGAGAGTGAGAATGAAGAGTTAATCTTGGATAATAAGGAAATGGCGAATGAAACAAACAAATATTTTGCTTCTATCTTCACTATAGAGGATACAAAACATTCTAGTCGTCGCTGTAAATCAGGAGGTGGACAGGAGAGAGGAAGTTGGTGAAATGGTAGATATTAAGAAAGAGGATGTGTTGGAGCTTTTGAAAAGCATCAAGTTAGATCAGTCGCCGGGACCGGATGAGATGTACCCAGGCTACTGTGGGAGGCGAGGGAGGAGATTGCTGAGCCTCTGGCGATGATCTTTGCATCATCAATGGAGATGGGAGAGGTTCTGGAGGATTGGAGGATTGTAGATGTTGTTCCTTTATTCATGAAAGGGAGTAGAGATAGCCCTGGAAATTATAGACCAGTGAGTCTAACCTCAGTGGTTGATAAGTTGAAGGAGAAGATCCTGAGAGGCAGGATTTATGAACATTTGGAGAGGTATAATATGATTAAGAATAGTCAGCATGGCTTTGTCAAAGGCAGATCATGCCTTACGAGCCTGATTGAATTTTTTGAGGATGTGACTAAACACATTGATGAAGGAAGAGCAGTAGATGTAGTATATATGGACTTCAGCAAGGCATTTGATAAGGTGCCCCATGCAAGGCTTATTGAGAAAGTGAGGGGGCATGGGATCCAATGGGACATTGCTTTGTGGATTCAGAACTGGCTTGCCCACAGAAGGCAAAGAGTGGTTACAGATGGGTCATATTCTGCATGGAGGTCAGTCACCAGTGGAGTGCCCCAAGGATCTGTTTTGGGACCCTTACTCTTTGTGATTTTTATAGATGACCTGGATGAGGAAGTAGAGGGATGGGTTGGTAAGTTTGCTGATGACACAAAGGTTGGAGGTGTTGTGGATAGTGTGGAGGGATGTCAGAAGTTGCAGCGAGACATTGATAGGATGCAAGACTGGACAAGTGGCAGATGGAGTTCAACCCAGATAAGTGTGAGGTGGTTTATTTTGGCAGGTCAAATAGGATGGCGGAATATAATATTAATGGTAGGACTCTTGGCAGAGTGGAAGATCAGAAGGATCTTGGGGTCTGCGTACATAGGACGCTCAAAGCAACTGTGCAGGTTGAGGCTGTGGTTAAGAAGGCGTATGGTGTACTGGCCTTCATCAATTGAGGAATTGAGTTTAGGAGTCATGAGATAATGTTGCAACTATATAAGACCCTGGTCAGACCACACTTTGAGTACTGTGCTCAGTTCTGGTCGCCTCATTACAGGAAGGATGTGGAAGCCATAGAAAGGGCGCAGACGAGATTTACAAGGATGTTGCCTGGGTTAGGGAGCATGCCTTATGAGGATAGGTTGAGTGAGCTCGGCCTTTTCTCCTTGGAGAGACGAAGGGTGAGGGGTGACCTGATGGAGGTGTATAAGATGTTGAGAGGTATTGATCGAGTGGATAGTCAGAGGCTTTTTCCCAGGGCTGAAATGGTTGCCACAAGAGGACACAGGTTTAAGGTGCTGGGAGTAGGTACAGAGGAGATGTCAGGGGTAAGTTTTTCACTCAGAGGGTGGTGGGTGCGTGGAATGGGCTGCCAGCAACGGTGGTGGAGGCGGATTCGATAGGGTCTTTTAAGAGACTTTTAGATAAGTACATGGAACTTAGTAAGATAGAGGGTTATAGGTAAGCCTAGTAATCGCTAAGGTAGGGACATGTTCGGCAGAACTTTGTGGGCTGAAGGGCCTGTATTGTACTGTAGTTTTTCTATGTTCTATGTTCTATGAAATGACAATCACAAGGGAAGCAATAATGAGCAAACTGATGGAGCTGTGGGTTAGCAAGTCTCCAGGTCCTGATGGATTTCATCCTCGGGTCTTAAGAGGTATCTAATGAGGTAATAGCTGTGATAGTGTTAATTTTCCAAAACGATTCTGGAAAGGTTCCATCAGATTCAAAAGTAGCAAATATAACCCTTCTATTTGAGAAGGGAGGGAGGCAGAAAACAGAAAGCTTTATGCCAGTTAGCTTGACATTAGTTGTAGGGAAGGTGCTAAGATCGATCGCTAAGGCGATTATAGTTTCTGCTTCGAAAAACACATGGTAATCAGAAAGAGTCAGCATGGCTTTGTGAAACAGAAGTCATATTTAACCAATTCATTGGAGTTCTTTGATGGAGTAACATGCACTGTGGATAAAGGAGAGCCTGTACACCTACTGTACTTGTATTTCCAGAAGGCATTTGATGAAGTGCCACATCAAAGGTTAATGCGAAAAATAAAAGTCCATGATGTAGGGAGTAAAGTATTAGCACGGATAGAAGATGGCTGGCTGACAGAAAACAAAGTATGCATAAATAGGTCTTTTTTCAGATTGGCAGGATGTGTCAAGTGGAGTCCTGCAGGGCTGGAGTGCTGGAGCCTCAACTTTTTACTTGGTTAACTTTTTTTATGTTAATGACATAGATGGAGGGAGTGAAGGCATTATAGCTAAATTTGCAGATCACACAAAGATAGGTAGCAAAGTATGTTGTGAGGACAACATGATGACAGATATAGATGGGTTGAATGAGAGGGCAAAAATCTGCCAGATGGAGTATAATCAGGGAAAGTGTGAAATTGTGCATTTTGGTAGAAAGAATGAAAAGGCAAAGTATTACTTAAATGGAGAACGGCATCAGAATTCCATGGCACAGAAGAATCTAAGTGTTCAAGTGCATGAGTGTCCAGGTACATCAAGTAACTAAGAAGCTAATGGAACTAAGAAGCTAATGGAATGCTATCCTTTATTATGAGAGGAATTGAACACAAAATTAATGATGTTATGGTTCAGTCATACAGGGCATTGGTGAGACAACAACTTAAATACTGTGTGCAGTTTTGGTCTCCTTATTTAAGGAAGGATGTAAATGCACCGGAGGCGGGTCAGAGGACGTTTACTAGACTGATACCTGGAATGAGTGGGTTGTCTTATGAGAATAGGTTAGACAGTCTGAGCTTGTTTCCACTGGAGTTTAGAAGAGTGAGGAGTAACTTAATGAAATAGATAAGATCCTGAATGGTCTTGACAAGGTGGACATGGAAAGGATGTTTCCTCTTGTGGGTGAGTCCAGAACTGGGGAGAAATGTTTTAAAATTAAGGATCCCCCTTTTGGGATCATGACATTTTATTTATCTCAGAAGGTTGTGTGACTTTCGAACCCTCTGGGTGGAATTGTGGTGGGCGGGGCAGACCATGAAAAGGTCCATTGACCTCGGGTGGGAATTTCCAGCCTTGGGACGGGCGAGGTCAGAAACTCCCGCCCTCTGCCTCAGAAAGGAATGGAGGTGGGATCATTGAATATTTTTAAAGCGGAAGTAGCAAGATTCTGGTTAGACAAGTGGAACAAGGGTTATCGGGAGAGTGTGGAATTCGGAACACAAACAGATCAGCCATGATCTTATTGAATGGCAGAGCAGGCTCAAGAGACCAAATGGCCACTCCTGCTCCTATTTTGTATGTTTATATTTTCATATCCCCTCTCAGCCTTCTTTGCTCCAAACAAAACAATCCTAATTTCCTCAGTCTATCTTCAGAACTGAAGCTGCTCATCCCAGGAACCATTTTTCATGAATCTTTTTTGCAAAAGGAAACCATTCTAGGCCACCCATTTCTAGAAGTAACTGATTTGTACACAAACCTGTAAGCCACCAAAAAGTGCTCGAGAAGCAGCCTCCCCACTCCCTGAAAATTATTGACGTTTTTAACAAATATGAAAAAAGCACCCAATTTACACAGAATTGCAGAAAAACATGCAGCACGGTGTCACAGTGGTTCGCACTGCTGCCTCACGGCACCAGGGACCGGGTTCAATTCCAGCCTTGGGTGACTGTCTGTCTGAAGTGTGCACGTTCTCCCTGTGTCTGTGTGGGTTTCCTCTGGGTGCTCCGGTATCCTCCCACAGTCCAAAGATGCTCAGGTTAGGCTGATTGGCCATGGAAAATTGCCCCTTGGTGTCACACAATGTGTATATTAAGAGGATTAGTGGGGCAAACGTGTGGGGTTACAGGGATAGGGCCAGAGTGGGGCGCTCTTTCAGAGATTCAGTGCAGACTCAATGGGCCGAATGGCCTCCTTCTGCACTGCAGGGATTCTGTGATTCTATGAAATGCCAGAGAAATAATTCAGCAACCAACCTGCTTGTAGTTCATGATCCTTTTAAATAGCATGTGGACCCTTCATATTGTTGAATGCATGTTCAGTAGTGCATGATTCAGAGAGAGTGTAGGTTTGAAGTGTGGAGCTCCAAAATGGCGGCTCTAGTGCCAAATCAGCAGGCTGATTGATGTTATGAGCTGCCCGCTCTGCATGCTGCCAGCAGCCATTAGCTGCACGTGCATCTGATGCTCTTTACAAACATCGTACCCGGTGCACTTCCCATCTGTAGTCCGAGCGGGTGATGTTGATGCCATTCTAGTGCCTCATAAAACAGGTGCTACAGAGCCCATTTTCACCCGACTGACTTTTGACACATCAGTAGGAAGCAATTGGACTAATTAACAACTCATGTTGAAATCTTGCTTCGAATTAAAACTCGGGCTGCCCTTGTGTATAATCATTAATTCAGCCACAAAAATATTTAAGAAAACACATCAGCATGAATCACAAATCAGGAACTGTGCAATAGAAGTTGACAGCACTTTTTTATCAGGCATTTGCTAATCTTGCAGCTGATATTTTTCAGTGAAATTTAATTGGGCATCATTTTCATGAAAAAAAAACTTTCAAATGTTCTTTCAAGAATTGATGCTTTTTCCTCACAATCGGCTAAGACGTTTCATTCCTTTGTTCACATTATTTATGTTTCTCAGGAGCAGATTTCTGTCTGTTGCAAAACACCAACTCACCCTGGTCTGTACACCAAAGATTCCCTCATTATCTGCTCACACTTACAGTATAAAACATTTTTAATAATGGAAGGTCTGGTAGGAAGTTTAACCGGACATGAAAAGTGATTCCCCACTTTCGGAAATCTAAGCCCTGTATGTGGTACAAAAATCTGGGATTTATAGGCATGTTGTGAGCTTCCAGAACAGAATCTTCTTTGGTTTAAATGATGAATTAAATGACAGTCACTTACCCGACTGTAGAGTTAGGCATGGCAAAATGAAGAAAAAGGCAATGTGACTTATCGGTCACAAAGGTTAACAATGTGTAGGGTTCATGAAGCAACATTGAACGTTATACTTACATTCACTTTCCTGCATTCAGGTTATAGCTTACGCTATGTTATTATGTTATGAATATCAAGGTTATACGACCATTATGTTTTTTTTATAGAATCCCTCCAGTGCAGAAGGAGGAAATTCAGCCAATTGAGTCTGCATCAACCCTCCGATAGAGCATCCCACCCAGACCCTGTCCCCTTAACTCCATGTATTTACCCCACCAATCCCCCTAACCTACACATTTTGGGATACTAAGGGGCACTTTAACATGCACAGTGGTTAGCACTGCTGACTCACATTGCCAGGGTCCTGGGTTCGAATCCCAGCTTGGGTCTGTGTTGAGTTTGCACATTCTCCCTGTGTCTGTGTGGGTTTCCCCCGGTTTCCTCCCACAGTCCAAAGATGTGCGGGTTAAGTGGATTGGCCATGCTAAATTGCCCCTTAGTGTCGGGAGGCTGGCTGGGGTGAGTGCATGGAGTTATGGGGATAGTGCCTGGGTGGGATTGTGGTCAGTGCAGACGCAATGGGCCGAGTGGCCTCTTTCTGCATTGTAGGATTCTATGATTCTCTGGCCAATCAAGCTATCTTGCACATCTTTTGAGTATGGGTGGAAACCAAAGCATCCAGAGGAAACCCACACAGACATGGGGAGAATGTGCAAACGCCACAGTCACCCATGCTAGGATTGAAACCAGGTTCCTGGCGCTGTGAGGCAGCAGTGCTAACCACTGTGCTACCGTGCTGCCTATTTTGGGACAGTCTCTCTAATTCAAGATAAAATGGAGGAATGACGGGAATCATGCGACCTGTTTTGAATTCTGCCTGACACCAACTCTCGGTAGCTTGGATGTTGAAAGTTAAATGGGAGGCCCAAGATGACTTACAGAAAAAAGACGCAAAATGTTCACATCTGCAGACAGTAGCAAGGGTATCTGTGATGACTGCCGGCACGCAGTTAGCTCTAAGCCTCACAGAGAGATGTTAGGAATGTCAGACTTTATAAATTGTTAGACCTTATGCCATCTGCTTAATTTCAAGATAGAATGGAGTTGGATTCTAAAAGATAACATTTCTACCTGGATATAGTGCCCATGTGATTCATGCCACTGTGGAGATGGGCTTTGAGAGGGGAAAAGCCCATACAATCCATGGATCAGGTTGTGGGGTTTAAAAATTATCCCTGAAACTGTCAGGCATAAGTCAATCTGCAAGAAAAAGAGTAAAAGAGAGAGAGACCAGAAGACAGAGTTACACAATTCTGTAATAAAACAATGAAAATGCTGACCGTATTAGTCACTGCACAGATCACAGTTGGGAGCTCATGCTCAGAGTGAAGAAACTAAGTTTGTGAGGATTTAAAGAAGTCTGGAAGATTTGCTGAGCTTGAGTTAGAGGGAAGGAATTTCCACTGTAACCCTTACAGTGAAAGTCAGCTCCAGGATTTGGATTTACCAAACTGGGAAAGAGTTGGAAGAAAACCATCCGGATCTGAAAATAACTTCCAACTTGTTCCAGAAAAATAAATTATCCACATAAGGGACAGCATAACCCTGTCATGTTAAAAGCCAAATGGGAAATTTCTTGTCTGTAGTTTATTTAGAGTATAATTTGCCTAGTGTATAGTGTTTAGACAGTTTTGCTTTTTGTTTGTTACACTAAGGTTCTTAAAAGTTGAAATCTTCTTGTGTGATCCTTCCAGTCAGTCACTGGAAATCAATTTTTTAAGCCATTGGCTTTTATAGGGAACTTAATGCCTATGCAGAGGGCAGGAGACACTTCTTTACTGATCTTTTCAGACCGGTAGCACTGTAACAGTGGCTGGGATTTTCCAGGCCCGGCGTGGCGGGACCCGCCATGGGAGATTGACTTTCCAAAGGACCGGATGATCCCAACAGTGGGCACGCCCAGAAAACGCTGCCCAGAGTTTTCAAATGACTAGGGACATTTTCGTTCAAATGTATCTCTTTCAGAATTATTAAGAACAAAGAGATTGAACAAAATAAAATTCAAAGATTAAAAGGGCAAAAAAATGTTATCTGCAGCTATATAACATGATTGACAAGAATGTTTTGAAAAATAATGGTGTGTGAATGAAGCACGTATTTATTGATGAGCAAATCAAAGAGTGGCAAGGAGAAGATACTTTGTGGACTGTGCATCACCGCAGGTTTATGCATGGTATTTGTCACACTACCCTTAGTCTCACAAAAATAGCATAGCATTCTTAACCTGCTTGTGAGTTTGTTGATTGTACATTAAACGCATCAAAAGTTAAGTCTTCTATCTCATAGCGTAACCATCCTTTTAACAATACGATGATTGTTATTGATAATTCATTAATTTCTCTTGCCCAGAAAGTGAACATTTAAAAATGCGCATTCCCATTTGTTCAGGTAGTGAATTGTATTGGAGATTTTAATTATTCAAATTTTAAATTACTTTTGTTTTCTCTCCCTCCAAAACTAACCTTTAATTCCCTCTCTTTTATTTCACTTTCTGTATCTGATTTGAATGTACCCACTCCAATTAATCCTTCAGCTTATTCCTTCTTCTATGTAATTTTCAATCTTCAAATGCATTGTGAACACCTTTCTGCAATAGTTAGTTATTAGGTGAGGCGAGAGTGACTACCCTTGTCATCAAGGCAACGTTTGACCAAGTGTGGCACCAAGGAGTCCGAGAAAAACTGGAGCCAATGGGAATTAGGGGGAAAATTCTCTGTTGGTTAGCACAAAGGAAGATGGTTGTTGGAAGTCAATCATCTCCGTTTCAGGTTATTGCTGCTGGATTTCCTCAGGTAGTGTCCTAGGCCCAACCAACCTCAGCTATTTCATTAATTACATTTCTTCCATCATAAAGTCAGAAGTGGGGATGTTTGCTGATGATTGCACAATGTTCAGTACCATTCGCAACTCCTCAGATACTGAAGCAGTCCATGTGCAAATGCAGCAAGACCTGGACAATATCCAAGCTCAGGCTGATAAGTGGCAAGTAAAATTTGTACCACACAAGCGCCAGGCAGTGATCACCTCCAACAAGAGTGAATCGAGCCATCTCCTCTTGACATTCAATGGCATTACCATCACTGAATCCCCTACTTTCAAAATCATGAACAAGAAACTAAACTGGACCAGCCGTATAAATACATTGGTATAATGGCCAAGAGCCACATTGCCTTCATAAGATTCCATGATAGGTTTAACAGCAAGTTATGCAACTTAATTCTCAACTTTCTTTCCCACTCCTATACCGCAGTGCTATAATATTTCATCATTCGTAAAGGCTTACGGCAGTTTTCGGTTATATTTTATTTTTCTCTCCTGTTCATTGAATCCATAAAATCCTACAGTGCAGAAGGAGACCATTTGGCCCATCGAGTCTGCACCAACCACAATCCCACCCAGACCCTATCCCCATAACCCCATGTATTTACCCTAGCTAGTCCCCCTGACACTAAGGGACAATTTAGCCTGTCCAATCAACCTAACATGCACATCTTTGGACTGTTCACTGTCGGCAGTGACCTGTGCCCCCAGCTCTGACTTCTTGGTTTCCTCCACTCACTACTGCTGAAACTTTGAAACTCTTCCCATCAAATTCTCAGCATTCCCTGCTTTTATTTCTTTTTTGCGTTCAACATCCAAAGTAACGTGGAATTAAATAATTTAAGAAACAACATGTGGTCAGTGTGGCATGTGTCGGAGGAAAAAAGTGATATCGGAGTGCTGGTTCCCAAAGCTCTGCGCCACTGGAGTTTTCCCTATATCATTTCCATGTCTCTTGTGGATGAATTGGTAAAGATTGACTGGTATGATTAGCCAACACCTGACCATTTTCTCATGTGACTACCAGGATAATGGAGGTGAACTAGGTGCATCATGATCTTTTACCATCCAGCAATTTCTACGTTTGAAAAATAAACTAAGCACATGACAAGATGAGTATCAACTATTTAAGTTCGTTTATTTATTATTGTCGCAAGTAGGCTTACATTAACACTGCAATGAAGTTACTGTGAAAATCCCCTAATCGCCACACTCTGGCGCCTGTTTGGGTACACTGAGGGAGAATTTAGCATGGCCAATGCATCTAATCAGCACGTCTTGTGGACTATGGGAGGAAACCGGAGCACCCGGAGGAAACTCACACAAACACGGGGAGAATATGCAGACTCCGCACAGACAGTGACCCAAGCCGGGAATCAAACCCGGGTACCTAGCGCTGTGAGGCACCAGTGCTAACCCCTCTGCCACCATGCTGCACATTTATAATTAATCAGAACAAACAGGTAGTCCTTTATTAATGACAAAAACACTCGGTGCAATGATTTGGAAGAAAAAAGTCTTCCTATTTTGAGGGGAAAATTATGTTGTCAGCTGTGACAAAAAATACAAAATAAAGTAAAACAATGTTATAACTATATTTAGACAAGATTGCTACCAGCTGTGCCAAGATAACACATTTCAGAGAGAACAAGAGTCAGAAAGGTTGCATGATATTTTTGTCCCAACTACCAAGTAGCAGGGTTCATGTCATTATTTTAAGTATTTGAAAACAAACAGAAAATATTTCACAAACTTTTCATGAAAGTGAGCCAATTTCAATAAAGATTTATATTAGTCTCCGACGCTCTTTAACCACGACTTGTGAATGGCTATCAATTTAATTATTTAAGGATATCTGTTTATCGAAATGTCATGGTCCGTAAATATCATAGAGTTACTGTCTTGATTCATTTACAGGAAATGTAAAGGAGGCAATAAGATGATAGATGAACCAGTATGAATTTGAAGATCAATTTGGGTCATCTGATCTGTCCTATCCAATTGAAGTTCCCACCCATGCCATGCCATATCTTGCTAGGTTGACCCTCCTGTGGCAATGACGTTCATGATGTTCATGAAAGTTCACTGCTGGGTATCTGAACTGATGCTGAGTCCTTACTTGGGAGGCCAAGAAATGGGAGCAGCTCAAGGCAGGAATTCTCCAGCTGCTCACGCCCCATCGCTGCTACATGCGATGATGGAGAATTTGGCGCTTGGCCTAATCTCCGTTCACTGCAGTGGGGCCACAGCACCCCACTGACAATCTAATACAGTTCTTGCACCTTCACACTTGAAAGTGATAAGAGAACTCCCACTCATAATACCCGTAGAAAGCTTTTAAATCTTCTCAAGTGGTTAATCTCTTATAGAGAAACAACTTCTTTTGAGACCCCACATCAAATCCTCCAATAACTTCTTTAAACTGTCAGTTAAACTGTGATTCAGAGCCCACTTGCTGAGATAAATTTAGCTTTTGAAATCAGCCCAGCATTCATAGTGACGAAATGAGAGCCCTTGGGGAAATATCAACAGAGAGCTCTATTAACACTGCTGGTAACATTCTTTTTTAACTCTCACTGACAGTTGCAGGCTTTTTTTTAAGTTTAAAGAGCAGGACATTTAAAAATCATGGCAGGTCCATAGACTTTATCCACTCTTCAAGAGCATTTGCATCTACTCCATCTATTTGTGTCTCCCATGCTGTGGGTTAAGACCCTTAAAAAAAACAAAATGGAGTCTGTTTGAACACAGCTTTGAGTGTGACTCATGCCCTTAGCCCTTTCCCCTATCGACAAAAATTCGACTGGTTGGAATTAGAGGCATGACTTCTACATCTGGGTCCCCCCACCATCTTTCAAAGGTAAGTGGAGTCTTTCTGACTCTAAAAATTCAGTCCGAGGAGGACAACAAGGAAATCAAGTCAAAAGGAATTGGATTTAATTTCATTGTTCCCTTAAAGTCATCCTCAATATAATTCCATGATTGGGTAGAACAAGCAGAAAAGAAACCATTGGTTTTAACTTTCATTTTTAATAGTTTGGTGACAACCATGAAGTGTTTCTACTTCTGTCAAAATAAAGAATGATGTGGCTGTATAAATGAACATGATTACTGGAAATCGACACCATTCCTGGTATTACACATTCCCCAGCACACACTAAATTTCATTCTTAAAATAGAATGCTGTTTATTCCAATGACTGTTCTTATGTGGTAGTGTATTAGTTGCATTATGTAAACACTTTGAACACTTTAATTTCTGCAGATGGACTTCTAAAGACAGAATCAGACTTATGGATGTCTGAATCAAATCCACAGATAAGACACAAACATTTCTGGTGTACAAGACAAAAATCATTTGGACAATTCACTCTGACTGATTTTGAATTAAAGCTTAATCAGAGCAGAATGATTAACATTACAGTATGGGCCCGATTTTACCATTGCGTCGCACCCGTTTTCGGGCGTGAAAACTTGGTAGTGAGGCCATTAACGCGATCTGCGCCTGCGTCCGCGCAGATGCCCACTTTACCAAGGCCCAAAAATGGCTGTGATCCGATTCGCACCCGAAACAGGCGCAACGGCGATTTAAATGCATTTGCATGCATTTAAATTGAATTAATGGGCTGCCCGCTCAACTTTAGCAGCATTTTCCCCTTTACCATCACGTTTGCGCGTCCAGATTCGGCGCGAAACAGACCTGTTCGGCAAACGTCTGTTTCGGGCGCTCCAGCTTCTGAGGAGGTAAGTTCAGAGCTTCCAACGGCTCTCTGACTCAAATCGGTGGTGGGGGAGGGAGGGAGGCAGGCGGGCCTGTTCATTCTCTGGTGGGGGGGTGGAGGGGAGGGAGGAGGCGGGTCAGATCATTCTCTGGTGGGGAGGGGAGGCCCGATCATTCTTGGGGGGGAGGCCCAATCATTCTCTGGTGGGGGGTGGGGGGGGAGTTAATTCTATCCCATCACATTTCTAATTCTGATCATTCCTGTTATAAATGCTACTTAGATTATATTTCACTTGCCATGAATGTTGTTTTTTTTTCCTCTACACCAGCAAGTTCAGAAGAAGTAGAAATTATCTTATTACCATTTTCCAGATTACCTTCTGAACTTGGAAATGGAGCTCTTAGAATTTACTGCAAGTTGGCTGTTGCTAAACACAATTGCAAAGGTTGTTGAATCAAGCAACGGTTATTTGTACACGCACCTATATGTTTCATTACACAACTTCAATAAAGGCCTGGATATGTACCTCGGTGGATTTTGCAAGTGCAGGCAGCAGAGAGAAGGGATTCCACAGCTATAATAGTGCACATGCACTTAATTAGTGAAACTGTCCAAGTACTTGGCTGTGAGTATGTGACATATACTGCGAGGGAGGCCAGATGGATCTCTGGTGGGGGGGTGGCGGCAGGATGGTCCGCTACCACTCTGCAGGCAATCAGTGGGGGGGGAAAGGGGACAGGGGGTCACAATCGGTCTGAGTAGCGGGGAGTGGGTGGATAAGGGGGAAAGTTATGTTGTGGGGGTGGGGGCGATGTCTGTGGGGGCCATCACTCCCAGGTCGCTTTATCTGCTTTCTGCAATCCGGGAGCGATGTGACGGGTTGCATTTTTCAAATTTTTTCCAGCCTTTTTCAGCCTTGGCGTTCAATGCTTGGACTAATCATTGGGTGCCAATCAGTGGCACACTAATGCTTTGCAATACTGACAAAACTGGCACAATTAACTCATCAAGGAAAGCTCAAGAAACTGATTAGACAACTGGCTTCCCTCTGTGGCAGGCGAGACACATCTGAATCATGATAAGACTGCAATTTGCAGTCAGCCTCATGCTAAGATGGCACCCTCATTCCCCCAGCTCTCACGGGCCATGGATTAAACACGTCTCCCAAACTGAACAGCCAGCAACCGATTATTTCATCCCAAAAACCTGGCCTTCAGAACCTGTAGCTTTGCACTTCCAGACAGCTCACACCTTCAGGTTGCAAAGTGCAGCCTGATGGTAGGGGTTCATTCTGATGCTCTTTTTCTCATGTAGCTAGCAACTACCCCTTGTCAGAGCCCCCTACCTTGCCCATGCAGCCTGGCATTTCACAGGACCCCACCCAAGGACCTCAGAGTCACCTCTTTTGCTGACCCTGTGATTTCATCCACTCCCACCCACTTCCAGCTGGCATCCAGAAGGGCAATTACTCAGTGGACGTGTTGCCAGATGCCCATCAAGGGTACCAAAAAAGTGCTATTTGCACACGAACCACCAGACCCCTTGACACCGAGAGGCCTGCAGAAATGAAGGGCCACTAAGGCCTGCGAGATAACCCTTCCCCCAAAAGTACCAAGACTGAACCCTCCCACACCTCTGAGTTTCACTTATCTAGATACCCCATGTCCTCTCCAGTCCCCCCTCTCCATTTTGCACCCTGGAGGGTGAGGGCAACCTGGATGCTGATTTCCGATATTCCCTTCAGAGGTGAGGTCACCAGGTTCTTGTTCTTATACATCGCGCCAGCGTGATGTTACACTGACACACAATGAATATTCATTTGATAGGGGGGGATGTCCCGGTGGGAGGATTCACAACCTTCCTTGGTGGGAACATCATTACGTCACCTGCGAGGGGCATGGAAAATTTGGAAACGCAATCTCGCCATCGAGACTTGCGTTTCCCGCCTCAGGCAGGATTTTGCGCCCACATTGCCGTTCTTACTAACGACTAACATGGGTTCAAAGCTCCGCCAGTTGCAACGATGTTATTTGTTGGCTTCTCAAACACTTCAATTAATATAAATAGTGAACATCATGTTTGTTTATCCATGAAATGCAAGGAGCCCAACAAAGGAGGGAACTTTAGTACAGGGGAGCAGGTGGGATTGGGTGGCTGGAAATAGATAAATGGAGAGAAAATTGGGTGCGTGTTGGGAAGCCAGCTCAAATCCGTGGACTTCTAGCTTTTACTCAGGCGGGATGAGGGGTGAGAAGCTAATCTGCTCCCAGAAATTGGGTTGGCATTTTAAACGTACTAGTCAGGCTGGAAGCCTCTAATTAAACCTCCTCTGCAGGTTTAATTGTGGACAGCCAAGTTTCCTGGGCCTTGGGAAAACCAGAAGCTGCAGCAAGATGAGGATAGCTTCCTTATAGGCCAAACGGAGCAGGAGTGCTTTCCCCCAGCCCCCTCCAAGCACCCCACCATCAGACACCCACATACAAATGTAATCCCTTTGGAAATTGACCACCTCCCCTTAGGGGCAGCACAATGGCACAGTGGTTAGCACTACTGCCCAGGGACTCGAGTTCAATTCCAGCCTCGGGTGACTGTGTGGAGTTTGCACATTCTCCTCGTGTCAGCGTGGGTTTCATCCGGGAGCTCCAGTTTCCTCCCACAGTCCAAAGATGTGCGGGTTAGGTTGATTGGCCATGCTAAATTGCCCCTTAGTGTCAAAGGGATTAGCAGGGTAAATACGTGGGGTTACGGGAATAGGGCCTGAATGGGATTGTGGTTGGTGCAGACTCGGTGGGCCAAATGGCCTCCTTCTGCACTGTAGGGATTTTATGATCTATGGATTCTATGATCTACCAGGATCACAGCTTAAACCCCATCCACCAGGATCAAGGTTCGGATGATCCTCGGGATCAGATCCTGCCTCCCAACCCAAGCATTAAGGGGCAGATGATCCCTGGGATCGGACACACCATGGATCGAACTCCACCTGAGTTTGGACACCTTCTCTCAACCCTGAGATCACAAATCAGGCCTACATGCTACTGTAGCCTTCAGCCTTCAGCACCATTATTCCCACGAAACTCATCTCCAAACTCCGTGACCTGGGCCTCGGCACCTCCCTCTGCGACTGGATCCTGAACTTCCTAACTCACAGACCACAATCAGTAAGGATAGGCAACAACACCTCCTCCACGATCACCCTCAACACCGGTGCCCCACAAGGCTATGTTCTCAGCCCCCTACTATACTCCTTATACACCTATGACTGTCTGGCCAAATTCCCCTCCAATTTGATTTTCAAGTTTGCTGACGACACATCGCAGTGGGTCAGATCTCAAACAATGACGGGACAGAGTACAGGAATGAGATAGAGAATCTGATGAACAGGTGCGGCAACAATAATCTCTCCCTCACTGTCAACAAAACGAAAGAGATTGTCATCGACTTCAGAAAGTGTAAAGGAGAAATTGCCCCTGTCAACATCAATGGGGACGAAGTAGAAAGGGTCAAGAACTTCAAGTTTTTAGGTGTCCAACAACAACAACAACTGTTGTCCACCAACAACCTTCCTGGTCCCCTATTGCCGACACTATAGTTAAGAAAGCCCACCAATGCCTCTACTTTCTCAGGAGACAAAGGAAATTTGGCATGTCAGTTACGACTCTCACCAACTTTTACAGATGCACCATAGAAAGCATTCTTTCTGGTTGTATCACAGCTTGGTATGGCTCCTGCTCTGCCCAAGACCGCAAGGAACTACAAAAGCTCATGAATGTAGCCCAATCCATCATGCAAACCAGCCTCCCATCCATTGACTCTATCTACACTTCCCACTGCCTCAGCAAAGCAGCCAGCATAATTAAGTACCCAACGCACCCTGGACATTCTCTCTTCCACCTTCTTCCTTCGGGAAAAAGATACAAAAGTCTGAGGTCACATACCAACTGACTCAAGAACAGCTTCTTCCCTGCTGCTGTCAGACTTTTGAATGGATTTACCTTGCATTAAGTTGATCTTTCTCTACACCCTAGCTATGACTGTAACACTACATTCTGCACTCTCTCGTTTCCTTCTCTATGAACGGTATGCTTTGTCCGGATAGCACGAAAAAAACAATACTTTTCACTGTATGTTAATACATGTGACAATAAATCAATTCAAATCAAATCAACCTTCATGGAGCACTCCCCATTTGAAGCTAAGCCTGTGAATCTAGCAAAACTCTGGGCATGGTATCTGTCAATGATGAAACACACATACTCTGGAGTTAAATATCCGCAACCTGTGGAAATAACCAGACTTCCTGCTCCCCTCCCACTCCACACCCCTAGTTCTCAGTAAGCCAGAGTGTTAAAACTTCTCCCCAAAATTCTGTAAAGCCCATTTCATCATACAAGACACAAATGTCCAGACAATTAATGTCCTCAAAATGCAGGATTACATTTTTGTGTGAAGTGAAGTGTGTTTGTCAAATGTACAAAGGCCACAAAGAATTTGGCAACAAATCACAACTCATGTCAACTAAGGGTCCGCACATTATGAAGTGTGGAAACAAATCATTTTAATGGCATGTAAAATATGACCCAGGTAAGAAAATTAGATTAATTCCAGATCACTTAGCCCTCAATCTCTCTCAAATCAAAGATATAAGTGAGGTCCTTAAAGGTGCAATTTAAGTAAATAAAATGCATGTCTAACTTAATGACTTGCAACTAAAAAAAGTCACTGTTAACATAAAGTGAGTGAATATAAATGATGGAATGCAGTTATAAATGGAAGATATTTTTCCAAATTTGTGCTAAATAAATAGAAACCAATTAATAAAATGCAAAATTATGCTTGAATATGAGATGTATTATTCAGAGACCTGGAATTTTCTCAAAAACATTCTAAGGGGGCAACCTTACCTTCTCACCCCCACCGGTGAATGGGTGAAGTGAGCCGGTAAGATCGCGAGAGACGTGAAAAGTTGGGTTCGAACCCCATTTCTTACCTCTCGTGATCTTACCGGGCCCAGATTTCCAGTGAGATCACCCCAATCTCAATATTTAAATCCATTTAAATGTGGATTTAAATATTCTTAGTGAGCCCGGGCCACAATCGTCCGGGCTCACTTGCCATAGCAGCCTTGTTGGCGAAGGACCTTCATCTGCGAGAATCACGTATGGTCCTCATAAACAGGGACCTGTCATGATGGCCTTGCCGGTAGGACCGAAGGCCATTTAGACTCCCCAGGAGATTGGGGGCAGTGGGAGGGGGGCTATACTTGTACCCCTTGGGCAGTGCCAGCCTGACACTGCCAGCCTGGCACCCTGGCACTGCCAGCCTGGCACACTGGCATTGCGCACTAGGCAGTGCCAAGGGGGCAAAGCCTGATTGGGGTGGGGTCTAAGCAGGGAGGGTGGGGCCTGAATGGGGGTGAGGCCTAAGGGGAGGCGGGCAGGGGAAAGCTGCGTACTCTGCAATTGAGATCGGACACAGGAGGGAGGGGGAAGCTGTGTACTCTGCATGATCTTATTGAATGGTGGAACAGGCTCGAAGGGGGAAAATGCCCAACTTCTGCTTCTATATCTTTCATAGGTCCTTACTTAAAAGGACCACAGTGTTTGCTGTAAGTCGTGGATAACATGATAAAGGTTAAAAAGGTTGAATGAATAATGAAATGGTCCATAACTGCGCACAGCAGGGCATTCTCTAAATGGCATTCCACTCCATGGAAAGTCAGTAAAGGTCAGTGGACGATGAAAGAGTATATGCAACTATATAATTTACACAGGAGTGTGTATGTTTCTATACAATTATTTTAGCTGATGTATTGAAATGCAACCGATCCATCACGAATAAAGCACAATGTATTGCTGCTCAAAAAGGCAGCGTGACTGGCTGAGAAAATATAAAGTGCTTATAAAAAAACAAGGCGACGGAAAAAAAATTCGGACCACAAGACAAGCAAGTTGTTCGCAAAAAAAATGAGACATAGTTGTCTTGGATTGTAAGTCTATTCCGTAAACAAGAATCACTATCTAATGAGTGAAATAAATCTCATTGATTGGTGATGATAGCTGAGACAGAGAATAAATGAAAAGCCAAGCGTCGTAAACAGCACAAATCATTAAAAATGAGGTTAAAGTTGCTGAGGTAAGCTCCAGGAATGGCGGTCATCTCACAGTCCTGCACTGCATGCCGTGATAGGGAGATATTAAATTACTGCTACAAATGAAAGAATTATCTGTATTATAATAAATGCACTCAAGAAGATTTACAGACCAATAAGTGACACTGGATGGTAGAGTTGTTTTTTTCCACGACAATGTTACTACCCAACACTAGATATAGCAAACTGAAACATAATGACAAAGCATATGCCACCAATTAAATCAATTAATTAGGTGAAGATAAGCTAATTAGTGAATTAGAACTAAAAGATTCTGCCCTTTTTACTGTCATTTCAGCCCAGCAGGAGTGGTGTGGCACAGAGCAGCTGGTATATGTGACAATGGCTGGAATTCTCTGATCTCATTCACTCCGCCACCAAGAACGCGCTCAGCCAAATCTCCTTTCACTGCAGCGGCACCGGAGAATCCCAGCCGCGGGTGAGGTCAAAGAATTCTGGTCAGCATCCCCTGGGATTGAGATCTGCGCAGAACTCAAATTTTTCAGCCAAAGTCAGGACTCCATGGAAATGAGGGTCAAGTTGGCAGAGGCAAGTGGATGAAGCAGTTGGCATGGTTCTCACGGGGACAGTATGAAATGTCAACATGGTGAAATTAAACAAAGACAACTACAACAAGATTTATGTGTGCAAAATAAGCTCAGATTAGCAAGATAAAAACTAACCTGGCAGGTCTCAAAACCAATGCTATGTTCACTAAAAGAAAACATCCAGGAGAAAACTCCACAAAACTTTTGCCCAATTGGATTATATTTGAAATATCTAAATCAATAGATTATGAGAAATCATCAATTTTGAAGCTTTTAGTATTTTTAAATTAACTAAGAAACTGACCACTTTACACCAATGTAACAATAAATGCTTCTGTATGGTTTATTAAAATATATGTTCTTTAAATTCAAGTTATAAACAGGTGGTGAATGAGTCACTCTGGTTAAAATTTGTTCACTCTGATTTTTGAGTGCAGGAAATGCCCAAGCCCAAACGAGATGAGTAAGACACACGATTCATCTACCCACCTCATTTCTACCCCTTACTTTTGACATTAATAAATAAACTTTAAACTTTCCCTGCATAGCCCCACATTCAATTGCTGTGCCTGCATGAGGGTCAGTCTGGCATTGCTGAACTGTAAATTTCTTCCATGGTGGAAAGGTTGGGCTCTGAACTTCCTCTGCAGTGGGCACTGAGTGAGCTGGAAGTGGCCATGTGGAAAAGTCAGCTTGTGTGCAAACTCTGGAGGGTGAAGCCATGGACCAGTTCTGCAACCCAGGACTTGGGAGAGGAGCTCAATCAAGAGGTTATAAAATACACTGATAGACATGCACATTGAGGTGCTTGGTGCATTGGCCGAACTGTCAGTCTGGCAGCGCTAAGCTGAAAGTTTCTTCCATGGTGGAAAGGTTGGTCACTAAACTTTGCACAATGCCCTCTGTCATGTTGGATTGTGGCTTCTCCATGCTCCTAGCCAGTGATTAAGAGCGTGGAGAAGTCACAATCCAACATGACAGAGGGCAAAGTTCAGAGCCCAACCTTTCCACCCATGGAAAAAACTTTCAGCTCAGCGATGCCATACTGACCCTCTGCTGGATGCTATCTCAGCTTCCAATGTTGCGTAGGTGGAGCCCTCCCAATATATCAATGTTGCAATGGAAGCTCAGACCGGGGACATGAGATCCCTGGCTGCTGGTATTGTTGGTAGTTTCAAAATCAATAGTTTCAATCTGACTATCATTTTGTGGTTTTAATTCATATGTCATTAAGCATGTTGTGCTAAATTGACAAAAACCATTAAAAAAAATTAAACCTGCATTATTGGAAACCAGCCACATTAATTAAGTAGACAACCTTAATTGTGAGACATTTAAAGAGGAAGTATTTCATTAATAGATATGCGAGGTAATGTAATCTGGAACACAGAAGTTTACAACTTTTATAATTATAGACACACTATTATCAGTTGTTTATTAATACAGGTTCCTAAAATGCCGTGAGAATTATAAAATCTGCCCTTCCCAGATGGACAGAGTAAAAAAATACACAACTTGTTTGATGTTGGCGATATCTCAACTTTAAATAATGACAGTTATGTTAACCAATTATTGGTCAACACTTAGGCCAGCTCAAAGATAAGAGATATTGCTTAAGAAGAAACACAGTCTTAAATGTGAGAGAACGTGCATAATTAGCTAAAAATTAATGGGTAACTCTTATTTCATTATTGACAAGTTATAGACCAATTGACTATTTGTTAACAATTGACTGAAGTGAGTTTTCAACATCTTTAAGGTATGTAAACAAAGGGTTTTTCGAGAAGCCATGTTAATAGAGGGAGATGATGAGAGAGATATTCAGAGAGCAGTGTTGAAAGCTGTACATGCTATCAATGTCATCACTTCACTTCCTAGTTTCAGAAGGGTGGTGAGAAGTTTGTTTGAGTGTTTCTCCTCTTACTGTTAATTACTGCTAATTACAATTTGCTTTTTATCTTTCTGACTTGCTAACTTTTTCATGGTTAATAAATGTTCTGAATTACATCATTTACAGTGTTCTTTCTTGCCATGTAGTTAAGTCTCTGGAACCTGGTTTGATTTTACAAAAAGCGGGGTGGGGGTGGCGGGGTGGGGGGGGGGGGGGGGTGGTCATTGCAAACAAGTGAACCCCATAAATCTAAGCTCAAGTAAATCATGGTTGTAACAGTACGCAGACTCAGGCTGCTGCCATCAAGGCACAAGCAGCTGCCATCGTGCATGTGGATTTCACTGCTCAATAGGACATGCAGGCTGTCACGGCACTACAGCAATCTGTGCTCCAGAATATAACTAGGATTGCTGAGATGCCACTTTGCTGAGGTGCCTCTGCGGAGCACTCAACCTGCTGTCCTCTCTGAGGGTGACAGTATTTCTGCTCTCACCACTGCCACTTGCCAGTTGTCTTGCTGTTGCCTCTCAAGCTAGCCAGCCCAGGGTGTTGCCATCTGTGCCAAGGTGGTGCAGTTGTTACTGGGCCTTCAAGATGCAAAGCTGATCGAGAGTGCACTGCAAGACAATCTGCAATCCCCAACAATGCAAGACAATCGCCTTCCAACAGCCATGTTGCAACCATTGGAGTAGAGAGCGTAGGGGCTATAGACCAGGCATCAACAAGACAGACATGAAAGGAATGTAGTTTTGATGTATTGTTGAATATAGCTGTTGTGTGAAAGCTTTGGCTGTTGGTCATTTTTAAGTTGTGTAGGGCAAGTGAATTTTGTGGTGAGGAGTGAGAAATAGACGTAACTGTAAAGGGATGGTGGATCTGTGTCACGGTGCAGAAGAACCGAAGCACAGCCTCGCTGCATTCCAATTACAGTAGGTCTCCTTGTTTCCGCCTTTTCCTCTTCCACATCTGGATGTGGCCTCCAAATCCCAGGAGATAGAGGCCGGATCTCATCATTTCAAGTTTGGGGACAATGCAGCATATCCGCCACAAGCACAGAAACAATGTTTAAATGTGCTGCTGATTGGGATCCTTGTCAAGCAATCTAAGCAGTTGAGGACTGACATGAGTGATTCAACGGTGCTGCAGGTACCTCCTTGGCTTTCACTGACGGTCCTATGACTTTGCATGGTGGAGTGGCAGAATAGGGTCATGGATCATGTGTGAAGGGGGTAGCCCTTTGTTGTTGAGCAGCCCTATCTGATTTCTGTCTTCGGGACTTGAGGATGATAGGAATTAATGGCTGTGACAGCATAAAAACATTGGGGATGCTGCCAGAGTAGAGAGCCTTTAACAAGATAACTTTCTTATCTAGCCACACATTAACTGCACAGTGGCTCAGAGATAACACTTGCAATTGTGGTCTCACTCCACATTGACAGAGAGGAACTGCAGAGCCATGTGCATGCAGCCACCAATTGCAGCCTGCACCATCAAGAAACACATAATGGCAGGCTTCTGAATTGTATTTGTGCCATGGTAGTCAATTGTGCATTAACCACATTTACTACAGATAAAGACAGTGGGCTGCAAAGGTGCACAATTCACTGACCTACTTTCTCTGGGCCCTCTTCATGGTTAGCTAATCTTTTTGTTTCTGCTTGCCTCTTCCAAAGTCCTTCTGGGCATCCATATACAAGGACACCAGCAAGTGAGATATGAAGATGGTCGATATTGTTTTCTCTAGGGCTCAGGCATCTCAGTACTCAAATGGATTTCTGGGCTCTCAGCTAAGCCCCATTATATATTCTTGTCTGAGAGCCCGGACATCCAACAAAGTACTAAAACATTGCTTAGTTGACAGCTCTGTTCTCTAATCTCTTCTGTTGATTTCACAATGTATCTTTATACAAGCTGATAAAGAGGTTTCAAGTGCTTGCAGTTTCAGCTATTCATACTTTAAAGGCTCTGGATGATTAAGACTTTATTGGCCTGTAGTAAAAAGAAGTTTATTTTTAACAAGAGTGAAATGCTATCAATGAATGGCTTTTAAAAGTTTTCTTTCACATATCCTAATTTCACTATAAGGTTCATTGCTTCTCTACAGACTTTGGTGGGCATGGAGGTGCCATAACTTGATATGGGGGCATGAGTGGTAAAATAGGTTCTTTGTGGGCATACCTTGACATGGGGACATGAGGAGGACCATTTGAAATTACCATTCAAAAGTTCCCCTCATGCAGACTATGGTTCACCACACCTCTGATGTGCCATAAAGCATGACTCTTTGAAAACCTGGCCCAACTCCAGAAAAATTGCGGAGGACTTGGAAATGCCCATCCCCACAACAGAGCTGTCCAGGTGCAGGGAGCAGAATTTTGATGCCAACCAGCCCACACCCTTAAAAGACACTCCAGGAGATCCAAAACCCTGGGAATGGGGTTCGCCATTTTTAAAGGGCTACTTAATCATCCTGATGCTGTGAAAATCCCGCCACTAGTATCTGAATCATTGGAAGAGGCATCATGCTGAATTGACGTTTTAAATATTTTAAAATAGGAAAATGCATCAAAGTTTTTTAAATTACTTTTAATTTCCTAAATAACTAACTTCCAGACATGAATGTGGGAGGATGATGTTTGCTTTCGATCAGTAAACCACCACTTTCTTGAAAGAATGAGCAGCTCAGAAAGTTCAGTATAGGCATTGCCAACACAAATGTACCTCTCATCAAGTCTTCACAGCATAGAAACGGAAGTGGTTTCATTTCTATAATAAAGATACACCACAAATATGCACTTTTTCCATGTGTGAGTGGAAAAAAGTCATCACTGACACATCAGTAAACAGAACCTGGGTAACACGTCCAAAACCTAGCTGAAGAGTTACGTCATTCTTCTTTCGTTATGGCGTGAAATGTCTTATTTGCTCGCCTGTTTTGAGTAGGTGCATCACACATACAGACAGAGTCAGGCCCCTCCACAAACCACCTCCACCACGACCGCATCCCCCTCCCACCCCCCCACACACACACAACATGTCTGACCTTATTTTCTGAAAGCAAGATGATCGGCCAAACAGCTGTATGTACACTGAGTAAGCTTTTAAAAAGGAAATTAGCATTGCGGTGAGAGATCTATTTCGCAGCCTGCGCAGTCAGAACCACTGTCCACCTACATTGAGATTGTATTTTGTCAAAATTTAAACTTGCTACAGTCATTGGGAATCCTTTCCAATTCACCATTCTGGAGGGTGTGAGAGTTAGGACTGTACAGTTAGATTAACAAATTTCTAGAGTGCAAAAATCAGTACAAGTTATTGGTCACAGTTAAGTATGCGGGATAATATCTTGGGGCCAAAAATGGCCATGTCAGGCATCTCATGCGCACTGTATATCTAAAAATGGTTTCACACGGTGGCACAGTGGTTAGCACCGCTGCCTCACAGCGTCGGGAACCTGGATTAGATTCCAGGCTTGGGTCACTGTCTGTGCGGAGTCTGCACGTTCTCCCTGTGTCTGTATGGGTTTCCTTCGGGTGCTCCGGTTTCCTCCCACAGTCCAAAAGACAGGCTGGTTAGGTGCATTGGACATGCTAAATTCTCCCTCAGTGTACCCGAACAGGCGCCAGAATGTGGCGACTAGGGGATTTTCACAGTGACTTCATTGTGGTGTTAATGTAAGCTTACTTGTGACACTAATAAATAAACTTAAAAATAAATAAACTTAAACTTAAAGCACCTTTAGCACAATGTGCAGACAGTTCATGAAGGCTGCGAAGTGCCACATAATTGATCTGAAAATGACACTCTTTCTCACGGGTCGCCCTCTTCCCCAAGTGGTGTCACATCCCGTTACAAACCTCCTCCTGCACCAGGCCTTCCAATTTGGTAACCTTGGGGCCCTGCTGCGCTCAATGTCCTTCAGCAAAATACAATTGGTGGCCAATAACACTTCAAGAGTTGCTGGCACTAGGCGATCTATCCCCATGACCTTATTGTGCTTCCAACATGCTGTTGCCTGGATGCTGGGAGTGTCATGAAATCATTCAAATGAGCTAATTTCATGTAATGGTGTGAGACCAAAAGTTCAGCCTCCAGCCCACACATGGCTTCTTTGTGCTGGAGAAAATGTAGATATATCATTTCACCAATACAAATTTTCTTCATTATTAATGTAGTGAACAAATGTGTGCGTGTACGTAATTAACTCTAACTATAATAAACATTAATGAGATTGTAATCAGTTGTGGTTTACCTGAATTAAAACTCCAGTGTTAATGTAAGCCCACTTGTGACACTAATAAACATTTTTAAAAAGTGCAAGAATGTCTTGCAGGCAATCCAAATAGTGACATAAAACTAAGCACAAGGCTGAAAAAACATGTTGCAGTCCTCACAACTGTGTTTAGCCTGAGAGGGCAGGCAGGGAAGTTGATGGAGTCAGAACCAAAGCCATGTTAGTGCTGACAGGAGCTGAAAATAATGGCTTCAGTTTTGTTGAAGGAGAGATTTTGACCAATCCAGTGCTTAGCATCAGAGCGGTAGTGCTCGAGAAAGTGATTTTCTCCAGTTTAGCTGGCATTTTGCAATCTTTTCCATGTGGATTTTTTTTAGTTTAAAAGCTACAATGCAAGTTTTGTGGCAAGACTGTCTAAAGTAAATGAATAATGCGTCTTTGAGAGACAAATAGAATTACTTTAACAAGCCTTAAGTAATTTTCAAGTCTGTGTAATGATTAATTAATTAACACTAAAAGCACAGCATGCCACTGTGCTCAGAGTCCCAGACCCATTATTATAATGTAAACAGATCAGCATGATGTCAAAGTTAAGGTATCATGGGAAGTGAGTTAATGTAACATGGTTTATCACAGCTTGTAAAACTGGCCCTGAGTGCAGGAAACAAGAACAACAACCCAATAAAACTGTCCTTAAATATTTTGTGACCCATGCTCGCCCACACCCCTTCCCCATATCATGTTACTTAGATTAACTCATCATCTAGTTTATCACTGTACTTAACATAGGCTGAGTGCTTGGTGGTTTTATGCTAGAAACTATTTTATATTCATCACAAATTAATTCCTTAGGGGACGATCTTGTCAAAAAAATTCTAAGTGCCAAACAAATGTAAAAATGGGCAAGCTCTCAGATGCAATCGTATGGCACTTAGTGCAAAAAAAAGGCAAAGTGTGATTTACGCCAGTAGGGGGAATGGACGGAGTATATTCTGACTAGAAAGCCGGCTGCTAACTGCAAGATGCACTATTGCGCATGCACCTTGATCTCTCAGTGTTCTGTGTACACTTCTACACAGAACATTGAGAAGTCTGTCACTCCCCCCAATGCACCCCCCCCCCCACCCTGAGATATAGCCCTCCCCCATTCCTCACCCCCCCAAGACATTGTTCTCCCCGATCACTGGCCTTCACAGCCCATTGCTGGCCTCCATAGCCAATAGCTTGTTTCCCTGGCCGATTGCCACCCCATATCCCCCCCCCCTCGGCCAATCACCACCCCGATACCCTCCCAGTCAATCACCACTGAAGTTGATCCCTAATTGTAGAGTGTGCAGCCCCCACAGTGCCAGGGTACCAAGGAGCACCGCACCCGCCCCCCCACCACTGAGCACCTGAGGAGCCTCAATGGCTTCCAGTCTCACCAGCAAGACCATCACGTCTGGTCCGCATTGCTGGAGACCATATGTGATCCTCACCGGTGCAAGGCAGTTAAGGCAAGTGAGTCCGGACGACTCTATCCTGGGCTCACTAATAATGTTTAAATTGAGATTTAAATATCACAATCAGCTTTGCTTCCTTCCTGGACATGAGGCTGATCACACCAGCTTCACAGTGCCAGCATTACCATGAGAGGAAAGAAACCAGGCATGAAGCTTGTTTTTCACCTCTCGCACAATCTTACTGGCTCACCACATCGATCGACTAGTAGGAAGAGCCGTTAAGATCATCCCCTATGTCTTTTCAAAATAGATATAAGAAGTATATTTCTTCTTTTTGTTACTTTTCAAACTTCCCTTGAATTATTCATTACTTGTTTTCAAATCCTAATTGTTTGAAGGTGTGGGTGGGATTTTCCGAATCCCCTCCCCTACCCACTGAGGAGTGTGTTTTGGCAGCGGAAGTGGCCTGATTGGCTGGCCGTTAGATGTTCTGGTCCCATTGCTGTCCACGGGGTCTTCCATTGCTTGCACCCTCTGCAGACGGGGAATCCATTGTGAGGGTTCACTATCGGCAGGACTGGAAGATCCTGCTGACAGGAACGGCCAGAAAACCCCGCCCTGAAAGTCTGAAGTCCCCCTTAAACAGTAGACCGTAACACTTCTTCCAAAACTGTAATAATACTGAAGTTGAACAAAGAAACCTCTCTGAGCAAAACACGCGGGTGTTTTTACATTTAAGGAGTTAATGTGTTTGTGTGTGTGTGTGCGCGCACATGTACGTGATCATCCAAAAACTACCAAAATACTTTTTGCAATGTGTGGAGTTTACTCTCTGTGTATTTTTATCATCATCCTGTGGCATCGATAAGCATTTCCCTGGTAAATTCTACCTTACACTTGCCTCGTTGTGAGAGCAAACTCCAAGACTACAATCCTTTATTCCGGTGTCTTGGGCTGAATTTTTCCCTCCTGATGCTGAGAGAACCCAAGTGGTAACATGCAGGGCCGCAATTTTAAACCCGCCTACAATTCCCAACAAACTCCATTTGCTCCAGGGTAAGAAACATGGTTGGTCATGATCCAACGCTCACCCAAAGGAACACCGGAGTCACCATTTAAATGCCTGTTGCTAATCCAATTTTCACCGGCAACAGTACTTCCGCAAGCTGGATGTGTTCCTGAAGTCTGGGAGCCATGCCAGATCAGTCACTTTGTGAGGCTTGGGGGAAGCCTGCTGTGGAGTCAGGTACATTTTGATAGGCAAGTGTCAAAGGCCTTGCCAACTTCAAATGTCATAGCATAATGGGTTATGATGATTTAAGGATGCTTTCAATACAATGATTGACCAGAGGGCTCTGTCCTTATAAGTTAAGTGACCATTAAATTGACATTGTGGAAGCATGCACTTGTATTACAATACCTTAACCAATGCTTAAAAACATCCTCTTTTACATTCAATAATACTGAAAATCTGATTTAAATGAATCATCTGGAAATTAATCATGATTATTACTGTGATTTAAAGTTCAGAAACCTTTTCAATCATTGAATAGAATTGAACAGTTGTCAAACTTCTCTGATTGAAATTTCATTGCGTCTTTGGAAAAAGAATGGAGCAGATGGGTGGCTCTATCATCAGAAACAGGTAATCAACTGTATCAATAAACGCATGTTCAATAGATGGTTAGACATCTGTTTTTTCCAGATGGCTCAATTATGAATGCATGGCTGAGTTCCAAGACTGAGGCTGGGAAGGTTGAGGCATGACAGTAATAGGACCGAACAACCATGAATAGAATTGGGCCAATATCCCAGTAAACAGAGGCTAGCCTTCCAACCTGCCAGCCTCACCATCTGCTGACATCCATGGACACCTCAGTCCTGCCTCTGGAGGCAGCGGGCCCATCTCCAGATCATGCCTAACATGAAAATCGGGCAGGCAAACCTACAGAATGGAGACTTGTCTCAATCACAAAGAAGGAGCCCCTGCAGACAGTTCTTGTCACCATACTTCAGAAAAGTTATACTGACCTGGGAAGAAATACAGTGCAAATTCAATAAGATATTACCAAGGATCTAAGGATTACAGTATGAGGAGAGATGACATAAAGTATGATTGTATTGACTGGAATTAAAAAGGTTTGGTGGAAATTTGATTGTTGCTTTTAGGATTTTGAGGAATTAATAAAGTAGATAGAAGGATGTGCAGATTAGGTTGATTGGCCATGCAAAATTGCCCCTTACTGTCAGGGGGACTAGCAGGGTAAATACATGGGGTTACGGGGATAGGGCCTGGGTGAAATTGTTATCAGTGCAGGTTCAATGGGCTGAATGGCCTCCTTCCGCACTGTAGGGATTCCATGATTCAATGAAACATTTCACATTGGTGTGGGAATCTAAGACAAAGGGACATAATCTTAAAATTTGAGTGATTTATTTATCAGCATCACAAGTAGGCTTACATTAACACTGCAATGAAATTACTGTGAAAATGCCCTAGTCGCCACACTCCGACGCCTGTTCGGGTACACTGAGGGAGAATTTAGCATGGCCAATGCACCTAATCAGCACGTCTTCCGGACTGTGCGAGGAAACCAGAGCATCAGGAGGAAACCCACACTGACACAGGGAGAACGTGCAAACTCCGTACAGACCCAAGGCTTGAATTGAACCCAGGTCCCTGGTGCTGTGAGGCAGCAGTGCTAACTACTGGTTAGGTCATTCAGGAGAAAAGTTAGACAACATTTCAGGTAGGGATATGGAACTTGGCTAAAAACAAAAAGCAGTACCTCTGTTAATTAATTTTAAATTTTAAAATTGCTAGATTTTTGTTAGAGAAGAATATAAACCAAAATGTATCCAAGGCTGATAGAATGAATTAAAATACAGATCGGCCTTGATCTAATTGAAAGGTGGACCAGACTCAAAGGCTGAAAGGGCACAAGAGAATGAAATAGGACATCAAAATTCCATCGGAAATCAGATCCATGGAAGGTAAAAATAAATTCAGATAGCACCCCTTGACTATCATTAACTTTAAGATGCCGTTGTACCATTTTATCAGGTCTATTTTCAGGACATCAATGCTATGCAAAAGCATTATCCTCCTACATTTGAGAAAAAGACAGCTGAAACCCATGATCTTCACCCAGTCTCAAGGCATTGCATGGTGAAATGATCTATTATACTGCTTGAGGCAATACATCTCCTGGATAGAGATTTTCAAGTAATTTTTCAGTTAACAGACAATCTATTAATGGCAATACTCATTTACAGAAACATTTGTTCAAGCACTGACTCGCTCCCCATGCATTCTAGTAGAAATAATTAACTGCTTCACAACGAGGCTGTTGTTTTATAAGAACAAATTTTAGACAATGTAAGAACTGGTTTCATATTGGGCCATGGTTAAAAATTAGAATTGGAAGGGTGGGGAACTGAAATAAAGCTGACTATGATTGCTAAATTGATTGGTTCGGAGCAAATTACTATTTCTAGAATTTGCAAGCTGTCCCTCTGAAGGAATGTAATTCATTTCTGCAGTCGAGGCAATTTTACAACATTTTCCAACATGCTCAGAGTTTTAGTCACTACGATTGCGAAGGATTTGGTCATGTGTCTGAATTCACAAAAAGTAGTACTGCCATGGGAGATTCACAGCCAGGAGGACAACTTTGTAGACCCATCCCTCCTGAATGTGCATTGAGCTTCAAAGTTTGGTGTTGCGCAGTAGTCACATTTCAGGATTCTTGTCAATTTCAAAAAGGATTTTGCTGCGGTCTATATTTAGATGTTATCATTTGGGAATACAAGGACCTAATCAAACTGACTGCGGCAGATTGTTTCCTCAAAACTACATGAGGCAGCATATTTCTCTATTCTGAAATGGATTTAAATTCAATGTGAAGATTATTCAACTTATTCAAGTATTATTTGTGAAATGAATCATCTTGTTGGTTAATTGTGGTTTGCAATTTGCCTATTTTCACCAGATTGTTCAAGAGTCCATTGTTTCAATAGCATCCAAAGTGCAGAAAGAGACATTTCGTTTTTTATTGTTACAACATTTTGTCGTGCTATATATGGTAAATACATTAGGGTAGGAAGAGTGAGGAGGTATCATACTCGTTAGAAAATAAGTGCCTTTTTATTCATTCACAAGATGTGGGCACATTATCAAGGTCAGCATTTATTGCCCGTCCATAATTGCTCTTGAGAATGTGCTGGTGAATCACCTTCTCCAACTGTTACTGTCTGCATGGTGAAGATACTCCCACAGTGCTTTTAGGATGCAAGTGTTAGGATTTTGACCTAGTGCTGATGAAGGAATGATGACATTGTCCAAATCAAGATGGTGTGTAACCTAGAGGGAATTTGCATGTGGTGCTGCCTTTGTCTTCATAGGTGGTAAATGTACCATACGGAAGGTGCTCCTGAAGAAACCTTAGCAAGTTGCTGCAGTCCTTCTTGTACATGGTGCACGCTATAGACATGGAGCACCAGTGGTGAAGAGAGTGAATGTTTAAAGTGCTGGAGGGGCTGCCAGTCAAGCTGCTTGCTTTGTTCTGGATGGTATCGAGCTTCTTGAATTGTGCCTTACAAATTTGGTGGAGTTTTTTGAGGAAGTGACAAAAACGGTTGATGAAGGAAGGGCCATGGATGTCGTCTATATGGATTTCAGTAAGGCATTTGACAAAGTCCCACATGGCAGGTTGGTTAAGAAGGTTAAGGCTCATGGGATACAAGGAGAAGTGGCTAGATGGGTGGAGAACTGGCTTGGCCATAGGAGACAGAGGGTAGTGGTCGAAGGGTCTTTTTCCGGCTGGAGGTCTGTGACCAGTGGTGTTCCGCAGGGCTCTGTACTGGGACCTCTGCTATTTGTGATATATATAAATGATTTGGAAGAAGGTGTAACTGGTGTAATCAGCAAGTTTGCGGATGACACAAAGATGGCTGGACTTGCGGATAGCGAAGAGCATTGTCGGGCAATACAGCAGGATATAGATAGGCTGGAAAATTGGGCGGAGAGGTGGCAGATGGAGTTTAATCCGGATAAATGCGAAGTGATGCATTTTGGAAGAAATAATGTAGGGAGGAGTTATACAATAAATGGCAGAGTCATCAGGAGTATAGAAACACAGAGGGACCTAGGTGTGCAAGTCCACAAATCCTTGAAGGTGGCAACACAGGTGGAGAAGGTGGTGAAGAAGGCCTATGGTACGCTTGCCTTTATAGGATGGGGTATAGAGTATAAAAGCTGGAGTCTGATGATGCAGCTGTATAGAACACTGGTTAGGCCACATTTGGAGTACTGCGTCCAGTTCTGGTCGCCGCACTACCAGAAGGACGTGGAGGCGTTAGAGAGAGTGCAGAGAAGGTTTACCAGGATGTTGCCTGGTATGGAGGGTCTTAGCTATGAGGAGAGATTGGGTAAACTGGGGTTGTTCTCCCTGGAAAGACGGAGAATGAGGGGAGATCTAATAGAGGTGTACAAGATTATGAAGGGGATAGATAGGGTGAACGGTGGGAAGCTTTTTCCCAGATCAGAAGTGACGTTCACAAGGGGTCACGGGCTCAAGGTGAGAGGGGCGAAGTATAACTCAGATATTAGAGGGATGTTTTTTACACAGAGGGTGGTGGGGGCCTGGAATGCGCTGCCAAGCAGGGTGGTGGAGGCAGGCACGCTGACATCGTTTAAGACTTACCTGGATAGTCACATGAGCAGCCTGGGAATGGAGGGATACAAACGATTGGTCTAGTTGGACCAAGGAGCGGCACAGGCTTGGAGGGCCGAAGGGCCTGTTTCCTGTGCTGTACTGTTCTTTGTTCTTTGGTGTTAGAATTAGACTCATCTAGGAAAATGGAGAGTGTTCTTTCAAATACTTGACTGGTGCTTGTAGATGACGAAGGGTTAAAAGATGAATTATTCACCACAAAATACCCAGCTTCTGGCCTGCTTTTGTAGCCACAGTATTTATGTGCCTGCTCCAATTAATTTCTGATCAGTGGTAATTCTCAGGTTGTGGACATTGGAACTTATGATTATAATGCCATTTATTGTCAAGGGAAGGTGGTTAGACACTTTCTTGTGGGAGATGGTCATTGCCTGGCCCTTGTGGGACATAAATATTACTTGCCACTTATTAACATTAGCCTGAATGGTGTTTAATATTTTGATGAATCTAGGCATGGATTGCTTCATTATTTGAGGGGCTGTGAATGGAACCAAGCACTGTGCAATCAGCAGAGATCATCTCTTCTTCTCTTCTTATGATGAAGGCAAGTTCACTAATGAAGCAGCTAAAATTGTTGGGCTGAGGACATTACGTTGAGGAACTCCTGCAGCAATGTCCTGGGACTGAGATGATTGACCTCCAAGATCCATGACTATTTTTCTTTGTGCTAGGTATGACTCCAGCCAATATAGAGAGTTTTCCCTTAATTCCCCTTGATTTCATCACCTTGATGCCACAATTGGTCAAATACTGTCTTGATGTCAAGGGCAGGAGTGTTAGTGGTAGCTGTGGCTCAGAGAATGCTGCACATTAACTTCATTCTTTCTTGATGAGGTGACCTTGACCCTGACTAGAAATTGTGTGGAGGATGTTGTATTTATAACTTTGAGGTGAAAGAGCAGAGTGTGAAATGGGATATGAGGCAGTGTATAAAAGAGGAATGAAGCATCCACAGGCAAGGACAAACTGTTCTTTTCCAGGTAGATTAGCAGATATACCAATTTTGAGTAAAACCGCAGTTTGCAACAGACAAATTTATAAAGCCGTGAAAGCCTGAAAGCTAGTGTGACCGTAGTTGTGTGAACACTTGATGCTCCATCATATTTCTCTCTTTACTCCTGCGATACAAGTAGTAAAAGTTTTTAATAAAAAACTTTTATTAAAACAGAGGCAAGGTAAGTTTGAGACAAGCACGTTAAGCAACATCTTTTGCAGTAATTTCCAGATTCATGACTTTGCTGCTGGAATAAATTTAGTATAAGGAAACATTTCTAACCAATTAAGTTTTCTTTGTATCTCCTTAACCAAATATTTTGAACATGGTAAGGAAATGGTATTAGAACTATCAGGACAGATTAATGATCACCATAAAGATATTCCTCCTACTGCACCTCATGTGGGTGAAACCTGTGAAAAAGTTCAAGTAATTACAGCACCAGAGTTATGCTATTAACATAACATTGCCATCCCTTCAGGTAAAAAAGAATCCTTGGAGGTGATCAGACATCATAAATAATCCCATGAAAATGTTTTCAACAATTAGGAAGCAAATGAATATAAGAAGGATTAATTAAGATGCTTAAGTAAGATAAATAGCTGAGGGGTTACACTCAGTGCTGGCTCTCGGTAACGTCATACCACTTAATATGGTCTCTGCTGCTGAGGAACCATGTATCAAAGGCAATCCACGTCCTTTTTGGAGAATTTCTATGTGACATTACCTTTTTTGGCCAGTTTATCCTAGCCTGCAGGGACTCCATATATAAAATGCTTTCCAATCATGATTAAAGACACAGTTGGAGTCAGTTAAAAAGCAAGGTTTAATGACGCAAGAATGTAGCAAACAATTGCCTTGAACGACTTCTACTTATAGGCCTCTTACTAAATGTTTCATTGCCCGTTTGACTGTTTCTGGAAGTTGTAGACTAATAGCAGCATTACAAAGGGGAACTTTCTGGTAACTTGACTCCCTAGCACAACTTGATGTCGACTATTAATTCCACTTCAACGCTTACAATAAACCATGATGTCACACTACACCAGTCTGTGCAGTCACATGATTCACATTAATAGCCTTTTTATAGCAACACTTGGCAGATGTGAGTGTCTGTAAAGTTTCAGTGGCATGTACAGTGAAGTAAAACTCATATATATTAGGTGGCAGAGCAACAGGGTGCAGCTGGAGATAATTGTAATGAAGACAGGCATTCATCAAATTGAAACTGATGTGTTGGCAATTGCTCAGAAAGGCACAATGCAAATGTGCAGCAGTCTGAATGTGTGTGTCAAAATGTACTGCCTAATATGGACTCTTAACAATCACTGCCACTGTATTGTAAAAACAGGACTCACCCACCATCTTATATCCTTAGCATTCAGCATCTCCAGTTGTTAAGTTGGCAAATGCACCAAAAGGAGTAGGTGTTCCGTGAAAGTCCAAGCTGCAATCCTTAGTTAGCTCAGTTAGCTAATCACAGGCCACACGTTGTTGCGGGCCATACAATTGGCATCAGTGTCCCCACTCTGGAGAAGGGAACATTTAAGTTATGAAGAGAGGTAGGATAGGCTTGGGTTGTTTTTGTTGCAGCAGAGAAGACTGAGGGGCGACCTGATCGAGGTGTACAAGATTATGAGGGATATGGACAGAGTGGATAAGGAGCAATTGTTCCCCTAATTGAAGGGTCAGTCACAAGGGGACATACATTTAAGGTGAGGGGCAGGAGGCTTATGGAGGATGGGAGGAAAAACCTTTTTACCCAGAGGGTGGTGACGATCTGGAATGCGCTGCTTGGGAGGGTGGTAGAGGTGGGTTGCCTCACATTCTTTAGAAAGTACCTGGATGAGCACTTGGCATGTCATAACATTCAAGGCTATGGGCCAAGTGCTGGTAAATAGGATAGGGTGGGAGTTCAGGTATTTCTCACATGTTGGTGCAGACTCAATGAGCCGCAGGGTCTCTTCTGCAGTGTATGATTCTAGGATTCTATGATCAGCCCTTGTCCTGCTAGAGAGATCAGTGGGCAGTGAGGGAGGCTAGACTGTGAAGCCTGCTGTTATGATAATGGAGGGTGACTTTGCTGAGGTTGTCTCACCCTTCTCTGCCTTCATTATGTTGTAGGTTTGGGGGAGCACTGGTTTCCGTTTATAAACAGGAGTTTCTACCAAAATAATAATGGCAGAATGGGAGAAGCCTCAATGAAATTAACACCCAAGGATATTCAGTCTCTAACTTTTCACAGCACAGCTTTTAATTCTGGTAGTTCTGCAGAATTTTCCGTGGGTGGGTCACATCCGCTCTGAACATACTTTACAAGGTTTTTGAAAAGTTGTGTACAGGAACTGAATGTAGCATGGAAAACAGTGGTCAAATTTGCACTTTTTTAACCTTCAAATCAGCATGTTTACAAAGTTTTAGTTGCAATTTGGTATTGTTAAAAGGAAAAGCTCCATTAACTCACATAAATAATACGTATTTTGTCACCAAGTCCATTAGTGCATTGTGTCCCTGTCCATTCACACCAGATAGACAGTAGGTTCGGTATGGGGCTAATTCTTGTCACACGGACTCAGTTTCTCTCTGCAGAAATGCTGACAGACTTGCTGAATTTTTTTCAGAATTTTCTGTTTTTATTTTAGATTTCCAGCATCAGCAGGATTTTGCTTTCAAACACTAAAAGTGAATGTATTTATTTATTTTGCAAGGAGAATATTGCCAGTCAACAGTCACCAGTCACCAGCACTATCTCACTCAACATGAGGAACTGTATAGATAGCGACTATAGAAATGGTGGGTGAGGGATAGTGAGGGGCCCCTGTGCCATCCCAAAAGATAGATATTGTTTACAACCTTATCACACCTGCGATTCAAGTTCATTCTCTCAATAACTGACTGCTCTGCCCAGCAGCGTGACACCAGGGTTCTTGTTTCTGCTCACATATTTTTCACCCATACACCCAATACTGGCACATGTTCCATCTTTATAAGGACCTCTGAGGATGATGACCCTCGTAATGGAGATAAGAAGGGAAAAAAGTACCTAAATTAAGTACCTGCCAGCACTTCAAACCTTACAAGCACAACTACCCAACTTTGAGAATTTGAAAGAGAGTTGTCATGAAGTATCAGTGAGACACCCAGCACAAGTTAGAAGGACCATGTGGAGCTGAACCATTGAAATTGACAAAATAAAAGGAAATATTTGGTCCATCATATGTACCAAATGCACACTGCTTAGTGCTGTTGCCTCACTGCGCTAGGGTTCCGGGTTCGATTCCAGCCTCGGGTGACTGTCTCTATGGAGTTTGTACGTTCTCCCCTTGTCTGCGTGCATTTCCTCCGGATGCTCCAGTTTCCTCCCACAATCAAAATATCTGCAGTTTAGGTGGATTGGCCATGTTAAATTGCCCCTTAGTGTCCCAAGGTGTGTACGTTAGGGGATTGGTGGGGTAAATGTGTGGGGTAACGAGGATAGGGGCAGTGGGCCTGGGTAAGAGATCTGCCGCAGGGTTGGTGCATACCCAATGGGCTGAATGGCCTCCTTCACTGTAGGAATTCTATGAAATTCCTGAAAAATGCGTACATCACATTTTGAACACTTTGTACAGTTAATGTCGCCATATTATAAAAGGGAAGTACAGACAATGGAGAGGATGCAAATAAGACTTACAAAGATGATACCAGGATTGCAAGGTCAAGCAAATCAGGAAAGAATGAATAGGCTGTGTCTCTTTTCTCTGGGAATAAAAGGAAGGCTGATGGGCTGATCTAATAGAGGTATTTAAAATTATGAAGGTTTTGATAGTATAGACACAGAGGCCGGAACTTTCTGGTCATTCATGTCAGCAGGATCTTCCGGTCCTGCCAACAGCACAGCCCTGCTGCGTGTTTCATGGCAGTGAGGGGCGCATTTAATGGGGAACCCCACTGACAATGATGGGACCAGAAGATTCCACCGCTTCCACCTTCTTCCGCGGCGAAACAAGCTGTAGGTTGCACAGTAAATCCCGCCCAGCGTCTTTCTACTTGTGAAAAAGGCCTTAATTAATAGATGAGCAGCAAGAAACGAAACAGAGAATTCAGCACAAACTTCTTTAACCCGAGAGCGGTGAGCATATGAAACTTGCTAGCACATATCGTGGTCGAGATGAATAGTATTGATGGACTTAAAGGGAAGTTAGATAAGCGCGGGGAGAAGTAATAGAGGGTTATGATGATAAAGGCTTAGGGATAGAAAGATGCTCAGATGGAGCATAAATGCCAGCATGGATTCTTTGAGCTGAATGACCCACTTCTGCTGTTGCATATTTGATGTAATTTGATGCAATTCAATATAACTGGGGGTGGTTCATCACTAAAAACATTGAAAACTAATCCTATGGGCCCTGTTTACTCCATTGCCATGTGGGACTGCTTCAAATATTTATCCACCCTTCCTTTAAAAGAGGCAATAGTTTTTTGTCAACTACTTGGGGGCAGCACGGTGGCACAGAGGTTAGCACTGCTGCCTCAAAGTTCTAGGAACCTGAGTTCGATTCCTGGCTTGGGTCACTGTCTGTATGGAGTTTGCACATTCTTCCCGTGTCTGCATGGGTTTCCTCCGGGTGCTCCGGTTTCCTCCCACAGTCCAAAGATGTGCGGGTTAGGTGCATTGGCCATGCTAAATTGCCCCTTCGTGTCCCGGGATGCGTAAATTAGAGGGATTGGTGGGGTAAATGTGTGGGGCTATGGGGATAGGGCCTAGGTGGGATTGTAGTCGGTGTAGACTTGATGGGCTGAATGGCTTCCTTCTGCACTGTAGGGAATCTATGATACTCTGGAAAAGTATTCAATGATCTAACAACTCCCTATATAAACATTTCTTCCAACTTTGATCCTCAATCTGGGTGACAATTTTAAATTGGTAACCATTTGATACTGAGTTCCCAGAAAAAATATTCTTTCCCAATTCATTTTATTAAATACTTCATAGACTTATTTTCTTTAAAAATTTTAATTAAATCTCCTCTTAGCTTTCTCTGGCCCAATGGAGAGTCCCAGCATCTCAACTTTATTCTCATTGATATAAATTTTCAACCCTGCTTTCTCCTTGGTTAATTTTTTGCCGTGTGTTCTCTATGATTTCCTTTGTAGTGCTTAACCATTGGCATCACTGAGGCCACTTATTTCCAACTCTATACCATTGCTTGACTCTATCCCTGCCTCTGATCATCTGGTGCTGAAATCCTCATCCATGACTATGTTACCTCTCGACTTCCCTAATTCAATGCACTCCTTAAGACCCTCCCATATTTTATCTTCCGTAAACTTGAGATTATCCAAGCCTGCAGTCCATGCCTTTACTCATTCCGAGTCCCATTAATCTATCACTTCTGTGTTGCCAAATGACATTGACACCCAGTTAAACAACATCTCCATTTTAAAATTCTCATCCTTGTTTCCAAGTCCCTCCATGTCTTTGCCTCTCCCTATCTCTGATCACCTCCAACCCTGTAAACTGATTGAATTAATCTAATTCTGACCTTTGAAGTCCCCAATTTTAGTTGTCACTTCCTGGGGTCTACCTTTGTTCTCGGTATATGTACATGATTTGGATTTGAGCTCAGGAAGCAAAATTTTGGAATTTGCAGATTAGACTGAGTACACTCAGCCTGATTAATTGTTTATTTGTCACCTCCATCGATGCAGATAGTCTTGGCAGGCTTTATCAAGGGGACTATGGGTGCTGCCCAGTCCATGAATTGAACTGGATGGATAATACCCAGTTCTTCCAATCTCTTCAATTCTATCCAACTTTTTTCACAAGGCATCTGGTACTTGTCTTGTTCTCAAATGAGGGGTTGCCTCTGGATCTACATGGATCTTCACCTGGAGACCCTTTATTTTACCTAATTCATCACAAAAAATGTTCTCGCACTACTTCATTGACTCAGGCTTTCCCCCTTTCTGGACTGGGATGATCTCCATCCAGTTTAACGTGATTACCTTGAGCCAATCACTTGACCCTTAGCCTGACACTATTATTACTGGAATGGGCTGCAGCTGATAACTTACAGATACTGTGGTACTACCCTTTATCTTGATGGCTTTTCCTGTGTATGTTGTTAGTTTTGCTGTGGTATGCCTCAAATTCAATGTCTGAACTCCTTCTTGTAAATATCAACCTATCAACTTGCATCATTAAGGGCCTACCATTTACCAAAAACATTACAGTGATGGGGGCTAACTTGCCCGCTTTCGCTTTGAACAATGAGTGAATAATAAATCTTTGGTATTCGACTCTTCCACATTATGCATTTGCGATTCGTTACTAACTCCATAACTGGGTGGACTACACTTAGTTTTACATTGGTGCCTTAAGTGACTTTTCCTGCGACAGAAAAACATTCAGCTTCTTGATACCCACAGGCTCCAGGAGAGCGACTATCCCCACACCAGTAACACTCTGCCTGTGTGAGGAAGCTTGTGGAAGGTTGAGTACTGGATTCTTGCTGGGTGGCAGTGTGTGGGTCCAGGTGACACTCTGATGGATGACAGAGTAGGTTGTTCACCTTGTAGCATTGCACCGCTGTCCTCTTGTGCAGGCTGCTAACACTGGCCAGACAGGACTCATTATCTTGCTGGAGGGTCTCCTGCCAGGGTATGTTGTTGGCCATCTCTCCTTCATGGTATCCAGCATATGGTTGAGGGCCCCCTTTGTGAATCGTGGAACAGGATTCCTCACTCTCATCATCTTGGCTTGAATGAGAGCAAGTGCTGTGGGGCTGTTTAACCGCCCCCTTGATTAAAGTGCTCAGATGACCCTCGGGGTTGACGAATACATTTTTCACGTGGGAAATTATTTTTTCTCAATGTGCCTAAAAATTGTGGCCTGGATTGCATCACCAGGGCCAATGGGAATTGCACCAGTTTTCGCACCAAGATTGACACTTTGCCATTTTTGGGGGAAATTCCACCCCCGCTAATTTCCCCTCTCACCACCCTCTTTGTTGCCCTTTTTATAAGCATTAGCATATTTCCCAAGCCCTCAGTTTTGGTGCAATTAAATTTTCTATTCATAACTCCTTGGCAAACTAGAACTAGGATAAACTCAAAGGGTTAGTTTATTTGCACGCACTCAAAACACAAAAAGGTTTGCGACATTCCCCTCGTATTCATATAGTAAAAGCGGGGGATAGCGAAAGGAAAGATTTACAATACAGAAACCACAGAGGAAGGAAATGTTGTTTCATGTCAGTTCCAGAGTCCAGACCCAAAGTCCAATGACGTATCCTTCTCAGAGGTTGGTGGGTTGACGTCACACAGTAACATAGGCATACAAAGGTGAATCAGTCTCACATGCGATGGTACAGACTTCCAACAGAAGCAGGATAAGTGTGACCAGTTGCCTAATCTGGGCCAGAGCTCCTTCAGCACAGCCTGCTAGTCAGATGTTAAACAACAAACTGGTCTTTTTTAGTTCAGCAAGGCCAAGTGACTTGTTCCACTTGCTCAATGACTCACAACCCTCCACAATCTTTGACAAAGTAGGTATATTCATCTTATAGATTCCAAAGAGTCTTAGCCATTAGGAATTGAAAGGAAGGTGGTGGGGCCTTTGTCTCAGCAGATAATCCATCTCCTCTTGACCACCTGAGGTAATTAAATACAGATGTACTGTGTATCACTCTCTTTGACTTTGGGCTATGCAGTCCACAATGGTTGTTAGTGGCTCCTCAGAGATGAGTGAGTTTTCCTAAAACTACCAAGTGCTTTCTTTTGTTCAGGAGCCACAGACAGACACAGCTACAACCATTTTAAAGGTATTTGTTCAGTTTTTAAATTTTTTTAAATGGAGATCAGCATTGCCATAATTATCGACTGCAGTTACGGACTCCAATATTAAATACTATATGATACCATCTGTACTATGTATGAGTTCACCCAACCTGGAGTTGAATGTCAGATAGCACATGTTAGACATGGTTGGAATAAGGCTTCAGATGGCTTGCAGTTATGTGTTCATGTTATGAAAATGTGTTATTAATAAAGTTAGTTCAGCAGCAATAGATTTGGTCGTCGTGCATCATAAAAACAAGGCATTGTGTTGGAAGAAAACTGAACGTAATATTGGAGGTATAGAATCCATCAAATCCCTACAGCGCAGAAAGAGGCCATTCAGTCCATCAAGTCTGCACCAACCCTCCAAAAGAGCTCTCCAACCGGACCACTCCCCTGCTCTATTCCAATAACCCTGTGTATTGATCATGGCAAATCCACCTAACCTACACATCTTTGGCCATGCTAAATTGCCCCTTAGTGGTCAAAGATGTGCAGGTTAGGTAGATTGGCCATGCTAAATTGCCCCTTAGTGGTCAATCTACCTAACCTGCCCATCTTTGGATTGTATCCAGGAGAGCCATACCCCAGAAGCTGTGGTATCACTGCGTCAATGAGAATTATGATTGCTCAATTTTTATCCCCCAGTCTCCCATTCCTCCCTTTCTTTGGAGATGATCCAAATTCACTCCTCCTATTGGTTTTAAGATGCATTTCATCTCACCTCATCCCACCTTTGCAACAACCTCTGATTTATGGGTCATAAGCTCCAGATGTTTACATTCCATCACATACAAATGCACATCGCCTTTTAGATAGAGAAGCCAGAAAAAGCCACATTCTCTTGTCAACATATCTTAACCAAAAGTCCCACAGTAAAGCTATTAAAATCAACAGTTACGACCACTTCTTATCATAATATCAGAGAATAAAGGTTTCCTATCTGATACAGGCCTATTAAAGCAATGTATGGTTAAACAGTATCATCTTAAGTTCAGTCTGCTTTAGCTATTCCTTCAAACTGATTTTAAAACAAACATCTCGTTGTATTTTGGCCATTAAAACAGCTTCAGCTCAACTCAAATGAGCTCCATCATAAAACAAGTTTGTTTTTTACAAACATCTGGGGTGGGATTCGCCGGCCGTGCCTGCCTCAAAACCAGAGAATCCCCCCCAAGGTCAATGGACCTTTTCATGGTCTGCCCCCTGCCCACTACAGTTCCCGTGGTAGGCAGGACAGGAGAATTCCGGCCCTGTTTTTTCCAGTCCCCCCAGTTGGCTTGATTGACAATTGCCCATCAACTTACAAAGGAAATTAGAAATAGTTTTATATCCAATGGAGAGGCATACAAATTGGCCAGAAGAAAACAGCAGAGCTGAGAATTGGGAACAGTTTAAAATTCAGTAAAGGAGGACCAAGGGATTGATTAAGAAGGGTAAAATTGAGTACGAGAGTAAGCTTGTGGAGAACATAAAAACTGACATAGATAAAGAAGTTGGTCAACATCGTTTCCCAAAGGTAGGGGAGTCTAAAACGAGAGTGCATAGGTTTAAGGTGAGAGGGGAGAGAAACACAAGGGTCCAGAGGGGCAATTTTTTCATACAGTGGGTGATGAGAGTCTGCAATGAGCTGCCAGAGGTAGTAGTAGAGGCGGGTATAATTTTGTCTTTTAAAAAGCATTTAGACAGTTACATGGGCAAGATTGGTATAGAGGGATATGCGCCAAATGCAGACAATTGGGACTAGTTTAATGGTAAAAACTGGGCGGCATGGACAAGTTGGGCCGAAGGGCCTGTTTCCAAGCTGTAAACCTCTATGACTATGACTATGACTATAACAAGCCAAAACTGAATCATTTAATTTTAACCTGTGATTACAGAATACAATTCATAGACATTACAGATTATAAAACTTAATTGAAATGTCAAAACCTTACCATAGAGTACTTACCATGTAGTTGTCCAGCCTACAGATCATCTAGATCACTTTGCTAAGGTGTGTAAATTGAAGAAAGTGCGCACAATTGCAGATTCTATGATCTGAGATTCTATTCTATGATGACACAGAGGGCCTGATTTTATCATTTTGAGTCTAAGTGCCGAATCCGGGCGTCAAATAGATCCGTGCCTGGAATCCTCTTTCCAGCGCGCCCATATGCGTTTTGCCGGATCTGGTCTGATTCACGCTGTGGGCGGGGCTTCGCGCTGGCGGACCGATCGGAGCTCTGAACTGCGCATGCGCAGTTCAAAAAAAATCAGACAGAGCACGCCCAGGCGCGAAAGAAAAAAAAAGCAGAAAGCGGAGAGAGCGGCTCTCTGACGATCATCCTCTGGTTGGGGAGGGGGGGGTGGGGAGTCGGGGGGAGGGGACCCAGATCATCCATTAGTTGGGGGGGGGGGCTGGAGTGGGAGGAGGAGGAGGGGGGCGGGATCCAGATCATCCTCTGGTCGGCAGGGGGGGGGGTTCTGCTGCCAGTCTGTGGCCGATCGGTGGGGAGGGAGGGGGCAGGGGATCCGCC